>NC_061092.1:56174025-56197447 GCF_015104395.2 Macrobrachium nipponense
CACTTTCCTGATAGTCCACCAAGCAACTTTTCCTTTTACATCAGACTGTACTACACACTTTTTGAAAAAAAAAAAAAAAAATGAAAGTGAATGAAAAAGAGGATGAATGCCGGGTTGTACCCTCAAGCAATGGAACTCATATCTAAGACCATGGAAAGCTATGGTACAGTTGTATATCACAGTCCAAGGTTGAAGAAGGAGGTTTGAATTCTAGATAACCTTCTGGAGGGGTTGCTTACCAAGGTTAATGGGACCCTTCTACCATTTCGGAGTGCCATTCTCCTAAAGGAGTTGCCTCCCAAGGCCAAAGAGTCTCTTCTACCCTAACTCGTGTAGGCAGGGACATCACACCATTGCGTGGATGTTACTAAGAAGAGCCACATTAATTAACCCACTATGTTGCTACAAGAATGTGCTGATCAAACAATTAGCAATATGACTGAACAAAGTGAGGTCAACGAATTTCATTTGAAATAAGCAGCTATTATTCTAAGTTGTACTGGAAGAGGTTATTCATGGTTTGTTGGGCGAACTTTCATCCGCTCTTATTTGTCATTGTTATTTTATACTTTCTACACATTTTTGTTGCATACAGTATAATTATTCCATTAATTATTTTTCCATGTTCCATTTTTTATTCTTAGTAGAACCAAGACCATCCGTTCAGTTATTATTTAGAAGGTCCAATTTGCACAGCGATGTTTGAAAATGACATAGACACCCTCAGCAAAGACATAATTAACAGTATCACTGAATACAACTGAAAATTTCCCATCATAGAGAACATCAAACAAACTTGGCAGAAATAAAAGTAAGAGAAATTACACCTGATGATTTTACAGTCAGACAGAATGATAAGAGCAGAGAAAAATCTCCGAGGAAAACCAAAAAAAATTATATAAGGAGGTGAACTGAAAATCTTTGATGAATACTTTAAGAACAAAATATATAGCTAACAAAAACAAAATACGGAAATATGCAGATAGCAGTGATGCACATGCCAATTGTGAGGCCAACAACTTTAGAAACGGCAGAAAGATTTTAACACGAGAGGGTGGAAATTTTATAGGAAAGGAAGCCCCATGCTTTTTTGTAGTATTGATCACTGGTTTTTTGTTCATGTTTTCTATTTTTAATTCAGTTATTCAAAAAATTCTAAAAAAAAAATCTCTTCATGAACACCTGAACAATAATACAGCACACGTTTTAATTTCTGGTTATGATTTTGTTTATTTTCAGTTATAGCCAGTAATAAAATATCTAGATAAAATATCATTAGAGAGCATCGACGTGTGTAACAAAGAGAGAGAGAGTTGGGAAGTGTTATTGGAATATCAGAACAGCACTGCCGAACAGGGTTGGAGTAATTACACATGAAGAAATAAATTACAATTACTTTCAAAAAATTACAATTACAATTGCAATTACATTTACATTTGGAAATAGCAATTGCAATTACTAAACAACAAATTCAGTTACCATTTATAATTACATAGGGATTTGGATGCCAGAGTAAACGCTAGTTTTTGGGACAGGGAGCTGACAGCAAATTAGAGGCTGTGTGTTTCTCCTACAGTTAAACACGTTACCTACAGGACACGGTCGGGAACTGGACGTGCCCACCAAATTTAAGTCTTAAAAGCAACCTGTCATTCTTAATGGAGCCCTACCCTTACCAATTCAATTTTGTAATTCAAATTAAATTGCAAATTACATCATCCTCTAATAAATTAAATTGAAATTACTTACTATAATTTCACTTTCAATCAAAATGACACGAAATGAATTACATTTCAATTAGACTATAATTGCAGTGAGTCCAACTCTGCTGCCGAGTAGAAAGAATACCGGGCATTTTGGAAGGTTGCTGTGATGTTTTGTCCCTCTAACAAAATCATTTAAATGAAACGTCAAACTTACCGTCCCTCGAGGGTCATATGGTTCACAATCGTGTAGTCATGATGGCCACACACGATAACTAATTGAAATAATTGTATAAAAATTATTGCAAATTATTTTCATTACTTACACATAGAAACATTAAATGCATAAGAAATGATTTAGCAACTTTAGCGGCTAGCCACACTCATGAATGCAAAGCAATGAAGTAGTCGCAAGTACAACAAGTAAAAAATGCGGCGAAGTTTCTTCAGCACAATCGAGATTTTCTTTACAGTGAATAATGCTATATGAGCCGTGGCCCATGAGGCTTTCAGCCACGGCCCGGTGGTGGCCTTTCCGATAGCGTTACCAGACGCAAAATTATGTCTAACTTTACCCTTAAATAGAATAAAAACTACTGAGGCCAGTGGGATGCAATTTGTTATGTTTAATGGTTGGAGAATGGATTATCAACATATCTATTTGCAGCCCTCTAGCCTCAATAGTTTTTAAGATCTTTTATGGATAACTAAAACCGAAATTGTAACCGTCATCATAGACTTATATGCAACAGCAGCAAATAAATTATAAAAAAGTTACAACAGTTCAAAATGAACATTTATTTACGACTATTCAATATTTTTAGTGTTTTGTCTCTACACTTGACACTTTTTAATGAAAGTGTTTGGTATCACTGACTGAAAAGTCTGTGCATTCCGACTTTGCTCAGGGACAACAAGTCTAGATCAGTCAGCCTTGTTCTATAAGAAGTTTCTGTTGATTTCATGAAGAAAAATAACTGTTCATAGCTACATTCGAGTTTCTTTTGTGCTTTTGAAATAGATCAAAGGTGGTCGACTATTTCTAACTGTAAAAAAAAAAAAACTATCTGAACGTCACACGCTTATCAGGTTTGAATGATAAAAACTGCAATTTTCGCCATTAGATGACCCAATTACAATATCCTTTGTGCGGGGCGCGGGTGTGCTTGCAAAGGGCCTCGAGTCGCATATTTGTCTGCCTGATTTTATATGATGCAATATTGTATTGTGAATTCAAGCATTTTTATCAAGGCAGCACGGGCTCTTGCTCCAGGAGCATCCCGCTCGAATCGATAATATTGTGAAGGGTCTCAAGCGGCATTGTTTAAACCATTGGATTCCCGGCTCACACGAAACAAGAAGAATGTTTTGATTTTTCGTTTCTTATACGAGTTTATTTGTAAATATCACTTATTGTCACCCATTATTATGTTCCTCGTGTTTTTGTAATTCTGTATTTTTATTGTCTTTATCTTCAAGAACTAATTTTCAACGGTTTAGAAAGAAGCTTTTTCTACATCTTTTTTGTTCTGTTGGGCAATACTTTGCATTGTTTGTTGCAGTGGTCAACTTTTTCATAATAACCATCAAAACCTGTTTGTGAACATTTTTATTCATAATCCAATAATGAATATGTTTAAAGGTAGACAGTTGGATAGGTTGATAAATAAATATATTTTGAGTTCTTTAGAGAATCATTAAAAATCTCAGAATTCTTACTTATTCATTGGTGACGCCTTATAAGTTACTTTATAGTTAGTAGGTTAACCGAAGAGGCTCAGTCAAAAAAGAAAGACGGAACACCGAAACATAGAAATAGAAAATAAAAAAAAAAGCCGACAGCGACATATTATCGAAAGTCAATGACTCTGCGGCCTCACTGGTCGAACGAAAAACCAAAAGGATTGCTTGTTTTTGCTTGCCAGGGAATCCTCGTTCAGGACTCAGGCAATTTTTTGTCTTTATACTCTCTCGGTTTCTACTTTGTTGTTATTTGGACCGGTGTCTTTTTATGTTATGCAAAATTGTTGATTATGTATACATACATTTACGTCATCTCCATGGGGATAAATAAATTTAATAAGATATAGGTTTCAAATACATTTCATGTGCACAGTCCTCTATACTTCTTATAGCAACCTTTTCACCTTTGCATCAGAGCGTAGCTGTTTTCCAAGGTCAATTAAGGAAGTCCTACTGTGATGGTTCCATTTCCTCTGATGGTTCGGGTAGCGCTCTCCCAGTCACCGACTGATAAATTGTAAAAATTTGGAAATGAAATTGGAACGAAGATTACTCAAATTAAGAGGAAGAAGGATTTTACAAAGTGAATTCCTGCTACTGGAGATATTACAATTGCAAGATTGTACAACCACGAAGGTTTTGCTATAGTGAACAAACTTATGTTAACAAAGAAGGGAAAGAAGTTAACAAAGAAGGGAAAGAAAAATATAATAATAATCAATTACGAAAAACTGATAACATCGAGAGTCGTAAAAGTCATCAATGAAAGAGGAAGAAGAAGAAGAAGAAATCTATTTAGGACTATTTTCCTAATCTGAATAACGTAAATAATGCCGACAGGACGCGTAATAAAGCACACCAATTGTTGAACTGTACAATACGAATATGCCTTGTTACGATAGAGAAAGAGCAGGCAATGTTCATTCTTCACAATGCCTGTAAAATTTCAAAAACATTGACGTATTTCCTTGACTTAAATAGACCTGATCTGATGCCATGCATTTTAGCTGATTTTGTTTTGCCTGCAGATCGGATTTCTACTGCTGAGCCCTTACAGTGGATTTACACATCTGTAGTCACTGGAGCAGCATCACGTCATAGGTAGCTTTTCCTGAAGTTATAAAGATAATATGACATGACATTACATTTCATTATCTGATAATAATAATAAATATAAAGGAAACCTCTATGAGGGTAAAAATAAAATAAAATAGCGGTTTTTAATAATAATTATGAGGACCTGAAGAAGATGTGAATGCAACCTAGTATTATTCTAAGGTAGAAATAAAGAGACTTAACACTTCTGGGCCATGTTCTTAAGAATTTATATTATATCAGTTATTATAAGAAATATCTAACTAAATTATGTGTCTCTTTAGGATTACTGAACAGGTGCTTTCCTGGGGATTTTAATAATTTAATGGCTTCTGCTCTTCTCAGGATTACAACTCTTACATTCGCGATTGTTACTGAATGTCTTTATTAATTGATTGATCCAGTTCTCTTCTTGAAATATAAAAGCTGCAATTATGTTATTGTGAACATTGTTCTCGGCTGTAAAATATTTAGTAAACAAGCTGTAAGTGTAATGTATAATTGCTTATAGAGTACATAGACCTAAGTAATATCAGGCTGCATAGGTCTTATATAATATATAGGTTTATATTCTTTTACAGTCCCTCGCTCTCAGTGTTTTTAAAGGTATTTTTCCATTTCTTTCTTCACTTTTTAGTTTGACTTTAACATATATGTAATGCGACTTATACTATAGCTTGTTCAATTCTGAAGGTATGAATTTACTTTCATTTAGAAATCCTGTGCAATTTCCGGAGTACCTCTCTCTCTCTCTCTCTCTCTCTCTCTCTCTCTCTCTCTCTCTCTCTCACTCTCTCGCTCATCCGTCTCGTCTCTCTCTCTCCTAATCCTCTCCTCCCTCTCTCATCCATCTCTCTCTCTCTCTCTCTCTCTCTCTCTCTCTCTCTCTCTCTCTCTCTCTCTCTCTCTCTCTCTCTCTCTTTTATATGCCCATGCAAATAATTTTTTTCGTTTTCGACTCCTGCATTTGCCTCAACTATCGTTTTATCAAGTCCGTTTTCATCCTAGCAATAAATATGCTCAGTAGTTCATTGATGAAGTCACATCACTCAGCTGTCTAATTCCGTATCAGGGACTTCGTCTCATGTATATTTATGGCCCAAACAGTGCAAGTTGAAGAGCTGTTGTCAAAAACAGGGTTTGCCCCATGACGGGGGCGAAAATGTTCACCATCACGTTCAATTATCTTCCTGCCAACTTTATGCCATGTGTTTAGAAATGAAAATTAATCTAAAATGGCGTTTTTTCCCCCTCTAAGATAACACATACTACTTCAAATTCACACTTATAATAGAAAGATGCACTCATAAACACACGTGCATATGCAACAACGCACATAACAGATTATTGATATATATTATATATATATATATATTATATATATATATATATATATATATATATATATATATATATATATATATATGTGTGTGTGTGTGTGTGTGTGTGTGTGTGTGTGTGTGTGTGTGTTCTGTTGCTTTATAATATAGTAGCAAGATGCTAAAAGAGATCAGATTGCAGAATGTTAATACTCCATTATCCAATAGACTTAACATTAATTGCATCAATAGAAGGAGTCGCATGACTGGAATGTCTGAGTTTTAATGCCTCAACAGGCCGAGTGTGTCAGTCTGCAGCGCCAGTTGGTAAGGAGAGAATGGCGAGGGTAAATGTGGAGTCAGTGAGTTTGAACTCGCTGTTTTCTGACATTTAGGTTACGCAAATAAGAGAAGTACTTTTGAATTACAATATGGTGCAATATGATTAAAACTGAAGCATAAAAACATCAGAGTTCGCGGTATTTGTGTTTCATTTCAATAAAGGTGTGAAATGACCGATGGAAAAAGATAGTAATGACATCTGAAGTTGCCCAGGAAACAAATCCACATAGAAATAACCAACTCCTTCCTTCAAGTGATTATGACGTTAATTACCGCTTCCATTATAAAGGCCATTACCGCATCTATTTCTCTCCCCTTCTCTAATTCCGTAATGAACATCAGGATATGAAGAATCTTTTGCCAATAAATAAAACATTCAAAAGGAGCCATAAGAGACTTTCGTGATAGTTTTTTCATATATATGTTTAATATTCAATTAAAAATATTTGAAATGAGGAAGTAAAGCTTAAAAGAACAGAGATGAGAATGCCGAGGTGGATTATGGGGATATCTCTTTTTGAGTGATTGGAAAAGGATGAAATAAGCAGAAGGGCAGGCTTAGTAAAGAGGACAGAGGTGATAAGAGAGTCACGATTGAGATGGTATGGGCATGTGTTGAGGATGGATGGCGAGGAGAGAGTGAAAGGGGAGGAACCTCTTATTGGAAAAAGATCGAGAGAGAGACAGAATTAGATGGCGAAATAGAGTGAAGGAAAATATGGAGAGAAAGGGTTTGGTGGAGGATGATGCCCTTGATAGAAAACAGTGGAAAAGGCGCATCAGGTAACTGAGCCCTTAATAATGTAGGATAACGGTGGGAAAGAAGAAGAAGACGGTAACTTGGCTGTCAGAAAAACACTACCACTTCCAAAATGATACCAAATCCTATAATCATTTTTCTTCTGCATTTAGATATGAACACGGCAAAGTGTCTTCTTTTAGTAAATAAGTCATCGAAGTACATTGTAATTCAGAGAGTCACCTACGTTTTAAATAGGAAATATTCCATTTAAAAAGATTTTATTTTAATTTCTTTTTATCTTTGTTGCCCTAAAGAAGTATCTCATGGCAATATCACCTGGTTGATATATATATATATATATATATATATATATATATATATATATATATATATATAATATATATATATATATAATATATATATATATAATATTGGAGGGGAGGAATTCACTTCCTTGAAAACTTACATCTGTTTACATGGGCTTTTACTTATCAGGTAAATCACTTCCCCAGAGATTAATACAACACAAACGGTCAGTTAGGTATGGACAACAGAACTCGGCTATTTTCAACCATATAAATGAACATATCCATAGAATAAACTGGAATTTGTCACATGTAATTTATAGCAGCAACTACCGATACAAGAGTCAAATGATGGAATCGGACCTAATAAAAGAGAGGCAGGTAATGATTATCTCAAAAGGAGCATGGATTTCAGATATGATCGACAAGATTTTCATTCAACCAACGCTTAAGATTAAAGGAAGATTATCAGCGGGGGTGACCTAAATTGGCTTGCCTGTGGATGGACCTCTTGGTATAAATACCACCTTTTCTGTAAACTTTTCTCATTCATCTACCTGAAGAGGGAGACAGCAGTCTCTGAAATATAGCACTTTTTTCTCTATATTTTGGTGTTTTTTATGGGCTCCTTTTATTAGATGGAATTCTGTTGCAACAGCAACATTTTTACCTTATATATTATATATATATATATATATATATATATATATATATATATATATATATATATATATATATATAATGCATCAAAATTTCAACTGGCTTGGTCAACCAGGTAGACGAAATGCTCTCCGTCCACCTTTGTTTGATATAAGAATTTGGTGCTGCCTTGAAAGAGTTAGGGAGGAACTCCCCTAGACACACAATGCGATTGAAGGCTGGCATCGAGCATTTTCACAAGTCACCGCTACTCACCCATCATTGTAGAACTGAAATAGTTCTTATTGTCAATGATATTATACTATGGTGTTTAGCGGACTTCTTATCACCAATAAAGATATTTTATTTTTTTACTATAATTATCAATTATTATTATTATTATTATTATTTCGTTTATAAGAAATTATACTTTATATACTGTTGAGCTTGTATCTTGCCTTCCCAGCTTGGCGAATAAGTTTCTTCGCCGACCTGAGCAGGCAAAATATAAGCTTAGATGCATATAGAGTGCCATTCACTTCGATGAGGTTTGCCGAAAAGAAGGTCTCCTGCCAAAATATTATTATATTATTATTGTACTCCAGCTAGCACGCAAGACTGCACACAACCATCGTTTTATGAGAGAAGCCTCCGCCCAAGGAAATCATCCTTCAGCAGCCAAATGAGAATTTGACGATAGCAGAGATGCCCTATACTGCCACACGCGCCTGTGTTTCCAGATTCATCTCAGCCGCCCATGAGATGACCAATGTTATTAGCGTTAAGTTTGGCAACCACTGGTATCACTGATGAGCGAATTAATCAGGATCGAACATCTGTGAATTTCAACTCTAATAATACTGCACTCTCCCACAAGTACTCCAGCTTGCTCGCAATTGTCCACACAACCATCGTTGCAGGAAGGAAGGCGCTGTCCAACGCAATGATTCTTCAAGAGCCAATGAGATTTCAAAACTGTTAAAAGACACTCCATTAATGTTATAATTTATTATCATAGGTAAGTTTATGCATTCTTTGGTTGAATTTTGTTGCTTATGAAGTATCGTTGAACTTTTGTCCTCATTTATATTTTTTTCATCTTCCATGATATGGTGGCTACGGGTTTTCTAGTTTCAAATGTTAGCACTTCTCTACTACGGGTGGTAAGTGTAGTCGTTTTAAACTATACTTTCGCTCTCTGCCTGGTTTTGGCTCCTTTTCGACCCATTTATTTAGAGCATTCATGATTTTCCTCAGATCCTTTTCGTTGATCTTGGTCGAAAATATGAAGTAAATGTATTTTTTCGGATGAGATATTAGTAACATTTAGAAACAGTTGGCGTTGTCTTTCAGGGAAGATAATGTTTTGAGAGAGATGTTAAAGATGATATTTTAAATTAAGAATATTATATTGATTAAAACCTTTAATAATATCTGATATACCTGCTGGTAGGATAAAAAGTAAGTATAAATGTAAGGCCTAACATGTAAACAGCTAGTGAAAATATGAAAAAAAAATTAAGGAATTTTTATCGAAAATTTCATTCCAGCTTGTTGTCCTTATTCTCTACTCAAGAGAATTTTTATGATAAACAAAAGCGATCTTTCAATAGGAAGGGAGTGATGAAGAAAATGGAAAATTTAAAGAGCTTCGAGGTTGCCGCCTTGACTGAAGAAGAGATGTGCTGTGGGAAAAAAAAAATCATTGCACGAAAAGAGTTCAAAATAGCCTTGCAGAAAAAAATCCCCTACATGCAAGTTACTGAAGGATTTAGTGGATAGATGTACTCCGTATGAGCTTTTCTGAGTGGGAAAAATTTAATATGCAGTGCTGTTAAGTCAGATCAGGAGACCTTCCCTCAAACTAAATGCTATTACAAGAGATTAGAATCGCTCTCGCTCCGTCCTGTCTATTAACTACTGTGTTTAGCAACCTAAAGGAAACCAAAAGAGAGGTAAATTTTGTTTCCTAATGGTACTACTACTATCTTCGCCGAGAGAGAGAGAGAGAGAGAGAGAGAGAGAGAGAGAGAGAGAGAGAGAGAGTAACATCTGTAGGAGAAAAGTAAAAAAAAAAAAATTATGTTGGTTACTTGTAATCAGTTCTGGGAAAAAGCAGATTTCACCAACTTCCTAGAAACGTCAACATATTTATGAGCTTAATTGATGGTTACATGATTATGAAAGATGTGGACACTTTTTTAAGAAGGGCACTACGAAACCATCTGTACAAAGCGACAAAATTCTCAACAGACTATCATGACCAGTGGACTGTATTGAATTCTACCTATTGATAACCTATTGTTATCCACACACTCTACCTTTAGGGGTTTAAAAGAAAAGAGAGCTAACGCAGCACAGTCATATCAGCACGGATTTCAGGAGTGAGCAGGTTGAAAACAGCGACCTGCCAGAAGAGAGAAAGCAAGTATGGGCCACAACCATCTAATAGAGAAGTGGGTTTTATATTTAGAATATTTAAGATTAAACTTTCTAGAAGCGAACTCAATTCCTCAATTCGCTTAAAATGTATTTTACCTATATAAGTGAGATATATGCAGCATGCTCGAACATTGCGAGCATTACTTGGAATAGCAGACAACACACAGGCTGCTATTCGTGTGCACTAATTCTCGAAAAGGTTGCAGAACGGGTGCACGACTACAAGTGAACACAGAGCGAGCAAAGTTCCTGGTCCACCAAATTCTTGATGGTATGCGCAACGATTAGGGTAACACTCCATCACGGCGCACGGGACTTCATGAACGAACCAACAGGAGAGTCGATATGCCTGGTAGCCGCAACGAGCCAAGAACACGATAGTTCCACTCCTGTCACTTAAAGATAAAATCACCACTAATAGTCCGTGAACCCTATTCCTAAAACAGGATAACATAACGCTGAAATTGCTTGTAGAGTCGCGTGTGACTACTTGGAAAAACACCGTGATCTTGGAGAGATTCCCGTGGTTGAGTAGAATCACTGGCGTACCTTGATTGAACGATTCTACATCGTATACGTATATCCACTTTTAGACACGGGTTTGTGGGGGAGACACTTGTCGCTCTGATGTTCCACTGATAATTGTACTAGATAAGGGCTAACCTGGTTTGGGAACGCCGCCTTTTGTGCAGCCAGGCTGTGAAAAAAGGATGGAGAACATCAAGTTAGGAAATTTGCAATTAAAATTATGGAAATACAGTAGCCACTATGGTTCCCTTACATCAAGATAAAATTTAAAGAGGGAGAGTTTCATGTTTATATTCTGAACAATATTCTTGAATTTATCTCACTTAGACATTAATTTATGAATTCAAAATAGCTTTTCTAAATAAAATCGAGTGATGTGGCAAGAGGACGTGGCATTGAGCACCTTGGGGCTATTACATCATCATTCTAGTCCAGGGGTTTTCAACCTGGGGTACGACAAAGGTCTTTCATGTGGTACGCGCTCCCCATGGCACTGAATGAATGTAAGATGCCGACCTTCAATGTGCTTTAGCAAAACCTGCTCCTCGGCCAACTAGGATAGTTAATAAAAACAGTTTCAGCCATTTCATTAAATACCTTTGTAGCTTATGTAAAAATAATGTATTTTGTTTTTGCACCTCATTACCATAACCTTGGACGTTTACTGCGTTTATTGCATAGCCAGAGGTAAATATTAAAACAAAATTGTCTTTATTGAACTGAACGATTGTGCTCGCTTGTGGCAATACAATTACACGCGTACCAAACTAAACGATTACACTCGGTTTAGGCAACTGAGCTAATATTTGTTACAAAGAAGGAAGAAATGAAACATAATAGAGGGAAATATGATTATTTATGTTAACCCTTAAACGCCGAAGCGGTAAAAATCAAAAACTCCCCCGAATTCCGGAGCCGGTTTTGAGTGAGCGCGGAATCGGAAAAAATATTTTTTTCAAAAAATCACAGCGTGCTTAGTTTTGAAGATTAAGAGTTCATTTTTGGCTCCTTTTTTTGTCATTGCCTGAAGTATAGTATGCAGAAATGAAAAATAATATCATTATCATATGTAAATAATGCGATATATGGTAGCAAAAAAAAAAATTCATACATAATTGTATTAAAATCACGCTGTGCAAAAAACGGTAAAAGCTAACGAGTTTCTTTTTTTTCGTTGTATTGTACACTACATTGCAATCATTTTGATATATAATACATTGTAAAACAATAAAAGCAACACCGGAAAAATATTACACAAAAAAACGATGTACGAATTCGTAACGTGTGAACGTAAAAAAATATTTTTTTTCAAAAATTCACCGTAAATCTCAATATTGTTCTAGAGACTTCCAATTTGTTTCAAAATGAATAAAAATGATTGAATATTACGATACTGTAAGAGTTTTAGCTTACAATTGCGTTTTCGACCATTTCGGTAGAGTCAAAGTTGACCGAACCTGGGTTTTTTTCTATTTATTCGTGATTTATATGCAAATATTTCGAAAATGAGAAAAGCTACAACCTTCAAATATCTTTCATTTTATTTTACATGAAATTGCGCACATTTTCATATATAAAACTTTATGAAATGCCTAATATGAAACGGAGCAAATTTTCCGAGAATTCGATGTACGCAATTCGGAGATTTATGGCGGAGAATCCGCGCGCGGAGGGAAGGAAAGTTTTTTTCATAAATTCACCATAAATCGAAATATTGTGCTAGAGACTTCCAATTTGTTGCAAAATTAAGTTAAATGATTGAATATTACTAAAATATAAGATTTAGCTTACAATTGCGTTTTTTCGACCATTTCGGTAGAGTCAAAGTTGACAAACGTGGTTTTTTTTTTCTATTTATCGTGATTTATATGCAAATATTTTGAAAATGAGAAAAGCTACAAACTTCAATTATTTTTAGTTGTATTTTACATGAAATTGCGCACATTTTTATATATAAAACTTTATGTAACGGCTAATTTAAGATGGTGCAAACATTACCACAATCGCACGTAACATTTTTTCGGAAGAGTTACACCGCGGAGACGTAAGGAAATTTAATATTTTTCATAAATTCACCATAAATCGAAATATTGTGCTAGAGACTTCCAATTTGTTACAAAATGAAGGTAAATGATTGAATATTAACTAAAATATAAGAGTTTTAGTGCTTACAATTGCGTTTTTTCGACCATTTCAGTAGAGTCAAAATTGACCGAAGGTTGAAAATTTGTCACTTATCATTTTTTATATGAAAATATTTCAAAACTGATAAAAGCTACAACCATGGGTTGTTTTTAGTTGTATTTAGCATGAAATTGCGCACATTTCCATATATAAAACTTTATGTAACGGCTAATTTTAAAATGTTGCAAACATTACCACAATCGCATGTATGATTTTTTTCGGAAGAGTTACCGCGCGGACGTAAGGAAAATGTTTTTTTCATAAATTTCACCATTTAAATCGAAATATTGTGGTCTAGAGACTTCCAATTTGTTGCAAAATTTAAGGTAAATAGTTGAATATTACTACAATATAAGCGTTTTAGCTTACAATTGCGTTTTTCGACCATTTCGGTAGAGTAAAATTTGACCGAAGGTTGAAATTTTGGCACTTGTCGTTATTTATATGGAAATATTTCAAAATTGATAAAAGTTACAGTCATGACTATTTTTTTGTTGTATTGTGCATAAAATTGCGCACATTTTCATATATAATACTTCATGTAAAGGATAATTTAAAACGGTGCAAAAATTATGTCAAAGTGACGAAATAATTTTTGAGATGTGTCACTGATACTTTTTAGTGCGATAAGAAAGAAATTGGCGCTTGCGCGCCTGCGTAACGATTGTAAACAAAACAACGCCTTGATCCGTGAACTCCCAGCATCCCCCAAGGCGCGTGATTCAAAAGTTTTTGGCTGGTAGGCCTATAAGTATTTTTCCGCGAATTTAAAAAAAAAACTTTTTTGAGCCGACGTATGGTACGTCCATTCGGAAATCAGGGGAGATTTTGACTCGTTGTTTAATACGTCCATTCGGCGTTTAAGGGTTAATTAAAAGGGGCAAATAAGAAATATCTTTATAATAAAAATAAAAAGAAACTTTTATCCCTTTTTTTATAAGAAAAACTGGAGAGATAGTGTCCATAAAAGACTTCGTCTGTGAAACTCAGTCTCAATGGTTGTTACGGACCCTGAGATCTCTCAATGTTACGGCCTCTGAGGGAGGTCCGCTTCAGGTTAGATATGAAATAAAAAAATATATATCTATATCAACACAAACAACTGAAACTGGGGATACGAATATAGAAAGAAACACTAACACAACAAAGGTTTATTTACAAGCTTACTAACAAAGGTAAATGCAGAATGGTATCTCCTATTTACATAAAACGATAGAATCTTACACTGCATGAACTGGGGGAAACAGTGAGGTAATAAGAATACTTGCTAAACAGTTTGGCACTTCAAAGAGGTGGCTTCATAAATGTAGATCGGCGATTGCGGACACCCTCTTGGCACCGTATTGCAGAAACTAATCTTCTTGTAAGGCAGGAATTCCTCAACACCTGTAACAGGACCTTTTCTTCTCTGAAGTCTGCCTGATGTCGAGATAACACGGTAGACCACACCTGAAGATGACTAGACCAATAGCCAACCAACTCTCGAACAACTCTTCTTCTGATTGATACTTCGTCGGTTCCTTTTTTCTCGTATCTCACGGAAGATCTCTGCTGCTGCTGATCTCTCACTAATAAACTGATCTGTGGCTCTCTGTGACTAAACTGGTGATCTCTCTTTTACGATCTCTCTCTCTCTTCTACGATCACTCCTCTCCAAAGTTCGTTCGTCGTATTTATACGGCACTCTGGGGGCGGAGCCTACGGCGAACGTCACCGACTCCAGGGATTTCTAGAACTTCTTAGATGAATCCAGACGAGGTATTGCATCAGAAAATCGCGGCGTTTCTCACGTAACGTTGGCGCGTTTTTGCGCTCCACAACTCGCCCGACGATTCCAGAACAACCACGAAGATAGGCGCCTCCAACACGGGCGCGAAAGCCTCCCTGCTGCCGAACTTCTCGAAAATGCGTTCTCCTTTCCTTTATCTTTCTTTGCTATGAAGCAATTACCATCACACGCCCCCCCAAAAGAGAAAAAAAAATGAAATCAGCTGATTTTTTTTTTTTTAAGAGAAGCAAAAATTAAACAGCGGGGAAACAATTCTGCATAAAGCTTTAATCCAGTCAAACACACACACTTCCCCACTCACACTTACTCGTGCGATAACAGAAAACGGCCATTAGGCTACTTATGCTGAGAAAAATCTCTAGAGGCTACTGCTATAACATTATCCTTCTCTCTTACTATTTCCGTTTTCTGAACTCTGAACAAAACTTATAAATACTAAAACACTTCTTGTGTTTTTTCTCAAAACAAATCTCACTCAGTAACACTGTTACATGGGTGGAGGCCATGGCACGGGGCGTTGTTTTTAATTCTGAAGCAAATCTACATTTACTGACTTTGCTCTACTCCTACCCACATTAATTCTATGATATATATTTCCTCTCTCCTCTAACACTGAAAAAGGACCTTCGAAATTATGAGCTAAAGAGGAACCTTCTATCTGGACTAGTACTAAAACTTTATCTCTTTTACACAAACTTCTCTCTTTTGCTCGAAGATGAGGGTTTCCTTCAGTTTCCCCTTTACTTCCGTTCGAGTTTTCTTTCACTAATTGCCAAGCGCTTCCATTCTCCTCCGCTAACTGCCAAACATCTCTTAGATTGTTTTTATAATAATCAAGATTAGTTATGCAATCATCTCTACCCTTACTTCTAGGCAAAGTTCCAAACATATTTATAATTACATTATCAAAAGATTCGCCTACTGAAGGAATATTACACAACTGAACTCTAGTAATTACTTGATTCGGTTTCCCGGCAATTTGATATTCATGACAGTTTAAAGCATATCTCTTAAAACACACATTTTTCATCTTAGGCCAAAAGTACGCCCTACTAATACACTTGAGAGTTTCATTTACTCCCAAATGTTCTTGCTCATCATATGCAAATTTCAAAACTAGTTCACGAACCTTCCTAGGAACCACTAATTGTTCTGTGACTTCCTCTTTACTACCTGACTCAGGACGAACATAACGACACAAAACTTCGTCCTTTAAACAAAAGGTTTCCTTACACACATCATAGAGATCATAATCATCCAGCTCACATTCAAAATTTCGGGTTAGTGTCTCATCCTCTCTCTGCAACTTGACTAGCTCATCCTTATCCAAAACGTTAGAGCCTAATTCATCACCGTAACTAGTACTAGATACTGGTACATTCACTACATTACTCTCGACAGCTACGCCTTCCCCTTGGCTACTACTGTCCACGATAGAGTTCGCTCTCTCAGCCACACTCATGCTAAGATCAACGTCGCTACCTCTATCACACTCATTCGAATCCACGAACGCACACTCGTTCGAATCCACGAACAAATTATGATCGTAGTCTATGTCTGTATCTAAACCCGACCTAGTTACTACCATTTCAGGCACTGGAATATTCCTCACAACAGGATTCACTAATAAACTGATCTGTGGCTCTCTGTGACTAAACTGGTGATCTCTCTTTTACGATCTCTCTCTCTCTCTTCTACGATCACTCCTCTCCAAAGTTCGTTCGTCGTATTTATACGGCACTCTGGGGGCGGAGCCTACGGCGAACGTCACCGACTCCAGGGATTTCTAGAACTTCTTAGATGAATCCAGACGAGGTATTGCATCAGAAAATCGCGGCGTTTCTCACGTAACGTTGGCGCGTTTTTGCGCTCCACAACTCGCCCGACGATTCCAGAACAACCACGAAGATAGGCGCCTCCAACACGGGTGCGAAAGCCTCCCTGCTGCCGAACTTCTTGAAAATGCGTTCTCCTTTCCTTTATCTTTCTTTGCTATGAAGCAATTACCATCACATGGTTTGTGCGCGCGAATTTTTTTTTTTTTTTTTTTTTTTTTTTCCGCTTGGGCTACGGTTACAGCAGCCGTCGGCGACTTTCCAAGGCTATGTTTACGACAGTTTTTTTTATGTGCATGCGCGTGTGTTTTCTCAGACCCATAGCTTGTGACATGCAGGAAACATATTCTCCGAAGTGTATATGCCTTGGGTGGTAGATTCACTATGCAACATTGCACTAGTTTAAAATGTGACTAAAGTACCATAAATAAATTTATACTACAATGGTACAAAAGCCATTCAATTATTTCAATCATTAATTGAAATCTAAATTTCATTGTGATGTTTCTGTCTCGCATTGAACAACATTTTTAAACGTCATTCGTCCTCCTCAGATGATTGGCAGAATGGGATATGGCGTCATTTACGTCACTGTTTTTACAGGCTGTGATTGGCAGAAAGGGAAATAACGTAATTCTACGTCACTGTTTTTTCAAAGCTGTGATTGGCCAAACAGCCATACCGTTGGTTGCAAGAAATGTAATGATAAAAAGAATAAATTCGACATACCAATTTATTTATGCAATGATACTGATAATAAGGACCAAAAATAAATTTGTTTCTGTGTTTATTTACCAAAATACACGACACTTTTTCAACATCATTCATCCTTCGATGATTGGCAGAAAGGGAGATGACGTCATTTTACCACATTAGCTTTCCATCTTGTGATTGGCCGAGTAGCCCCATGTCAGCAAGGGACGGGCCCTAGAAAACACACGCGCATGCGCATAATAAACTGGCGTAAACATAGCCTGGGAAAGTCGCGTTACGGCGGGCGTAACTGTAGCAACAGCTTTATTTTTCTTTCTTTCTTTCTTTTTTATTTCTGCAGTATGAGTGAAATGATATGTCAAGAGGAACTACAGTGGTGCGGAGGATGAGAGAAAGAGATCTTGGAAGATAAGTGGTGTCAGGGCATAAAGGGATGAAAAATAGACAAGAGAGAATATAAGCAAGAAAAAAAGAGCGTGCAATATATATATATGCTTAGGAGGGTAATAAATGAAAGAACTACAGAGAGGCTCAAGGGTTCAGATGATTGTAAATGGGTAATACATTTCAAGATATAAAACCAAGAAGAAGTTAAAGAAAGAGGGGAAATGAAACAAGAAATGACGGGAATTAAAGAATTATATGTACTGTGATAACTGAGATAGAAAGAATAAAGCTAAGAAAAAGGAGCGAATGTCGAAAAAGCAACAGTAAAAATACCAGAATGAAAAACTAAATTCTTTTGTCATTTGTATCAGGAGGAAATTAGCTGGGAGCGCTCAATCATCTTTTAAATCTTTTGCCACCAGAGGAGCCCTCATTCCTACCTTCGGGAGTGCAATATAACCATGACTTTTTTGCCAAATTTGGGTTAAAGGCTCCGTTATTAGAATGATTAAATTGGATATCGAGAGCATTACCAGGTGATCCCATTTTTACAGTTTCAAATATTCTGTCAGTAAATTGAAATGAGTTGTTTGGGATAAAATAAAGAACATAAGCATATATTTTTCTAAAGCTTTCTTTTGTATGAGGCAGACCCCCAGAATGTAGGTTAATCATTTGATTAGAAAAATCTATTATCAACAAAGGAACCAGAAGTGGAGAACCTAGAACTCTCAAGTTTTGCCAAATGTGTTCAACTTTTATCTTGGAGAGTTTCCTTTAGATATTCTCATTAGATCAGCAGAGACTGGTTCCTTCATAATCTTATGCTGGAAATGTTAGTGAGAAATTCCCACGTTATCACTTTTAAACGTTCTTTACTATAAACAGATTTCCCTTGGAAAATATTTAACACTAGTTTTCCCATGAAAATTTCTTCGGGTAAATTTTTCAAGATTGCACGGAAATGAGAAGATAAAAGGGATGCTACGTAAAACACCATTTAACAAATTCCTCTTCTATGTCTATAGCTGAACAACGTAGACGTCTGAAAATTTTCCGCTGAAATAAGTGAAGACTTCATGGCCTGTTTCTTTAACAAGCTTCATAGTTGCCCTAACCAGGAGCGGGGAAAAGATTGCTCAATTCACACAAGGAGAGAAATAGGGTATTAAAGGTGAAACAGTTACCTTTATTACCATTTTCCATAAATTTTATATGTTTCTTCTTATTCCCTTTTATTTGGTTTTTAGCAGCTATTCGCAGATTTAATTAAATTCACTGCTTTTATTTGGAGACTTTGCTCAACATTAGCTTCCGTCTTCAGATTATCTGCATCTTCTGTTTCATTCCTTTATTGCACTGTCTTTGTTGTTCAAATATATTTCTGAATACACAATCAAATTTTTCCCCCTCACTACTGATCAACAAAGCTTAAAAAACTTACGCTAATTAGTTTCTAAATTAGCTAGCAAATTGGGTTTTTCTTAATTTTGACGACAAAATAAAAAGCGCTTAATTAGTAATGCATATTTAAACCTTACTCTTATCGCATATGGAAAACCAGAGGGATTAATGTTTGTAAAGCTTAATCATTCGGGTAAAAAATCATCGGAAATTTTTTGGCTGAGAAAAAGGAGATTTGGCGGAAATGTTGACGACTTCCTTGCCTCCAGGGTTATGAATGGGTCACTCGGCTCCAGTCAGATGTAAACATTCGTAAATGGTCTGGGGGAAAAATTTAATGGATGAAACAAAACGATGTAAAAAATGTTTTTCATTTGAATAAAAGGTAAACTTTAATGGTACAGAAAACTTAAAAAACTAATGAACTGAATGCTGGATGACTGATTGCGAAGAGAGAATATCCTGTATCAGAAGTAAATACAGGTCTGCAGTTATTCCTTCTCCAATCTTCCCCATGTTTCAAAGAAACCCTGGAAGTATAAATGAAATTGAATTATAAAAGGAAGACAATATTACGAAAGAACTTTGAACTTAAGCAATAAAACTTAAAACGTAGCAAATCTGTTTCGTGATCTGAAAAGCAATTGTTTTTATATCTCAGTCGACACGAACCCATATGGCCGCAGATTAATCTTCACAGGTCTGTCGACCTGAAAGTTTCGACTTGGGAACAAAGGTCCATAGCAAAATAGGCTAGCGTTAACATGCCTAAAAATGCTGGTAATTTTAGGGAACAAGTATGCAAAGTTACAAAAGCGATGTAATGAATATTTAAATCACACAAACAACAGGGCTTATTTGTTTGGAATAGACTATCTACGATAAATAAACTGATAAGGAATCACATCTGAAACGAGCATACTTTTCGTAATCACAACCATTCCATGGAAAACTGGCGAAGATGAGTCGTCGATGTTAGGAGACGGCTTGCGACTGCTTCTTCTTGCGCATGATGACGGAGAATGAATGAGGGTTGAAATATTACGCCATTAAACTCGTTGGCGACCTAATAATATAGTCCTAAATCAGATAGATGTACTGCATGTAATAACGTCTTCACTGGACTGCCGGCGCTTGGTAATTCAAGACTTTGTGTTACTGAGAGAGAATAAGACAACCAGGAAATGGTTCCGAAAGGGTCGTTAGGTAGTTTCGTCAAACGAAATAAATAATGCTCCGGGTTTCATTTCAAAAGGATACGATCAGTTGTATTACTTTACTACACATAATTTATCACTGGGTAACAAATAAATGTATCCAAAAGGAAGATAGGAACGATGGAATTTAAAATTAAATCATATGATAGAACAAACAACAGATTATTCTCAAAATGAGGTCTATGGCGTAATACAAACACGTCTAGTCGTTAAGTCAGTTTATGGTGGATGTGATGAAAGGGTTATGGAAAATAAGTAACCCCTGTTGGATGTCTGTATGCAGCCCTGACTAAGATATAATTGAGTCATAGCTGCATACAATACTTCTGAAAAATGTAAGGTAAGTTACACAATGAAAATAATGTTACGAAACTGTGTATTAAAATTCATTTATACTAATTGACCAACACAGCGCTGCCTGGGAAACCTCTGAATGGAAGTCTGTGTAGGGTATGATGAAGGGGATGGGGAGGGGGAAGGAGAGGGGGAGGAAGGAAAAGTCTTTGTTAACTGACAGTTCTACATTTTTGTGGGAACTCCCCTTTAAACAGCCATGGCATCACTGTGTTGACTGTCCCTCTTATCCAGGTATTACTGTGATGACTGTCCCTTTTATCCACGTTCTACTTTGATGACTGTCCCTTTCATCCAGAAATTACTGATGTGACTCCTTTTCACTCAAGTATTACTGTGGTAACTGTCCCTTTTATCTAGGTATTACTATGCTGTCTGTCCCCTTAAACCAGGTATTACTGAGTCGTCTGTCCCCTTTAACCAGGTATTAATGCACTGCTTATTACTGTACTGCCTGTCCTTTTTAACCAAGTTTTACTGTTCTCTCTGTCCCTTTTATCCAGGTATTACTCTGACGACTGTCTCTTTTATACTAGATATTGCTTTGGTGACTTTCCTTTTATCCAGATATTGCTGCGCAGTTTGTCTCCTTTATCCATGTATTAATGCGCTCTCTGACACCTTTAAAGGTATTACTGTATTTTCTGTAACATTTAACCATCCGCTATTGTGCTGTCTTTCCCTTTGATCCTAGTATCAATGTGTTAACTCTCCCTTTAATCCAATTATTACTATGCTGTCGTCCTGTCTGTCACCTTAAACCAGCTATTACTGTCTGGACTATCCCTTTTATCCAGATATTACAATGCTATTTGTCCCTTTCATCCGAGTATTACTGTGGTAACTGAAAAGAATTTTCAATGACTTATTTCTATGGTGTCGTATATGAAATGAGGTATGACAAACCTGTAGTGTTTATTAACAACATAAGTTAAAAAGGAAATGGGGAAGGGAGCGAAGTAGGTGTTTGAATCCTGATCTATTATATGAGTTAGGTCAAATGATGGCCACGTGCCAGATTCTGTCACGATCGGGCTTGCGGTTCGGATTCCTATACCGACCTTTTACACATTTCTTCTCTTACGATATCATTTTCTGGCATTCACAAGTTTTACACCAAAGGTATTATTTATTGTATTGATGGCACCGCCAGTATAACTGTTCGTGGCTCTGTCTAAGCGTTTATAAACAACTTCACTATTTTTAAAATCTAGCTTATGATCCCTTTTCCAGGCGTGCCGAGCTTCACAGCTATACTTATTCTCCCATTCATATGTTGGTTATGTAAATTTTTCCTGTCACTGATATAGCAGGAATCACAATCCAAGCAACCAATAGCATAAACACCATTATCTCCATACCGTTTTACAGGCTTTTTCTTCCTTTTTTGCTCGTAACTGTGTTAGGGTACTGGAATACAAAATTGTAGCCGAGTTTTTCTATATTTATTTTTTTGCGAAATATTTTTAGGCTCCTTGTTGAAAGGGAGTGTAAGTGAATTCTGAAATAACTGTTGTTCAGGTCTTTTCCTTGGGGGATAATACATCTTCCTAGATCTAGAGAGACAATTTTATACACAATTTTTTTGATAATACAATTTGTTAAAACTTGAAATAAGAAGGTTGAATTCTTCATCTAAAAAAAAAAAAAAATACTGCAGATATGCTCGACAAAACAAAAATTGGTAAAATTACTTATCACCTTGGCCTCAGGATAAGAGTTAAAATGAATGTAAGAATTAGAATGTGTATTCTTTCTATTAACAAAAGATTTTAAGTACTTAATTAATCAATTTCATCTATATACTACAAGATCTAGAAAAAGAAATTTATGATTTACTTTTCTTTTAACAGTGAACTTTAATTAAAATAAGGAACGTAACTATTTAAAAGCGAAACAAATTTGTTGAAACATTCTTCATCAGTTTTGTACACAATGAAAATATCGTCCACATATCGTACCAAGAAAAAAACGGTCTAAGATCAGCAGGTAATTTTCCACATATAATCTCTCACAGAAAAAAAAAAAAAAAGAATAATTAGCTTATGATGGAGAGAGGGACGAGCCCATGGAAAAGCCGGCGTTTTGTTAAAAAAAAGTTGTCTTCAAATTTGAATCCAGAAGATTCAACTGATAGAGGGTTTAACTGTAGATCTTAAAAACGTGGACCACCCTCCCAGGTGAACCATTTCCAAACTACCAGAGAAACTTCCTCATCGGTCGCTCTTCAGCCAGTAGAAAATTTTTGCGTTTAATGGTATATCAACTTACATTAGATAGGCGAATGTGAAGTTACTGCAAACGATGAAAGACCAATATTATTGAACACGATCTTGTTTAAAACGCTAGTTTAAAACAGCGTAATGAAAACGATACAAAGATTTACCCAAATTACTATAGAAAAAAGCTCAGTATTCTATTCCAAATTTCCGCCATAAACAAGATGAGAGAGAGAGAGAGAGCCTTAGATGCGTACTGCAGAAACGAAAAAAAGGTATAGAGATTATAGATAGATAAAAGAGAAGGCAATTAATTGCAGTTTAGCTATTAGACATTAAAGGGTTACACATGAAAGTACAAATGAAAGCAAAAGGTAAAACGGAGTAGAATTATTTTTGAAGACGGAGAAGGCTTTAGAACACAACAAGAATTAAACGAAGGGGGAAACTGGACGGAATGC
>NC_061092.1:56202947-56217947 GCF_015104395.2 Macrobrachium nipponense
GCAGTGAATCCTTGACTAAGGAAGAAGGCCATATGAAAATATATATATATATATATATATATGTTATTTTAACTGCAAGTACGTTAAAGGAGATATCTTGTTCAGGTATATAGAGAATATATTATGATAGTCAATCGAAGAGAGGAAGAGAAAAGAAGGCACCCAATAGAAGTAAAGGGGTGAATATAAGCCAGAGCTATACAGAGAACAAGAGTCTCTTCTACAGGGAAGTAAATACAGAAAGGTATCTGAAAAAAAAATGAATCACAGACAAAAGATATAAATACAGACTCATCTTGATAAAAAAAATGTATTCCCGGGTCGAAGAGGTGATGCTTTGAAGTTGGAGGATAAATAAGAGGTAGAATTCAATTATTTAAGTACGGAACTGGTTGTGTGGATACTTGTTGAGTATGTGAAATGGGTATTTAGGATGGTAATGGGTGGTAAGACATCAGGAGTGGATGGGATATTTGTGGTACAGCAAAATACTTGAGATATAATACTAACTATGGCGGTGTAAGGTGTGTATGAATGAGTGAGTGAAAGATTGGGAACGAATTGGAGAGAGGAATAATTGTTCTTTTGGTATTAGAGTAAAGGTAATCAAGAAGCCCCAGGAACCGTAGAGGCACACCATTATTTGTTGTGCAAGGAGAGGCATATGACTAATCTTATTTCAGAAAATGAAATGTCATACCGATTGTTTTAGGGTCGAAAACAGTGTTGTTCTCTCTCTCTCTCTCTCTCTCTCTCTCTCTCTCTCTCATCAATAGTTTCTTTACTGTTATTTTTGTTTTAAAAGTTTATATGATATGCCACAACTATGTTTGGAATGAGTGCCTGATGTTCCAAAATCTTTCTATAGAAGATGAGTTGTTGGGATCTATTAAGAGTTTAATGATGGAAGTGCAGAGTTTGTTATGTGTAGACGAGAGAGTGGTTGGTTTGGGTATAAGTCTCTTCTTTCACAATGGGGCACTTAGTCGTGTTTCTTGTGATTGAAGTAAACTATGCAACAGATTAACCCCAAGAGATTTATGTCAGAAAATTTAGATACTAATTAAAAATAGAATTTGGTTTCAAATTTTACGAGATTCCACTGTGTAATTCCATGGCTTTAACAATCTTTAATATTTCAGTGAAATACAGAAAATAGGTAACAGATCTCCTCACATCGCGTCATCAAATTATGAAGATGATTTGTAGAAACTTAATTTCAACAGTGCTTCAAGATGGTGAGATAGCGTCCATCGGCCATCGTAGTATACAAGTAAAGAAAAAAACAGCATATCATGAAAAGTTGACCTAAGCGGCCTGACTTAATGTCATAGCTCATACTGTTATATCGCCGCTGAGCTCCAATGACAGGTCATGTTTCAAATATCGAGATCTGAACCAAACGAAAATATGAATTCTCCAATGAAACTAAATAGGTAGATTGAAGACAAATTTGGCAACAATGTATTATGATGGGACACTTCCCTATTGTATTTTAGGTGCTGCTATCATTACGATAGATTGCCTCCTAAATGGATCCAGCACAAACTTCATAACCTAAATAGGATTTTGACATCGCTCATAAAGCGTGAAAGAACTGTATAACACAAAGATATATTTATTGTAATTGGAATTTCACATCGACTTTCTATTAAATAATAATTATTTCTAGTTATACAACGGAATACATATGGACTCTGTGCTCTTTGCTTGCTGACTGGACTATACATGGACGGATATGTTAATAATGAATACTACCAATACCTAACCCAGATAACATGTATTATATTTGCCTAAGTTGCAAATTTGGTATCTTTGAGCTCTTTCACAATAAATGATGATTAAGTCTCATAGGTGGTCAATATCTAAAGAAGTGAATTTAGTGATGCGAGAAGTCAGAAAAAAGCACATACGATGTTTGTGAAAAATCTTGGGAAAAGCCATGAACAGAGTAGGGAGGGAATGGCTGATGCTCGCAGATGACAATGTTGTTTGGGGTTAGTGAAAACCATTATAGAATCTAGTGAAAGAATTTAAATGTATTAGAAGGAATAAAACATTTGCATAAATGTTACCAAGGATATGGTTCCGGGAGTTAGCTACAGGAAACCACGACGAATAGCAGTGAATGCTAACATGGATGATGAAAAAAACGCAATATATGAACGTAAGTTGAGAAGAACAGAGAATACTAGATCGGGAGGAGACTTGAGATGTCTGTGGAAGGCAGTGTTTGAATGTGCAAAGAGATTCTTGAGCCATTTACCCCAAGTGAACCATGAATGCTAACTGCGAGTAAATAAATAAAAAAAAAAAACGTTGAAATTATTGTGATTAATTATTTAGGATGTTTACGTGGCATAAGTTATGAAAAGATGGAAATTTGGAGATATGTAAAAAAAAAATGATACAAATGTTAGTGTAGTTGAAAGGTTCAAGGTATTGTTTCAAGATGGCTCTGTCATGTATAAGGCATAAAAGACATCAATTAAATAAGGGGCAATATTTTATGAAGCAAGAGAAGGAATCATAGAATAAGAAGTATTAGGAAGCCTTAATATTCAGTAAGTTCATCCTGACTCAAATGTTATGATATCACAGGCTAAAAGGCAATGGAATCACAAAGGATGTAGTAAATCTCAGCCACAAGAGAGATATGGAGGTCGGGAGATACAAAGGAAAGGGTAGGGCGGCCGTAAAGTTTTACTCCAAAGCCTGCTGTCCACACGACCGTATCCGACCGGTCAATGTCTGGTTAGAAGTGAGCACCGTACGACAATAGCATACTGGCTCGTAGCCAGAAAAAGAGAAAGCGATTGGCATGATGTATGAAGAAGGAAAGGTCATTGGGTAAAGGGAAATGCTGTAAAATCTGGTCCATGAAAGGTAAAGCTCTAGGAAATCGTACGACTATTTCAAGAGAACTGCAGGAGGGGGCCAATAAATTATTATTATTATTATTATTATTATTATTATTATTAGTAGTAGTAGTAGTAGTAGTAGTAGTAGTAGTAGTAGTAGAGGTAGTAGTAGTAGTAGTAGTAGTAGTAGTAGTAGTAGTAGTAGAGCAAAGAAAAATCATATGATGATAACAAAAAATGATAAAGGAAAGGAATGAAAATTAATGAAAACAAAATAAATGTAAATTAAAAAAGATACAGCTTGAATAATCAAGGAAAATACACACTATAGTATTATATATAACAGCTAACTTTTAAAATAGAAAATTATAAGAATATATACCTAAGGGTGTCAAGTATATTTGACTCCAATGATACAAATTCATAATCCTCATGTTCATAATCTTTGTGCATTCCAGTAAACATTTTATTCATGTATTATATATAATTTCTTCAGCAATATAAAAATTATTTATTATGTTTTACATATACAATACCTGTTCCACAATAAAAGTAATGCATTGGCTCTTTGCAAACTTGGTCATATTCGTAGGCCTGACAGTCGTGGACGCTACTCACCCCAGACTAAGTCTGATGTCTTTGATCAAAGCAACGGACACTTTCCTCGCTTTTGTCCGCAGAGAAAGTCTGGTCTTGTGGACGGGGCTTTGAGGAAAAAAATAGATCTCGGTAGCGAAGGAAACTTTTAGCCAATTTTGGTATAAATGGGCTTTTGCCTATTATTATCGAGATGAAAGTTATTCATACGGAACAAGCCCACAGTGGCCATTGACTTGAAATTCAAGCAACCAAAAAATATGAAGTTCTTTAGGAAGAAGTAGGATGAGTTAAAGGGAAGAACATAAAGAAGAGATCCAACTTATTAGAAAAGAAAAAATAATAGATTAGTAAATATATAAAAATGTATCAAAATGCAAGGGGGATAATATTAGAGCATTAATGTCTTGAATCTTCGCTTGAACTTCTTTGAGATCCAATTGCACGAAATCCCCTGAAAGGCTATTCCACAGTCCAACGTGTGAGGAATAAAGGACCTCTGAAACTGAGAAGTTCATCATTAAGGTACATTTATTGCGTATTAATTTTGTTCACCACATGTTTCCTCTTCATAGAATTGTTGCAATGACTATTGACTGTATGGTGCAATTTTCATTTAAATGATTTTGTCTCAGTGCGTTGAATTTTGTGTGTTTGTCATGGTAGGCTCGTTTACATGTATCATAAAACTATGGCTGGTCATTATTTTGAATTTGAGTACCTTTCTGAAGACATATCTTGCTAAAATAGCCATCAGTATTTCATTCAACATCTTTGGGTCAGGATCTAATATAGCATTTGAAATATTAACTGCCTGACAAGCTACAGTAATGTGATCTCAATTGGCTCTGTATTTTAGCCAGACCGTTTTTCCAGTGGTGGCACTAAGGATATACTGATTGACCGACATATTCATCTAAGAGGCGAAATTATCATAAGTACCTATATATTCACAGGCCTAATCTGTTACTAGAAATGTGGGTGGAGTTCTTAATTAGCTGGATAAAATCGGAGGATACACAGTACTCAAGAGCAGACCGGCCACGTTCATCTGTAGAATTTGAATTTAGTAACTCACTGTGCTTTGCATTACAGTCTCCACAAATAGTGAATGAAGCGTTTAAATCCTGTGACTAAGCCATATTAATCACATATAGAATCGTTGGTATTTGGAGTGTGATAAACAGTAAAAATGTATACATTGTAGAACTTACTGAAAATTTTAAAACAAAAATTTTCATGGCAACTAAACTTCAATTTTTTCTGATGATCAATAGGTCATTCGGACTTAGCGTATCAACCATATCTTGCTCATGTGTTATATTATGATGATAAATAAAGTCAGAGCCATCAAACCCATTAGACTAAAAACTCAACCTTTGACTTGTTACTACTTATAATGGGCACAGCTTTGGAGATCAAGAAATTTTTACCTTAAGCCCGATTATTTGGTAATGTACTTTGCAGTCATTCTACTGTAATGAGTAACAAATCCAGGGTTCAGCTCAATGTCTCTTAAAAGAAAAAAATTAATATGAAATCAGTATTAAAACTAGTAAATAACCTCAAAAAACTGACATAACAATAAGCAAATGACATCAACAACAGCAGTATTTACATTTTAAAAATTCTGTTGAGAGTATGAATAAACAGGTCCATTTGTTATTGAAAAAACGCCTTTAACAATTGGCCAACAAGGCAGGGCAAGCGCACCTTGTAAGGCAAATGAAATCCACCATGTTTGCCTCAACAACTGGGGGAGGACAGTCAGCGCGCTTTTAAAGAAATAAAATACTCAGTAGTGATAGGTTACTTCGAGATGAAGGCACTTTCATGAGAGTCCACCAAGTAACTTTTGCTTTTCCATCAGCCTATACTACACACTTTTTGAAGTAAAAAAAAAAGAAAGTGAATGTAAAAGATGATAAATTCCTGATAGTACCCTCAGGCAATGGATCTCAGACCCAAGACCATGGAAGGCTATGATACAATTGCTATAGCACAGTGAGGAAGTTTAATTCATGATAACCATCTAGCGGGGTTGCTTACCGAGGTTAAAGGGACCCTTCTACCATTTCGGAGTGCCATTCTCCTAAAGGAGTTGCCTCCCAAGGCCAAAGAGTCTCTTCTACCCTAACTCGGTGGCAGGGACATCACACCATTGCGTGGATGTTACTAATAAGAGCCACATTAATTAACCCACTATGTTGCTACAAGAATGTGCTGATCAAACAATTAGCAATATGACTGAACAAAGTTAGGTCAACGAACTTCATTAGAAATAAACAGCTTTTATTCGAAGTTGTATTGGAAAAGGTTATTCAAGGTTTGTTGAACGAACTTTCATCCGCTCTTATTTGTCATTGTTATTTCATCCTTTCTTAACTTTTTTGCTGCATACAGTATAATGAATCCATTAATTATTTTTCCATATTCCCATTTTTTATTCTAAGTGGAACCAAGACCTTCTGTTCAGTTTTCATTTAGAAGGTCCAATTTGCACAGCGATGTTTGAAAATGACATAGACACCCTCAGCAAAGACATAATTAACAGTATCACTGAATACAACTGAAAATTTCCCAGCATTGAGGACATCAAACAAACTTGGCAGAAATAAAAGTAAGAGAAATTACAGGTGATGATTTTACATTATTCGAAACAGACAGAATCATAAGAGCAGAAAAAAATCTCCGAGGAAAAAAAAAAATTATATAAGGAGGTAAATTGAAAATCTTTGATGAATACTTTAAGAACAAAATATATAGGTAACATAAACAAAATACGGAAATATGCAGGTAGCAGTGATGCATATGCCAATTCTGAGGCTAATTAACAACTTTAGAAACAGAAGAAAGATTTTAACACGAGAGGGTGGAAATTTTCTCGGAAAGGAAGCCCCATGCTTTTTCTAGTGGCCAAAATGGGATTTTTAGTATTGATCACTGGTTTTTTGTTCATGTTTTCTATTTTTTATTCAATCATTCAAAAAATTCTTTAAAAAATCTCTTCATGAACACCTGAACAATAATACAGCACACGTTTTAAATTCTGGTTTTTATTTTTTTTTTTATTTTCAGTTATAGCCAGTAATAAATATCTAGATAAAATATCATTAGAGATCATCGACGTGTGTAACAGAGAGAGAGAGAGAGTTGGGAAGTGTTAGTGGAATATCAGAACAGCACAGCCGAACAGGGTTAATTACACATGAAGAAATAAATTACAATTACTTTCAAAAAATTACCATTAGAATTACAATTACATTTACATTTGGACAGGGTAAACGCTAATGTTTTGGACAGGGAGCTGTCTGCAAATGAAAGGCTGTGTTTCTTCTCCTACAGTTATAAGACGTTTACCTACAGGACACTGGTCGGGAACTGGACGTGCCCACCAAATTTAAGTCTTAAAAACAACCCGTCATTCTTAATTGAGTCCTACCCTTATCAATTCAGTTTTGTAATTCAAATTAAATTACAAATTACATCATCCTCTAATAAATTAAATTGAAATTACTTACTATAATTTCACTTTCAATCAAAATTACACTAAAGGAATTATATTTCAATTAAACTATAATTGCAATGAGTCCAACCCTGCTGCCGATTAGAAAGAATACCGGGCATTTTGGAAGGTTTCTGTGATGTTTTGTCCCTCTTACAAAATCATTTAAATGAAACATGTCAAACTTACCGTCCCCCCAAAGGCCTTATGGTTCACAATCGTGTTGTCATGATGGCCACACACAATAACTAATTGAAATAATTTTATGAAAATTATTGCAGATTATTTTCATTACTTACACATAGAAACATTAAATGTATAATGAATGGTTTAGAAACTTAAGCGGCTAGCCACATTCATGAATGCAAAGTAATGAAGTAGTCACAAGTACAAGAAGTAAAAAATGCGGCGAAGTTTCTTCAACACAATCGAGTTTTCTTTACAGTGCATAATGCTGTATGAGCCGTGGCCCATGAGGCTTTCAGCCACGGCCCGGTGGTGGCCTTTCCTATAGCGTTACCAGACGGAAGATTATGGCTAACTTTACCCTTAAATAGAATAAAAACTACTGAGGCTAGTGGGCTGCAATTTGGTATGTTTAATGGTTATTTGCAGCTCTCTAGCCTCAATAGTTTTTAAGATCTGATGGCGGACAGTAAAGTGCGGATGGACAGACAAAGACGTCACAATAGTTTTCTTTTATGGATAACTAAACCGAAATTGTAACCGACATCATAGACTTATATGCAACAGCAACAAATAAATTATAAAAAAGTTACAACAGTTCAAAATTAACATTTATTTGCTATTGATACTTTTTAATGAAAAGTTCCGACTTTGCTCAGAGATAACAAGTGTAGATCAGTTTCTGTTGATTTCATGAGGAAAAACAACTGTTCATAGCTGCATTCGAGTTTCTTTTGTGCTTTTGAAATCGATTAAAAGGTGGTCGACTATGTCTAATTGTAAAAAAACTATCTGAACGTCACACGCTTATCAGGTTTGAATGATAAAACTGCAATTTTCGCCATTAGATGTCCAACTTACAATATCCTTTGCAAAGGGCCTCGAGTCGCATATTTGTCTGCCTGATTTTATATGATATAATATCTATATTTTGTGAAGTCCACCATTTTTATCAAGGCAGCACGGGCTCTTGCTCCAGGAGCATCCCGCTAGAGACGATAATATTGTAAAGGGGCTGAAGCGGCAATATTTAAACCATTGGGATCCCGGCTCACACGAAACAAGAAGAATGTCTTGATTTTTCGTTTCTTATACGAGTTTATTGGTAAATATCACTTATTGTCACCCAGTATTATGTTCCCCGTGTTTTTGTAATTCTGTCTTTTTATTGTCTTTATATTCAAGTACTAATTTTCAATGGTATAGAAAGAAGCTTTTTCTACATCTTTTTTGTTCTGTTGGGCAATACTTTGCATTGTCTGTTGCAGTGGTCAACTTTTTCAAAATAATTATCAAAATTTGTTTGTGAATATCTTTATACATAATCCAATAATAAATATGTTTAGAGATAGACAGTTGGATAGGTTAATAAATAAATATATTCTGAGTTCTTCAGAGAAATAATTAAAAATCCCAGAATTCTGACTTATTGGTGACGCCTTATAAGTTATTTATAGCCAGTAGGTTAACCGAAGAAGCTAAGTCAAAAAAGAAAGACAGGACACTGAAACGTAGAAATAGAAAATTAAGAAAAAGACGACAGCGACGTATTAACGAAAGTCAATGACGCTGCGGCCTCACTGGTCGAACAAAAAACCAAAAGGATTCCTTCCCTGTTTTTTCACGCGGTGAAAAAACATAGAGCGAGTAAACCCATAAATGAAAAAGGATAAAAAGAAAAGGGAGGGGATAAACTGACTTCTCCAGTAAAAACAAGATGACAATTTTTATACTTTTTGTCCTTTGTGGCAATTTGGACTGAAATGTTGGAGTATAAATGCCTTAACAGGCCGAGCGTGTCAGTCTGCAGCGCGAGTTGGTAAGGAGAGAATGGCAAAGGTAAAAAATGGAGTCAATGAGTTTGAAGTCGCTGTTTTCTGACATTTATGTTACGCGAATGAGAGAAGCACTTTTGAATGACAAAATGGTGCAATAAGATTAAAACTGAAGCATTAAAACATCAGAGTTCTCGGTATTTGTGTTTTATTGCAATAAAGGTGAGAAATGACCGAAGGAAAAAGATAGTAATGACATCAGAATTTGCCCAGGAAACAAATCCACATAGAAATAACCAACTCCTTCCTTCAAGTGATTATTACGTTAATTACAGCTTCCATTATAAAGGCCATTATTGCATTTATTTCTCTCCCCTTCTCTAATTCCATAATGAACATCAGGATATGAAGAATCTTTGCCAATAAATAAAACATTCAAAAGGAACCATAAGAGCATCTCCTGATAGTTTTTATATATATTATATATATATATTATATATATATATATATATATATATATATATATATATATATATATATTATCTTACCCCCCCCTTTTTATTAAACTACACAAATCATAAACCCTTACCTGTCGTCAATGGTGCCCTCTGTCTGCAACTATGTCGTTAGGCTATTAAGATCTCGTAAGTATAAAAATATACTATTTATTACCCAAAGCAGTTGAATATAAAATAGAACAAAATGCTTAACAAGTCATAATGACAGAGAACCCTAATCTGACCCTAAAGAAACCAGTAAGTTAACATTCTACCCTCCTGACTAAGAATTCACTCCTAGACCCAAAATGTCAATAAGTTCATCATATAAGTCAGGTAAGAGATTCCCGTCTCTAAATTAGCCATGGAATAGGACCCATCTGTAATAAAAATAATAATGGATAAAAGATACACTTCACACATCACTCTTTTCAAAGTATTCACGTAAAGAGAGTATTTCACACTTCTCTCTCTTTTCAAAGGTAACGGTTTTCTAAGTCTTTACAAAATATGTCCTACCTTTACGATGGGGCTTTCTCTCCGCACTCGGCGTGTACCATCTGACCTCTTAGTGTTCACGGCAAGAATGTGACTTTCGCAAGTGCCTTGGACTATTAGGCCTGTAACATCCATATAAACGAATGTACATGCCTAACGACAGGGTGAGTGATCTCTCGGTTAAACTTCTTGCGTACTCAAATTCCTTCGCTCAAGTAAGCTGCTCTTACAGCTCAGCTTGTCTCCGAGCAAGACGTGATATGTGATTTCACTTAACATTACACACTTGTAAGATGGCTCGGCTACCTATGTCGTCTGTGCACTTCTGTCGCACACCACATCAGCAACTAATGCACAATGTATCAATTTACCACATGACTTAGGGCTACCTCCGTTGCTGGAGCCCTTGTGCTTTGTCGAATACACAAATGTTTAAGACTCCTAGCGCACAAATTATGATCAGTATAGCACCTAACATGATCATTAATATTGGTATAGTGTAACGGCCAATAAAGAAAGGCTCACCCTCGCCACTATCCTTCAGCGGCGGGACTGTAAAGGTCTCCACTGTTAGGTGGAATTTGAACCGCCTCATGGTTTCCATGGTAAGTGTTTATGAAACACTTTTGTGGACGACTAAGTACCATGAAGAAATCCTAGAGAACCCTGCAGGAACCATCAAACATCTGGGATCCCTGTAGGACGAGCGAATGGTTGTAGACGCAGGTCGAGTGCGTAAACCAACTCGAAACAACTCAGCAGGCGCCATTATCCAGCGTCGCGACCCTCGTGAGTGTATCCAACACCCCCTAGTCGCAAAACTGTAGATTCGACGTTTTCTACTGAAGGAAAAGGTGGTCACCACCCCGTTATCAAGGAAATATCCCGTGACTTCTATGCAACTGTTACTCGCACCAGCCTCATCGAAGACTGTAGACTCTTGATTTATCCCAGAATGTATCCTGAGACGATATATCGAAGACATCTCATCCTTTGCAAAGGCAGTCCATAGAAACGCCATTCGTGTGTAGACTTAACTCGACCTCTGGTACTGTAGAGGGTTGCAAAGGGTAATTGGAAAACATGGATGATACAAATTATAGTCCATTAGATTTATGGATGCCCCCGAGTCTATGAATATTGGGATATCCACATCCCCTACTGTTCCATAGACTATAGGCTTGGGCTCTGGGGCCTCCCCCACGAGACCACAATGGCATTTACCAATCACATGTACCCTTTTTGTTGATTGGGCTTCAAAAATTTCGCCGATCCCTTTGCCCTCTGGTTTGACCTGCCTGGGAAGTTCTCACATTATAATTACCAGAATCTTGAGGTGTAGGTCTCGCAAATCTCTCCGTATCTGACACGGACAAGACTGCCAATAATGATAAGTACTTTTACACATTCCACAATATTTAACCCTACACAATTTCTTTGGATGCCCTGGTTTATTGCAGTTGAAACAGCGCAACTGTTGTCGCTTTTGATCGATCGATCTTTTGATATACTCAACTTTTTGCGCACAGAGGGGGAGGAGAAAATTCTGTGTCTCTTTGCACTCTATCCATAGGGCCTGTCCCATTAAAAATTGTGATATCTACAGTGGGACATTTAGACATATGTTTTTTCAATTTGGGTATAAAGTAATTTCTTCGTCTGAAGTAGGTTCAATCTTTTCATCAAAGCTATTCACTATCGCATCCGGTACGTCGTTGCAAAAGCAGAAAAAGGGAAAAAATAGATCAGTTTATGAATATTATTTTCCAGAGAGAGATTACCTCCTGTAACCCATTTAGATGTTTTCAATTTTCCTACCCAATCTACTACTGCATCAAAAAGTTTTGAACTGTGCTCTACGAGGCTATAGTGCCTTTCCATAGTTTTATAAAGACCCCGAAGGTCCCTCACCATAACTCCATGTTCCTTTGAGCCATACACTGTTTTTAAAAATGCTTGCAAGTCCATCCAGGTACGACATTTTGTAAATTGGAAACTCCTGCAATGGTGAGAGAGGTCTCCCCTATTGAAATCTAGCAGAGCTTTCGCCTCTCTAAATGCCTCTTAAACCGCCTGCCACCAATCTTAGCCCCCCCCCCTTTTTATTAAACTACACTAATCATAAACCCTTACCTGTCGTCAATGGTGCTCTTTGTCTGCAACTATGTCATTAGGCTATTAAGATCTCATAAGTATAAAAATTACAATTTATTACCCAAAGCAGTTGAATATAAAATAGAACAAAATGCTTAACAAGTCATAATGACAGAGAACCCAAATCTGACCCTGAAGAAACCAGTAAGTTAACATTCTACCCTTCTGACTAAGAATTTACTCCGAGACCCAAAATGTCAATAAGTTCATCATATTAGTCAGGTTAGAGATTCCCGTCTCTAAATTAGCCATGGAATAGGGCCCATCTATAATAAAGATAATAATGGATAAAGATACACTTCACACATCACTCTTTTCAAAGTATTCACGTAAAGAGAGTATTTCACACTTCTCTCTTTTCTCAAAGGTAACGGTTTTCTAAGTTTTTACAAAATATGTCCTACCTTTACGACGGAGCTTTCTCTCCCGACACTCAGCGTGTACCACCTGACCTCTTAGTGTTCACCAGAAAGAATGTGGCTTTCGCAAGTGCCTCGGACTATTAGGCCTGTAACATCCGTACAAACGAATGTACATGCCTAACGACAGGGTGAGTGATCTCTCGGTTAAACTGCTTGCATATTCAAATTCCTTCGCTCAAGTAAGCTGCTCTACAGCTCAGTTTGTCTCCGAGCAAGACATGATATGTGATTTCACTTAACATTACACGCTTGTAAGATATATATATATATATATATATATATATATATATATAGTATATATATATTATATATATATATGTATATATATATATATATATATATATATATATATGTATATATATATATATATATATATATATGTGTGTGTGTGTGTGTGTGTGTTTAATGTTCAATGAAAAACATATTTGAAATGAGGAAGTAAAGCTTAAAAGAACAGAGATGAGAATGCCGAGGTGGATTATGGGAATATCTCTATTTGAGTGATTGGAAAAGGATGAAATAAGAAGGGAAGGCTTAGTAAACATTACAGAGGTGATAAGAGAGTCACGATTGAGATGGTATGGGCATGTGTTGAGGATGGATGACGAGGAGGGAGTGAAGAGTGTTTGGGAGGAACCGGTTAGAGGAAGAAGATCGAGAGAGACAGAGAATTAGATGGCGAGATAGAGTGAATGAAAGTATGAAGAGAAAGGGTTTGGTGGAGGATGATGCCTTTGAGAGAAGGCAGTGGAGAAGGCGCATCAGGTAACTGAGCCCTAAGTAATGTAGGAATAACGGTGGGAAAGAAGAAAAAGACGGTAACTTGGATGTCAGAGAAACACTACTATCGATAGTAATTTCAATTTGGCTATCAAAGAAGAATATCTTAATGTGTTTATCCCATAGTACAACAGAGGGCAATAAGGTGCGGTCAGAGCTTTTAGCGAGTTAATCAATAGAGGTCAGAAGTTAACCGAAATAAGGATTTATGGAAATTATGACCTTGCCCGGTGACCTTTAAGGAGCCGTTGCATTGACTCAATAACAGCCATCCAACGAAATGTATAGGAAAGGTAAACGTAAAAACAACAATGAAAAAATGTAGTGCTTAAATGGAGAAACAGTTGAGGAGAAGGCACGGAAGAGGAGTGTTAGAGATTTGTGGAAGTTATGCTGAGGACGCCAAGTGATTCGTGAACGCACATAAATTTTCATGAGACTAATGAAAGTTACAAAGTGCCGTTTTAAGATAAAGTCTGTTTTACTATTACCCAATTAAAGGTGGAAAATTATAAGTTTTTTAATATTAGAAAAACAAATATATTTGGGGTATACCATATTTAATTTTACAACAAAGATTTTATAACATTTTGTAATTTCAAGATAGCTGACGTCTAGGCACGATAAGTTGAGTACAGAGTATAACACAACAATCAAACTGTTCCTGATAAGTTAAAGCCCATGTAAATAGATGTAAGTTCAAGAAGTGAATTCCTCCCCTACAACACACACACACACACACATATATATATATATATATATATATATATATATATATATATATATATAATATATACATATATATATATATATATATATATATATATATATATATATACTTTTAGGGCATAGTTTTTCTCTTATACAATTTTCGTTAAAAGCAATTGCTTTAGTGGCATCAATAATAGAATAGTGAAGGTCCTGAATGATTTGCTGGTACCTTACATACCCGATGCGTATTCACTGAAATCAGCGGTGGAGTTTATTGATCTCTTACAGGAAAAAGGACCAGAAGATGACATTGCCTCACTCGACGTTGAGAGTCTGTATACGAATGTTCCCGTCGAAGAAACGATCGACATCATCCTTGATCGTGTATACAGGTCCGAGAAGAACCCGCTGCCCATTTCCGAAGATGTCCTCCGAGATATGCTGAAGGCTAGCACTACGGAGGCCCCTTTCCTCTCTCATCAGGGTGAATTATTTCGACAGGTAGACGGAGTCGCCATGGGGATCCCCACTAGGGTCCTTTTTGCAAATATGTACATGGCCACCGTCGAAGAAAGGACCTTTAGAGAGCATCAAAAACCTAGGATTTATGGGCGGTACATCGACGATATATTCGTCATAATAAAAAGAACCTGACGATGCCAGACAACTAGCAGATGCTCTGAAAAGGAACTCAGTGCTCAACTTCACCACAGAGCACAGCCATCAGAAGACTTTGCCATTTCTTGATGTCCTGGTAAAACAACAAGAAGGACAGTTTAAGACGACCGTTTATACGAAAGCAACGAACGCTGGCCGTTGCTTGAACGCACGCGGGGAATGCCCGGACGCATACAAAAAGTCTGTCGTGAGTGCGTATGTCAACAGAGCCTTCACGCACAGCCCATCATGGAGAGACACATAACGAACTCGATCGAATTCGCCAACTGCTGACAAACAACGGCTATGCAGATCAAATGATCGAAGCAGCAATAAAAAAGAAAATGGACGAATTTT
>NC_061092.1:56222947-56225447 GCF_015104395.2 Macrobrachium nipponense
AGCGGATCTTTCCACTTCAAACGTCTCCTAAGTTCCTTCCACTCCCGTCAGTGCTGTGTGCGGACAATTTTTCGAAAAACAGTTATTCGAAAGGCAATTGTTCGAATTTTTTTTTTTTCGAAAACCAAATATTCGAAAAAAATAGTTTGAATGTATAATTGTTCGAATTTACAATTGATCGAAGTACAAAATGTTCGAATAAGCAGTTTTTCGAAATGAATAAATTTCGAATCCATGAGTAACGTCGACGTGTTGAAAAAAAGCCCGACGGCCGTTTTGTATGTTGGCACTTCTCTCTCTCTCTCTCTCTCTCTCTCTCTCTCTCTCGTTTCTCTCCGTCCTCATCTCGCTCTCTCCTCTCTCTCTCTCTCTCTCAAACTGTAGTTATTCGTGAAATAACTCAATCGCATTGTTTGTATTTTAATTATCTTAAAACAACTGAATCGCATTGCTTGTATTCTAATTACATTAAATAAAAAATCAATAAACATAAAAATAAACCGTTAACAAATCCTTAAAACTTTAAAGTTCCCATTGTTATTTTGGACGGTTTCCTATTTGGTAGAGTTCTTATTCCTTATAATGGCTGAGTTTCGTTAAAAAGTGAAAAAGGAAAGCCCATGTTATTAGTGAGTGGACATTTATTTGTTAAAGACAAGCAAATACAAGATAAAATATATTGGAAGTGCCATAAATTTGCAAATTACTGTAAATGTCGCACTATAACAGTAAAGGATAATCATGCAGGTGATCCAACTGGCTTAGAAGTGCGGAGATTTATTGAAAAAGTTAAAGCCGACGCAAAAGGTACACGTGACTCCCCTCATTATAAATTGCAAATGCATCTTCGGATCTTAGCGAATCTGGAGCTCAAGGATTGCCAGCTGTCAACAGTATTAAGCGCTCAATTAAAAGGGTTCTCTCAAAAGAAAATTGTGGATTATCTACACCCAATCATCGGAAGGATAGAGTATTCCCAGTTGAGTATATGAAGACTCTCAAGAATGAAGATTTTCTTCTTTTTGGCTCAAATCTTAATGTTTTAGCTTCTTGTCAAAAATTATTCTGGGATGTTAGTTTCAAAACTGTCCCTACACCGTTTGAACAACTTTATATCATGCATGGCTTAAAGAATGGGTTTTGTATAACTTTTATTTTTGGATTCTTGCTTAACAAAAAAGAGGAAACTTATATTAGATTTTTGTGAGGTGTGAAAGAATTTGCACAATTTTCTTCGGTCAAGCTTTATGGCTACTTTTTCCATTTACGATAATGTTTGTATAGAAAAGTATGCAATGTTGGTTTAAAAGTACAATATGATACTAACGTGGAGTTTTCAATAAAAAGTCGAATGCTATTAGCATTGGCATTTATCCCAGAAGAAAGAGTCATTGAAACTTTTGATAGTTTAGTAGAAGTGTTATCTTCACCTGAATTACTTCCGGCAATAGATTATTTTGAAGATACCTTGGTAGACCAGGTAGACGAAATCTTCACCGTTCACCTTTGTTTGATATAAGAATTTGGTTTTGCTTTGAAAGAGTTAAGAATGAACTCCCCAAGACACACATTGCGACTGAAGGCTGGCATCGAGCATTTTCACAACAAGTCGCCGCTACTCACCCATCATTGTAGAAATTCATCGAAGCCCTTAAGAGAGAACAATCTCTCAATGAAATACAAATTGCAAAATTAAGTAGCGGAGAATAATGTGAAAGAAGCATCAGGAAATATACAGAAAGCGCAAGACGTCTTAAGAAACTAGTTGACACCTTTGAAGAATATCAAGACGAGATCAAATATCATGTAAGTCTGTAATAAAATTTCTTATTCCCTCTTTATGCTAGTAAGTTCAAGATTTCCCTGCTTTTGAAATGGCTGATGCCTTTTGTGTTTTTATTTCTTTAAATTTTTAAGTTTTAATTGAATTTTAATATGTCTGATTTCCTTTTTATGTTTGTATATCTAATTCTTAATTGCTTTTAAAATATTTTTTTATTTAAAATAAATCGTACAAAGATATGTTAAGAAAATTTTAATAAATCTAAATTAGCTTAGTCGTTAATTAACATTAATCCTATTCTCCTATACTACTCCTATTCTCCTATAATAATCCTACTCTCCTATATGGTAAGGTAAAGTACGTTATGGATTCGAACAATATTCATTTCGAAAAACTGCTTATTCGAATACTTTGTATTTCGATCAATTGTAAATTCGAACAAATATACATTTGAACTATTGTTTTCGCATATTTGGTTTTCAAAAAAAAAAAAAAAAAAAAAAAAAACAGCTTTTCGAACAATAACCTTTCGAATGCTGGTTTTTCGAAAAATTATCTGCAAATCCGTAAGTGCAAAGTTTTCTACCTAAAGCGCCTGTGCCGTTTCTCCATTGTAGTCTTTTTTTTTTCCCGTTTTATCGCTTTCACGATATCACTTCTCAATTTACTATCAGTACCCTCTGCTTTCATCTTTTCGCAATTAATATTAGTTTTATT
>NC_061092.1:56230447-56255447 GCF_015104395.2 Macrobrachium nipponense
AGTTAAGATTAAACTTTGTAGAATCGAACTAAATTCCTCAATTCGCATAAAATGAATTTTAGCTCTATAAGCGAGATATATGCTCGAACAGTGATGAAACTCACTCTCACCTTTCACATTTCCACATAGAGAGCATTACTTGGAATAGCAGACAACACACGGGCTATTCGTGTGCACTAATTCTCGAAAAGGTTGCACAACGGGTGCACGACTAGAAGTGAACACGGAAGAAGCAAAGTTGCCGGTCCACCAAGTTCTTGATGGTATGTGCGACGATTAGCGTAACACTTCAGCATGGCGCACGGGACTTCATGAACGAACCAACAGGAGAGTCGATATGCCTGGTAGTTGCAACGAGCCAAGAACACGATAGTTCCACTCTGGTCACTTGAAGATGACACTATTCCTAAAACAGGATAACATAACGCTGAAATTGCTTGTAGAGTCGCGTCTGCCTACTTGGAAAAACACCGTGATCTTGGAAAGATTCCCGTGGTTGTGTAGAATCACTGGCGTACCTTGATTGAATGATTCTTCTACAATGTATACATATATCTCCACTTTTAGACACGGATTTGTGGGGGAGACCCTTGTTGCCGCTTGGATGTTCCACTGATAATTGTACTAGATAAGAGCTAACCTGGTTTGGGAACGCCGCCTTCTATGTGAAAAAAGGATGGAGCACTGGGTAGCAACATCAAGTTAGGAAATTCGAAATTAAAATGGTGGAAATACAGTAGCCACTATGGTTCCCTTACATCAAGATCAAATTTAAAGGGAGGAAGAGTTCTATGTTTACATTCTGAACAATATTCTTGAATTTATCTCACTTAGAAATTAATTTATGAATAAAAAATAGCTTTTCTTAATAAAATCGAGTGATGTGGCAAGAGGACGTGGCAATGAGCACCTTGGGGCTATAACATCATCATTCTAGTCCAGGGGTTTTCAACCTGGGGTACGACAAGGGTCTGTCAGGGGTACGCGCTCCCCATGGCACTGTATGAATGTTAGATGCCGACCTTCAATGTGCTTTAGCAAAATCTGCTCCTCGGCCAACTAGGATAGTTAATAAAAAGTTTCAGCCATTTCATTATCTACCTTTGCAGCTGATGTAAAAATAATGTATTTTGTTTTTGCACCTCATTACCATAACGTTGGAGGACATTTACTCCATAGCCAGAGGTAAATAACTATATTTTTTTTTTTTTTTTTTTTTTACAATTATTGGTTATGCCAAGAGGGTTATGTACTTACTTCCCCTCTGTACAGTTTTTTTCCTAGTTGGTTTTGTTCTCCAACTTATACAAAGTGAAGGGGGTACACTATTGACGTTACAAATACCCGAAAGGGTACGTGGGAAGGAAAAGGTTGCATACCTCTGCTCTAGTTGCTAGGGAGTTGAGTACCAGGTGGTGGTTGAGCAGCTGAAGTTAGGTTACACATATATTGGATTGAACGATTGCGCTCGCTTGTAGCAATACGTTACACGGGTACCTAACTAAACGATTGCACTCGGTTTAGGCAACTGAGCTAATATTTGTTGCAGAGAAGGAAACAAATTAAAAATATGATTATTTCTGTTAATTAAATGGGGCGATTAGGAAAATATCTTTATAATAAAAATTAAAAGAAACATTTTCCTTTTTTTTTTTCTTTTTTCGCTGTGGCTACGGTTACAGCAGCCATCGGCGACTTTCCAAGGCTATGTTTAAGACAGTTTTTTTATGTGCATGCGCGTGTGTTTTCTCGGACACATAGCTTGTAACATGGAGGAAACATATTCTCCAAAGTAGTATATGCCTTAGTTGGTAGAATAACTATGCAACATTGCACTAGTTTGAAATGTGACTTAAATACCATAAATAAATTAGACTACAATGGTACAAAAGCCATTCAATTATATCAATCATTAATTGAAATCTAAATTTCCTTGTGATGTTTCTGTCTCGCATTGAACAACATTTTTAAACGTCATTCGTCCTCCTCCGATGATTGGCAGAATGGGATATGGCGTCATTTACGTCACTGTTTTTACAGGCTATGATTGGCAGAAAGGGAAATGACGTAATTTACGTCACTGTTTTTTCCAAGCTGTGATTGGCCGAACAGCCATACCGTTGGTTGCAAGAAATGTAATGATAAAAATAATAAATTCGACATACCAATTTATTTATGCAATGATACTGATAATAAGGACAAAAAAATAAATTTGTTTCCGTACTTATTTCCCAAAATACACGACACTTTTTCAACATCATTCATCCTCCGATGATTGGCAGAAAGGGAGATGACGTCATTAGCTTTCCGTCTTGTGATTGGCGGAGTAGCCCCATGTCAGCAAGGAACGGGTCCTAGAAAACACACGCCTGGGAAAGTCGCGTTACGGATGGCGTAACTGTAGCAACAGATTTTTCTTTCTTTCTTTTTTCTTTCTGCAGTATGAGTGAAAGGATATGTCAAGAGGAACTACAGCGGTGTGGAGGATGAGAGAAAGCGATTTTGGAAGATAAGTGGTGTCAGGACATACAGGCATGATAACTGACAAGAGAGAATATAAGCAAGAAAAAAAGCGCGTGCAATATAATGCTCAGGAGGGTAATAAACGAAAGAACTACGGAAAGACTCAAGGGTTCAGGTGATTGTAAATGGGTAATACATTTCAAGAGGAAGATATAAAAACACCAAGAAGTTAAAGAAATAGGGAAAATAAAACTAGAACTGACGGGAATTAAAGAATTATATGTACTGTGATAACTGAGATAGAAAGAATAAAGCAAAAAAAAAAAACAACAGTAAAAATACCAGAATGAAACACTAAATTTTGTCATTTGTATCAGGAGCAAATTAGCTGAGAGCGGCGCTCAATCATCTTTTAAATCCTATGCCACCAGAGGACGAGCCCTCATTCTTACTGAAGGACTACCCTTCGGGAGTGCAATGTAACCATGACCTTTTTGCCAAATTTGCGTTAAAGGCTCCGTTACTAGAATTATTAAATTGGATATCGAGAGCATTTCCAGGTGATCCCATTTTTAGAGAGTTTCAAATGTTCTGTCAGTAAATTGAAATGACTTGTCTGGGATAAAGTAAAAAACATTAGCATATGTTTTTCTAAAGCTTTCTTTTGTACTGAGGCAGAGACGAGAATGTAGGTTAACCATTAGATCAGAAAAATCTATTATCAACAAAGTAACCAGAAGTGGAGAACTTAGAACTCTTTAGTTTTGCCAAATTTGTTCACTTTTATCTTGGAGAGTTTCCTTTAGGTATTCTCATTGTGAACGAGCATAATCTTATGCTAAGAAATGTTAGTGAGAAATTCTCACCTTATCACTTTTAAGTGTTTTTTACAACCTCCCACCAGGTTGCAGTACAGGTTCTTTTTAGGTCTTTATATTTATAAAGATTGCAATCAGTACATGTATCTCAGTGACAAGGAAGGACGGAAACAGAAACTCAGAAACTTAACACTATTTATTATAAACTAGAAAATTACCTAAATCAACCTTGTGAGATTAAATACACTTAATTACATGGGTACATATCAAGAGAACAATACCTGGTTCTCTGGATCTCACAAGATAACCTAAAGCTACTACACTAACGCCCTAAACACAAGAGAAAATTCCAAGAGAGAAAACATAATATTTAACGAGTTGGATACCAAAATAAGGCTAGCCAAAATCACCCAATAACCTATTAATAATAATAAGGTAGAAATAGAAGTAGGAGATGAAAACAAGAAAAAACCTTAATATTCCTACCTATCACACAAGCTAACGCAATGTGGAACTCAGTCCACTAAAATCATATGTATATATATTTATAAACCATCAAGACTGCAAAAAAACTGCACAATTTCACCTTAACTGAAGTACCAGAAGATGGGTTGAATCCTGGGCCGTGATCAGTCCAAACTGTTACCAAAAGGGCCAGTACTGTACGCCAGGTACTAAAGGGCAACACTTTGTCCCGAAGGAAAAGGAACGATAATTCGTCTTACTGGCGGCAGCCTCCCTACTAGTCACCTAACGAGCCAAGTTGCTCTCTCCGTATACAGCAGCTGGACGAAAATGGATAACACAGCAAGTAAATCCAAATCCAATGCCGGGATATAGCGACGACACTGGTCCTGTAAAAATCCTCCGACAGGAACAAGGGGCAGAAACAGCGGTCGCAGAAGATCCCCATAGCAGCGTGAAGGTCGCAGGTGACAACAACGCCTGCGTAGAAAAGCCGTGATCTAAAGACACACACGCACAAGAGAAGTATATTTGGGTCTGCCAGAATCCATGAGGGAAATATCCAAATGCGTGGTCCGAAAGGTATAGGTTCTAAGTCATCCTCCAAATAAACCAAAATATAAATGCTGAGACGGGAAACAGTCCTGGTTATGGAGGAGTTATGGAGTTCCATTTGACAACGTCTGTTGTTATATGTGAGGTTGTGGTTGTGTTCCTTGGTTGTTTGCTGTGTTAGGTTGTGGTTGTGTTCCTTGGTTGTTTGCTGTGCTGTTGATTGTTGGTTGTGTTCCTTGGTTGTTGTTGTGTTCCTTGATTGTTGTGTTGTTGTTGAGTTGGGTTGTAGTCCTTGGGTGTTGTTGGGTTGTGGTTCTTGGTGGTTGTGGTTGGTATCTCTGTGACCTCGACCAGCGGACATCACAGGATAGCCCGGAGCACGGTCTAGATCAACGGAGGCAGCCAGAGCGCAGCTTTGGGTATTACTGTGACGTCACGCACCCTGGTCTCTCTCACGCGGTTAACCAAAACGATATGCTACCCATAGTCGTAAGGTTGACTATAGGACTTGCTGTTTGCCCATATATCTTTTTATTTATTCATTCATTCTACCATTGATAATGCCAAGTAACTGCGCAGTATTTGGCTTTTCTAATACACGTGAAAAATCGAAAACCTCCAATATAAAATACCATCGTTTTCCAAAAGAAAAGCCATACAAAGACCAGTGGGTACAGGCCTGTTGTCGTGAAGAAAGAATTAACGTCGTGTTCTCTGATGTTCCCCATTTAATCAAATTAGTAAGAAATAGTTTATTGACTGTTTTTTTCCTTAACAATGAAGAGTGTATTTCAGCTTCTAGCATACGAGAAATACTTAGTAAAACCAAAACAGGCTTGCATACAAGATCAATGAAATGCATCTAAATGTAACGGGTCAGCAAAGCGCGTTAAATTAGCATTGCAACTGGTGTCTACATCATGTGCCAATTCAGTAAAATATTTAGACGAAAGGAGACTGTTCAAGTGTCAAAACTGGAGTGAAACGTCCGAATTTATTCTTTTAATAACGACTGATCGGCTCGACATCATGAATTCTTCACGCATGTAAGGTCATCGAGTTAATGAGTATTATGAGTTAAAAGTCCTAATGCAAAAAAGAAAATTTCCTTCTGGAGAAAAGAATAATTTTTTCATGTAAATCCACCATTGCTTTATATAATGTCACAAGCCTCTCATAGTATTGGCTACCTGCTGACACAAAGATTAAATCAATATTTCCTTGAACATTTCTTTGGGTGTATAAGGCCATGGATGGTCACCGTGATCATCCAAATGCAGCGAATTTTAAATTCAGCATAAAAATTTGTTGTTAGGGAAGGAAATGAAGGTATTAAGTGAAGTGTAATATCACCTCTGTTGAAAAATCCCTTGAATCTCCCAATGAAGGTGAGTATGTAACAAAAGAAAGGGAGTTAACATTAGAAATATGTCTAACAACACAGATGATTAGAAATTTAGATTTTGATTTAGGAAAAGATGTTTTTGATGAGGAAGAAACCCTTTTGAGAGCAAACACAGAAATAAAAGAAGATATCGAGGGAGTAATTGAGGAGGAGGCTCTTAAATACATTGGGGGATATATTGTCAAAATATTTTGTGTGAAATACCCTGAGTTAGGAAATAAGAATAAAGAAGTACCAAGGAGTGATGCTTGGACAGACTGTGTAAGTAGGTAAGTAGGAGAGGGTGGGGGTGGGGGGGAGGGGGGGGGGGAGGGGGGGGTGAGGGGGGGGGGGTTTGCATGTACCTTCTAGTCATTTTTTTTTCACATTAGTAATAATGCGGGAGATCTTTAATGCTGTACTGGGGAAAGCACTCATAGAGGGCAAACATTGTTTTGAAAGCTTTGCTTTGAATTGGAAAAATCTAATATTGAAGTTCCTGATGATGTCATAGCTTTTTATGTAAATATATCGTATATTTTCGAATGAGATATCTTAATAATTTGATAAAGTATAGGAAACGTCAAGGCAGGGAGGCACTACGACAAAAGATAAAAGTTGTAACTTTAACAAATATTTTCAAAATGCAAATGTTTATTTACATTCTTTTGACACTTGAAAGATCATTATCATTCAAAAAAAATTCTCTAAAAAGATTCTTGACGGTGTGTTAGACCTACGTTCTTATGGCTCTCACCACCGCGCTCCCTCAGATGACGTAGGTGCGCAGAAGAGGCTTAAAATTGGGACGCTGTCTGGCTGACCTGTTCTATCTGGACCGTGGCCCGGAGTATCTGGAGTGGTTGGTAAGTACATGTGTTTTTGTGTAAGTATAGGTCAATTGTCCAGCGTGTATGCTGTAGTTTGAAGAGGAAAGTGTGACTGGGGTGAGTTGGGCAGCTGGATTGATTAGGTTTATGTTGGCGGGGATTATTTGCCCTTTGTATTTTTCAGCTTGTTATCCCGCCACATGGTGAGAGATTGTCAAGACCCGAACTGCCGTTGACCGGTCCACCATCTCCACTCATCACCTTCCCAGTGTTTATAAACACTCAAAGCAAAAGAATAAAACAATCGTTAAAACGACAGTTCACTAATACACAGAGGAGGAGAGGAGCAAAAACAATGACAAACGATCGTAAAGCCACTTAACTTACGGAAACATACTCAGCAAAAAGTTAACATAAATGTAAAGAAGGCTGATTTAAACTAACAAAAAGTAATAATAATTTTACGTTAACCTAATAAGTGTTCTTTACTATAAACAGATTTCCCTTGGAAAATATTTAACATTAGTTTTCCCATGAAAATTTCTTCGGGGCAATTTTTGAAGACTGCACGGTGATAAGAAGATAAAAGGGATGCTACGTAAAACACCATTCAACAAATTCCTCTTCTATGTCAATAGCTGAACTACGTAGACGTTTGGAAATTTTCCGCTGAAATAAGTGAAGACTTCATGGCCTGTTCCTTTAACAAGATTCATAGTTGCCTCAACCAGGAGCGGGGAAAAGTATGCTCAAGTCACACAAGGAGAGAAATAGGGTATTAAAGGTGAAACAGTCACCTTTATTACCATTTTCCATAAGTTTTATATCTTCCTTCTTACCCCCTTTTATTTGGTTTTTAGCAGTTATTCGCAGATTTAATTGAATTCGCTGCTTTTATTTGGAGACTTTGCTCAGCATTAGCTTCCGTCTTCAGATTATATACTGCATCTTCTGTATCATTCCTTTATTGCACTGTCTTTGTTGTTCAAATATATTTTCTGAATACACAATCAAATTTTTTCCCCACTTCACTACTGATTAACAAGCTTATAAAACTTACGCTAATTAGTTTCTAAATTAGCTTGCAAATTGGGTTTTTCTTAATTTTGACGACAAAATAAAAAGCGCTTAATTAGTAATGCATATTTCAACCTTACTCTTATCGCATATGCAAAACCAGAGGGAATAAATGTTTTTAAAGCTAATCATTCGGGTAAAAAATCATACGGAAATTTTTTGGCTGAAGAAAAGGAGAATTGGCGGAAATATTGTTGACTTCCTTGCCTCCAGGGTCATGAATGGGTCACTCGGCTCCAGTCAGATGTAAACATTCGTAAATGGTCTGGGGGAAAAATTTGATGGATGAAACAAAACGATGTAAAAAATGTTTTTCATTTGAATAAAAGGTAAACTTTAATGGGACAGAAAACTTAAAAAACTAATGAACTGAATGCTGGATGACTGATTGCGAAGAGAGAATGTCAAGTATCAGAAGTAAATACAGGTCTGCTGTTATTCCTTCTCCAATCCTTCCCGATGTTTCAAAGAAAACCTGAAAGTATAAATGAAATTGAATTATAAAAGGGAGACAATATTACGAAAGAACTTTGAACTTAAGGAAGAAAACTTAAAACGTAGCAAATCTGTTTCGTGATCTGAGAAGCAATCGTTTTTATATCGGTATACACGAGTCCATATAGCCGCAGATTAATCTTCAAAGGTCTGTCGACCTGGAAGTTTCGACTCAAGGGAACAAATGTCCTATAGCAAAATAGGCTAGCGTTAACATGCCTAAAAATGCTGGTAATTTTAGGAAATAAGTATGCAAAAGTTACAAAAGCGATGTAATGAATATTTAAATCACAAAAGCAACAGAGCTTATTTGTTTGGAATAGAATATCTACGATAAATAAACTGATAAGGAGATAAGAATCACATTAGAAACGAGCATATTTTCGATAATGAAGTCCCTTATCACAACCATTCTATGGAAAACTGGCGAAGATTGAGTCGTCGATGTTAGGAGACTGCTTGCGTCTGGCTTCGTCTTGGGCATGACGACGGAGAATGAATTATTACGCCATTAAACGCGTTGACGACCTGATAATATAGTCCTAAATTAGATGTTCTGGATGTAATAAAGTCTTCATTGGACTGCCGACACTTGGTAATTCAAGACTTCATGTTACTGAGAGAGAGAATAAGACAACCAGCAAATGGTTCCGAAAGAGTCGTTAGGTAGTTTCCACTAGAAAGGATTTATCGTCGACCGAAATAAATAATGGGCCGGGTTTCATTTCGATCAGTTGTATAACTTTACTATACATAATTTATCACTGGGTAACAAATAAATGTATCCCAAAGGAAGATAGGAACGATGGAATTTAAAACATATGACAGAATAAACAACAGATTATTCTCAAGATGAGGTCTACGACGTAATACAAACAGGTCTAGTTGTTAAGTCAGTTTATGGTAGATGCGATGGAAACGTTATGGAAACTAAGCAATCCCCTGTTGGATGATTGTTTGCTGCTCTTGACTTAGATATAATTAAGTCTTAACTGCATACAATACTTTTGAAAAATGTGAGGTAAGTTACACAATGAAATGCATGAGTATTAAAATTTATATGTACTAATTAACCAACACAGCGCTGCCTGGGAAACCTCTGAATGGAAGTCTGAGTAGGGTATGATGAAGGGGATGGGGAGGGGGAAGGAGAGGGGGAGGAGGGAAAAGGCTTTGTTAACTGACAGTTCTACATTTTTGTGGGAAATGCCCTTTGAACAGTCATGGCATTACTGTGGCGGTCCCTCTTATCCAGGTATTACTGTACTGTCTTTCCCTCTCATCCAAGTATTACTGTAATGACTGTCCCTTTTATCCCTTTTATTACAGTGGTAACTGTCCCTTTTATCCAGGTATTACTATGCTGTCTGTCCCCTTAAACCAGGTATTACTGAGTCGTCTATCCCCTTTAACCAGGTATTACTGCACTGTCTATTACTGTACTGCCTGTCCTTTTTAACCAAGTTTTACTGTTCTCTCTGTCCCTTTTATCCAGGTATTAATCTGATGACTGCCCCTTTTACTGTAGATATTGCTTTGGTGACTTTCCTTTTATCCAGATATTACTGTGCAGTTTGTCTCCTTTATCCATGTATTAATGTGCTCTCTGACACCTTTAAAGGTATTAATGTATTTTCTGTAACCTTTAACCGTCTGCTATCGTGTTGTCTTTCCCTTTGATCCTAGTATCACTGTGTTAACTGTCCCTTTAATCCAATTATTACTATGCTGTTGTCCTGTCTGTCACCTTAAACCAGCTATTACTGTCTGGACTATCCCTTTTATCCGGATATTACTATGCTGTTTGTCCCTTTCATCCAGGTGGTAACTGAAAATCATTTTCAATAACATATTTCTATCGTGTTCTATATGAAATGAGGTATGACAAACCTGTAGTGTTTATTAACAACATAAGTTAAAAAGGGAATGGGGAAGGGAGCGAAGTAGGTGTTGGAATCCTGCTCTATTATCTGAGTTAGGTCAAATGATGGCCACGTGCCAGATTCTGTCACGATCGGGCTTGCGGTTCGGATTCCTATACCGCACTTTTGCACATTTCTTCTCTTATGATATCATTTTCAGGCATTCACAAGTTTTACACCAAAGGTATTATTTATTTAATTGAGGGCACCGCCAGTATAACTGTTCGTAGTTCTGTCTAACCGTTTATAAACAACTTCACTATTTTTGAAATCTAGTTTATGATCCCTTTTCCAGGCGTGCCGAGCTTTACAGCTATGCTTATTCTCCCATTCATATGTTGGTTATGTAAATTTTACTGTCATGATATAGCAGGATCACAATCCAAGCAACCAATAGCATAAACACCAATATCTCCATACCGTTTTACAGGTTTTTTCTTCCTTCCTTTTTCGCTCCTAACTGTGTTAAGGTACTGGAATACAATATTGTAGCCGAATATTTCTATAGTGAATTTTTGCGAAATATTTTTAGGCTCTTTGTTGAAAGGGAGTGAAAGTGAATTCTGAAATAATTGTTGCTCAGGTCTTTTCCTTGGGGGATAATACATCTTCCTAGATCTAGAGAGGCAGTTTTATAAGAAACATTTTGGGATAACACAATTTGTTAAAACTTCAAATAACATGGTTGAATTCCTCATCTAAAAAAAAATTCACCCTAGGTATGCTAGACAACAAAAATTGGTAAATTACTTTTCACCTTGGCCTCAGGATAAGAATAAAAAGGAAAGATTTAGAATGTGTGTTCTTTCAGTTAAAACTTTTTTTCAAGTACTTAAGAGTTTCATCTCTATATACTACAAGATCTAGAAAAAGAAATTTATAGTTTACTTTTCTTTTAACAGTGAATTTTAATTAAAATAAGGAACGTAACTATTCAAAAGCGACAACAATTTGCTGAAACATTCTTCATCAGTTTCGTGCACGATGAAAATATCGTCCACGTATCATACTAATAAAAGCGATCTAAGATCATCAGGTAATTTTCCACATATAATCTCTCACCAAAAAAAAAAAAAAAAAAAAACAAAAAAAAAAACATACACAAATTAGTTAATGCTGGAGAGAGGACGAGCCCATGGAAAAAGCCAGCTCTTTGTTGAAAATAGTTATCTTCAAATTTAAATGCAGAAGCTTCAACCGATAGAGCGTTTAACTGTTGATCTTAAAAACTACCAGAGAAACTTCCTCATCGGTCACTCTTCAGTAGAAATTTCTGTGTGGGGTATATCAACTTATATTAGATAGGCGAATGTGAAGTTACGAATGTGAAGTTACTGCAATTGCAATTGATGAAAGATCAACATTATTAAACACGATCTTGTTTAGAACGCTAATTTAAAACAGCGTAATGAAAACGATACAGAGATTTACCAAAATCACTAAAGAATAAAGCTCAGTATTTTAATTCAAAATTTCCGCCATAAACAAGAGAGAGAGAGAGAGAGAGAGAGAGAGAGAGAGAGAGAGAGAGAGAGAGAGAGAGGCTTAGATGCGTACTGCAGAAAACGATAAAAAGTATAGAGATTATAAAGGAACAAAAGGGAAGGGCAATTGATTGCATTTTTTGACATTAAAGGGTTACACATGAAAGAACAAATTGAAAGCGAAAGGTAAAATGGAATCATTTTGAAGACGGTTCTAGAAGGATTTAGAACACAACAAGAATTAAACGAAGGGGGAAACTGGACAGAATGCAGAAAAGCGGTGACAACCGTGACGGCAAAGCAATATCCATTCGACAGTTAAACCTAAGCCATAACCAGATTCCTTATAGTTTCCATGACATTTTGGACATCCAACGTCAAACGAAAAGTTCTCTGCTGCAAATTCAGGCTTTTTTCTGTTAATTTGAAACGACATGGAATGTATTATAGTACATTATAATTTTGCTTAAATCGTCTGTTTCACAAATTTTGTAATGCAAATATAAAGTTAACAAACAGACAAAGTAGCGCTAAGATATAATTGCTCTAACATATTTCTTTAATATGCTACTGATAAAAAGCGCAACATTCTAATAGGCATTGAAAAACCAAGCGCTCACAAATAGCTAGTATCTTAATAGCCATATCAGATTTTTCGTAAGTTGTCGATGTCATAGAAATAAAGAGAGAAAATATTAGTTCTTTACTATGTACCTCTACAAAAACAAAATGATTACAGAAATTTGCGTTTAAATTTCCTGAGCTACGTTTAATTAATACATTGCTGAACAATTTACTGCAGTCCCATTAATAATTGGATTTATATAAACGTGGCAAACAAATGAAGGTAAAAAAGATCATCGACCACCTACCGATTGCAATAAAAAAGGCAAGCAAAAATGCTTTATGTTGATGCAATGATAATGAATGCTAACACACATACACATACTCATACACACACAAACATACACACACACATACACACACACACACACACACACATATATATATATATTATATATATAGTATATATATATATATATATATATATATATATATATATTGACGTTCTTTACTTTTAATGATTCTTCCTCAATTTAACCTGATGCCAGATGTAACAGCAAATGTCTTTGTTCACAATCATTGATTCAAGAACGGCACATAAAAGAATTATTCAGTGATTTTCACACACATTACCATTCACAACTATATATTTATTATGGGATTTTTCATCTCTACAAATAAGATTTTCGCCCCAGTCTGTTTGAGCGAGAGGTCTGCTGCATGTTGAGCCCTGTTGTTGCCTGCCCTTTTAGACCTGCCCTGAGGCAGGTATCTGTCTATATATATATATATATATATATATATATATATATATATATATATATATATATATATATATATAATATATATATATATATATATATATATATATATATATAAAGCATTACAGCTTGAGTGCTTTGTTATTGGCCGCTTCTGTGGCAGAACAATATTCAACGATTCGTTGTCGGTGTCTGCCCTTTTGAGTCCTGTACTGTGTGAGGGCACTCTCATTTTTTATTGTGCAAACTTTCGGCATTCACTTTTGTAGCAGCTTTCTTCGGACCTCTTCGCTGTTGTGGAGCATTCAAGCACCCGTAAGGAGAATTATCTCCGGTAAGCATAACTATTAAAAGTTGTTTAGCGTGAATATTATCGCTGTCGTGCCACTGATACTACAGGGATTGTTGATGGTTTTCAGCAGAATCAATTTTAATGTGTGATCAACGATGAACGTAAGGAGACTTATCTCCGGTAAGTGGATATAAGGAACAGTGTTTAATCGACATGTAAAGGTCAGGTGTATTAGAGGCTTCTAGTTGCTGGTGGTAATCAGCAGAATCATCAATAGCCTACAGTGTTGGATTTATATAAGCATATAACTAAGGATTTGCATTATTACTGTAAGTTAGGTTTAGGAATTTGGTTTTTGTAATTAGATTTAAGGTTTATTTTTCTTATCTTTGCCTTGTACTATCGTATTTATGTTTTTGTTTTTTGTTTTGCCACCGTAAGTTTGTTGTTTCTTCCTCCCTCTGACTTTAACTCCTCATTGTTGGTATACATGTTAGTTTAGGAGAATGGGGAATGCTTTTGTTATAGTGTTGTAACTGAATGCAGTTTCTAGCTCCAACCATCATTTATGGCTATCTTTAAAGTTTAGTCTTTTTCTTATTCCTCTTTGAGTGTAAATTGTTTTGCTGATGATCCTGACTACTGAGGTTTAATAGGGCTTTTGAAGTCATATTTACTCGGTTTTGGAAATCTGCCTATTAGAAGAGTATGTGTAAGGGAAGAGAAAATTGTCTGTTTATTTTCATATGAGAAATTTTCGGTATTCATACAACCTGGATCTAGTATATATCTTAATATTGGTTTCATTCTAGATTAGTGTAAGAAGGGATACCCTATGGCTGGGCCAAGGCTCTGAAGATAATCCTTTATAGAAAAATTGAAAAGCATTTAGTTCTGTTTATTTATAGTTAGCAGGAGGCCACCATAACAGAACAAATGACCAATACATGACACCAACATCGGACTTCAGTTATGCTAGATAAGAAGGAGAAGCAGAAACGTTAGAATTCAAAGATGGAACAAGTTCTTTGATGTATATGGATTCAAGGGTAGTTAGGTAATCACAATGGCTTGTTCCACCAGTAATAGAGAAAAGCTTTTTATTTATTTCAATTTGACATATAGAGGCATGGTTCTGTATATAAGAAAATTCTGGTTTATTCAATTTCTGACCCATTCTAAAACTGTACCCCACATGGCTACAATATCTTATCTGCTTTAACCTGCAGCCTGATCCAACATAAATACTGGGACATCCCGGCACTTGAATTTGTAGAAAATGTTGGATATCATGAAGGTCTGCTGTTTGTCATTATAGCATTTTAAGGCAGCCAAATTAATTTTGATTATTTGTTTGTTTGTCAAGAAATTGGTTGTCCGAAATAAATGGAATTGCGGCATACATATTTTTATTTAAGACATTATAAGAGGGCGCTGGATTGGGGAAATGTGATGGCAATCTGTTAAAGACTTTGAAAACAAAATTTTCAGGATAGGAGTTCTGTAAGAAAAATCTGATTAACTCGGTTGGCCGAGCTATTGTAGTGAAACATCCCCCCACCCAAGGTAGTTCCTCCATCAACCTTTCACCCATTTAGGGTCCTTTCAGCTTTGACAATTGCTACCTTATCTCTCTCTGTGAACTCATGCACCTCCTAAAATCTCGATACGAGCCCAATGTTGTTTTCAGGATCCGAGTTGCCGAGATGGAGGAACAAAACTCTGCTGGGAAATCAGAATTACTGCAGGAAGCTGCTGGCTAAGACGGCGCCGCCGACACCAACTCCAGTTTAGGTGCGATGAAAACCAAACCTCAAATACCCTCCTTCTAGGATATAAATACATCCTGTAATGTTCATACCCTCACAGTGTCATACCGCATAGGTCAAGGCGTATAAGAGTACCTGTGACATCTGTTCCTTGGTTCAAGTCCAGAGACCTTGGTATCCAGTCCTAGCTACACACCAACCATGACTTAGGCTCGAAACCACACTGAACTGAGGCCCAGACATAGCCAACATTTGTGTCAACCTATGCCTACAGTCTTGTATTATCCAAGGTGTCCACACTTCCACGATGCTAATCAGGTGTCTGGCCTCCACCCTGACCCTCCTCACTCACTACACTCCAGACCTTCGCCTGCCTTAGTCTCGTCCTTGAGCACCTCACACTATCCCAGGAGACTGACAGGGGCCATTTAATCTATTTTGGGTTCCCACCTATTAGCACACTGCTAACACCATGAGTTGAGCTCCTGCCAAGCTCCTACCTGCTGCCTTATTACTAGGATCCAGTTGAAGAATCCAATTCATCCACACCCTATGGTGAAACCCGGTAGCCTACTGACATCCCTCAGGCCCTTAACAGTCAATCCAATCAGATAAGGTAAGAAAACCACAGTTGCTTGCCAGTATTCACCTCTTTTATCTTGCATTCTGATTTTCTCTGCTGTCAAATTCTCTTCTTCTGTCTTTCCCACCATTATCATTACATTAAGGCGTCAGTTACCTGGTGTGCCTTCTCCACTCCCTTTTATCAAAGGCATCATCCTCAACCAAACCTCTTCTCTCCATACTTTCCTTCATTTTATCCCACCATCTAATACTGTCTTCCTTTGTATCTTCTTCCTCTAACAAGTTCCTCCCAAGCCCTCTTCACTCTCTCTTCGTCATCCATCCTCAACACATGCCAATACCATGTCAATCGCGACTCTCTTATCACTATACTCTTTACAAAGTCTGTCCTTCTTCTTATTTCATCATTTTCCATTCTCTCAAGCAGCGATATTCCCATAACCCACCTCAGTATTCTTATCTCTGTTCTCTCAATAGTGCTGCAGTTTAAGGCCCCATGTGGGGGTCATACCCCAACCTGTGTTATAACAAAAGAAACCACCTATATTATATTATTGTACTGTCTCCACATTATGACATGGTATGATGCACTTATAAAAATGATGTGTTTTTTGTAGATTGTTTTACTGGTTTTTGTATGATGTATACTCATCAACGCTAATGCACAATGCAGTTTGCAATCACATTTTGTTTAATGCACTTGAATTTTAGATAGACATTTTAAAAATGTATTATAATATTGATACACATTCATTTTAAAAAATACAACCTTTTATAAAGCTTTCAGAACAGGAATATCGTTTATTAGTGAAGTATAACTTTAAATAGCAAAATATACGGTATTTTGTTCAAGCTTCACACATGTTGTTTCCTTACCTGCTCTATATTCTCATCCCCCATTGTGAAATAAAAAGTCGAGTAAATTACTTCTTTGATATACATCAGTATGATATGTTATTGTTGCTGTATCATACTGTTATTGTTGATATAAGCACTGCACAATCTCGAAATCTTGTGTCATTATTGTATGTCTTGCAGACTCTCGCCGGTTCTCCACTGTGTCTCGCATTTGCAGACTCTAACAGCATCACCTCAATAACTGCCAGGAAGATCCTGGGGTGCCATTTTTGCATTGTGAAAGTGATTTATCATTCACTGTAGTGTTTTACACTATATAATATGATATCTTTTAAGCTATTCAGTCATAATCCTTAGTGTACCTCATTTTAGCTGTTTGTGTTGTTTGCATTCTAATGGCACTAGTGTTCAGTTTTACTCTGGGAATTAACTCAAACTTGAAGTGCCATGGAGAATGACAATGCTCCTTGTATAATTCACTCTTCTAATACCCTTATTTAGAATAATTAGTAGCTTAATTGTCTCATCTGAGTATTTCTAAAATACTTATCTCTGAAGCATTCTGTTATGAGGCTACTCAAGTAGGGTTTCCTTTTTTATGTTCTGCCTGAATCTGCCAATCCGCCCAGTCATGTTAATTAAGTTGAAACTGTTGTTGCCCTTTGAGATTTATTGTTTTATGGAAGAGTGATCTCCCAGGATTGGTGGCATATAATATATTATATATATATATATATATATATATATATATATATATATATATATATATATGTGTGTGTGTGTGTGTGTGTGTGTGTGTGTGTGTGTGTGTACAAATAAAAGTTTGTGTGTGCGTGTGTATACTATGTATCTGTGTTTGTGATTTTCTCTGTTTATGCATTGATATACTTGTTACGTGTTGTAAAGTTTGACGTAGCTTATGTTGCAGAGACAGTCTCATGTGAAAGAAGAAAAATCACTTTCGGTTATAGATACATAGTAGAAAAGTTGGCAGAGATTGACTGAATATAGTGGCAAACATTTTCTTCGTCTTATGGTGCCAATCCTCTTTTTGGCAAAAGCTCTAGTTCCTCACTGGACACTCGAGTGGGTTCCGTATTCGACTATCAATCCGGTAGCACGAGTTTGCCATCCCAGCCTCCAGCCAAGAGGACTTTATTTCTGATGATTAGAAATCTATTCCTCAATATTGTGTGGTTCGGTCCCACAATAAGCTATAACTCCCGTTGCTAGGAGTGCCGTTAATCAGCACAGAGGTCTGGTAAAACTGTGATACACTTCCTTGGCAAAAGCGCTCGGCTGGACCATAAATACTGAGAAATCAGGTGCATTTACGATCAGTGACGGTAGTATATGTAACGTACGACGGAATACTTGGAACAAAAAGTATGAGGTCATGTCTTTAAAAGTATGCTTTTATCATGTCAGGGCTTAGAACGACCCAGTGAGTCTCTGATATGAAATTATACAGTTCAGTGACCTAATGAGCACATTTATTCTAGGAGGAAAACCATGGCATCAAAACCGTCCAGGTTGAGCAAATCAAAGAAGCTAATCTCAAAAGGAACCATCATTTCCCCCCCAAAAACGGATGCATGTAAAGGTTATGCAGACAATTGAGAGACAGAACGGAATTTACACAAGATTTAGGATTATAAGGAACTGTGATGTCTTCACAGCTGACGAAGGCAACATACCATTCACATTTATTTAAAACTAAGTCTAACCTGAAGAAATTTCCGTCATGAACTGAATCTCACGGAAGGAATAAGGAGCTGCAAACTACGTAAGAAAAGCAAAGGAAAAGACTTTAAAAGAACTGAATGTTCTAAAGCTTGAAAAGATGTTCGCAATATCATCATAACAAAATTCCAGTTGTTATATCGCAGAAAGGACCAAAGTAATTGATATGAATCTTAATATGATCAGTGAATTCGTAAGTGGTAATCACAAGGAAACCAACAACCATGAGGTAGTCGAAAATCTGTGCGGAGCCTTTTGAAAATAGTCACTAATACTAATGACAGGTGGAATTTGGAAAACCATCCTTATAGTAACTAATACTACTTTAGTTAACTTGAATATAGTGCTTTAATCTTAGATGTTTATTTTCAATTGATGATAATAAAGTTGCAAACATAGTTTAAAATAGGTCTGCATAATTACCTCTTTCATTGTACAATAATGAAGAGCATTGTGATATATATAGGATAATATCGGAAAATGACCCCCTTGACGTGATACTATTTCAATAACCTTAAATTATGAAATCCGCCACTAGAGTTCAGTAGTACAGGTCCGATCAACAGGTGAAAAAAATTGCCCAAAACTCACAAAAGCTGAGCATAATTTGAAAAACACTTGACAAGGAATAGTAAATGAAATAGAATGAGGATGGAGAACTTCATTATCGTGTTAGTCCGTTCAACACTCAATGTGTTTGGTTAATCATCCTCTCTGCATTATTCATGTTATTCAGATGTTGCTCAAAGATTAACGGATAAAAAAAAAAACAACACAAAGGCAGCATGGACGACCATTGCCAATAGAAATGAAGATGCATGAAAAACGATCAGAACATCCATTTCAAGTGTGAATATTCTTGTACATGAGTATTTAATATGTATGTACAAGAAGCGATGTATATAATTTTGCTATGGGAGAAATATTATATATATATATATATATATATATATATATATATATATATATATATATATATATATATATATATATATTATAGTTAAGAATTCTTTGTAATGTCAGGTCTCACATGTATCAATAACTCAATAGCGTAGACGTAGATTAATATCTTGAGGTAATTCAATGCATTGCTATAGAGATTACGCTACCCAATCGATCTGGTTTATTATTATTATTTTTTTTTCTTTTTTGTATCCTGTAACTGTCATGTGTAGTTCGAGATCACTTTTGTTTCGACTCCAGGCTCCAGTGAAAAGTCGTGACAAGAGAAGCCTTGCGCGCGTTCGTGTGTTACATGTCTTGATCTAGACGCGAGACGAACGATTGCACCAAAGCATGTATTGAACTTGTCCCGCTCTAAGAAAGAGTATTGCATCACCCTGTTATATAAGAAAGGAAAAAAACACGTAGATTTCTTGGAAACTATTACACAAACCACGTGGTAATTACGTCATAAAGATTCTGCACGTGTCATGGGTGATCAAAACGTTTTGTATCTAAAAATGGCGCCATCCAATTTGAATGGAATGCTCTATTGTGTCTTCCTTGTGAGTGAGACCGAAGATTTTATCATTTTAATTTTAGAGACGATTTGGAAAAGTGGCGTAAAATATTTGTTGTGGTCATTGATATTAACCTTCGCATTTGAGATGATATACCGCAGAAATTAGAGTTTTACCCAGTAACTACGTTTATTGTGTACTTTGTGAACAGCATCTGCATATTGTGAAAGCTTGTGAAAAGTATTGTAATTTGTGCAAGTTTTTAACCATCGTTGGAGCTTGAATTTTTATCTGCAATATATTTGTCTCGTTATGATTTGCATAATTGTTTTCTTCATGTCATTTGAATGATTTGTTTAACTTTTTTCTAACTTGATCTTTGCTTCGGTGAATTTGACTCTTCATTTTTTGTGTGTTTATGTTCTCTTAATTTTTTTCAAGTTTATTAAATTTGGTTTCACATATCGTTTGGGTGACTTGATTTTGTTTCTTATCTAAGTTCAAGCATTAAGTTTTGTGTCTTCCAGTAATAGTAATTTTTCTTAAAGTAAAATTTTAAACCTTGATTATAATTTTGAATATATAATAGAGTTTTATATTTAGAGTTTTACTATAGTTTTTCATTTACTGACCACCAGTGCTGAGAATAACATGACATAGTGTTGTTTCTTCAGTTTTACCGAATTGACTAATCGAAATCGAGGAGACGGTTAAGTTGTTCAGTGTAGAATGGCGCCAATTAATTTAGTAACATTTCTTATTTAAATATTGATACCTTACATTGTTGATCCTTCTTTTAAGGTATCACTGTTGCCTTAAGAGTCTGGCTTTTGTGAAGCAAGTTTTGATTTCTATGATTAATGAATGTAATAACCAGTTGCTCGGAACACATCGTTACAATATTGATATATTTAAAGCAGGGACATTAAGTAACGTGAAAGTATAACTGTGTCGTGATGAAATTAAAGTAATATCCATATTAATGCGAATTTCCTTAATGTCAATGTAATCTATTAAAAATTACCATATTAATAATAAAACTTTTAAAGTGTCATGAAATTCATCAAAATAGAGGAGAAAGCGTATACAAATGCCAACTAATATTTAGTAACTCATTCTGGAATGGAGACTATGAATAGCAGATAATATACACCATGAATATTAATACTAACTATTACTTTGAATCCTATGTAAATGAAAGCTCCTGTCTTACAGCTTGGTCGGAATGAGGAAAGTGAATCGCTGTGGCTACGGTTATGGCAGCTGTAACGCGACTTCCCAAGGCTAAGTTTACGACAGTTTTTTTTATCCGCATGTGGGTGTCTTTTTCTCAGACCCGTAGCTTGTAATATACGGGACCGTTTTGGGGGCGGGGGTGGTTGCTCGGAGAATCACGGGACGGAAAAACAGTGACGTAGAATGACGTCATCTCCCTTTCTGCCAATCATCGGAGGAGGACGAATGATGTTGAAAAAGTTTCGTGTATTTCGCAAAACCCATTTAGTCGTATTCACCCCTTTGGCTATGTTCGAGACTATCATTCACTCTCCAGCAATATCAATTGGGATTTTTTTTCTAACTACACGAACTACCTTTACGTAGGTCAGTTAGAAAATCATAAACCGAATACTTATTAGAAGAAGGGATTTTCATTTAGCGGTATAACAGTATGGTCTGCACTTAAACAAATGTTGCAATATGCGAGGAAGCTAGTCTCTCGCTGTCTCACGAAGTCACAAAGTATATCATGTTGAAATTCTGTGTCGTCTCTAACTTAAGCCCGCCCTATTAAGTCTATAAAAACCATCCGTGGGCGTCATGTCGTCATGTTGTACTATGTCACTGTTCCCCTGATTTGCCTCGGAAAACTTTATGCATGGAACGCTGTGAGTAGGTGACGATTCCCCATTCCTCTTTTTAGAGAGAAATAATGAAATTTCATTTCGTTCAAGCCATTTCAGCTTTATAATTTGGTCTGCCCTTGAATGGAATACTACTGCTCTCATATCTGGAAAAGGGGCTCTACATAGGTCATTTGAATCAATCAATATTGTTCTGTCTACCTCTATTAGAGTTTCTATTCTAATTAAGCTTGATGTGGGTCGCCTGGCCTACAATATAGAAACAACAGATAATCAATCCCACGCGCAGGTCCAGTGTAACCGACCATAATCTGTAACTTCACAAACCGGTCGAAGCGACAATTTACTAATGTAAACATAAGGATAGTTGCCTTTTTTTACACTTTGAAATAGAATTTAGTAAATATCCCTCCATAGATTTAAGCGGTAAATACGATTTTGGACACATGAAATATAGAAGGTCATGTGAATATCGATATTGAAGAAATCGAATAGGCTAAATGTTGCACAAATAGATTTTTTAGTGTGAAAGTTTAAGAGACTGACGGGACCCCGGAGACTTTGAGGTCACGGGATTTTTTCCATTTTTTTTTTCTTCCCCGCCTTGGCCTTGTGTGCATTTGGAAATTCGCCATCAGTTGTTTTTAACTTGGTATCCTTTTGTGAGTTGTCTCTTGGCACGAGTCCGCCTTTCAGTTGATGTATTTTGTTAAATTAACATAGTTTTTTTTATTATTATTAAATTGGGGTTCACAGTTTTATCACAACATTAAGCTTATTTTTGCAACATTTCGCCTATTCGATTTCTCCAATATCGATATTCCCATTTACTACAATATTTCATGTGTCCAAATTCGTATTCACCGCTTAAATCTAAGGAGGGATATTTATTAAATCGTTTCAAAGTGTTAAAAAGGGATTTATCCCTACGTCTACATCAATAAATTGTCGCTTCGACGGGTTTGTGTGGCGTCATAAAAGCACAAGGGCAAATGAGTCCCCTTGTCATTACTATATCGTGGTCTGGCCCATCTCGCGTGCTTTTCAGTAAAACAAATGTTTTCTCATTTTTACAGTAAATAATTATAACAAAAAAGTATTGAAACAAAAAACAAGTAAGACTGGGTTATTTGTAGTCGCTTACTAATTATCACTGAACTATTTACCAAATTAGAGATATGGCTAATCTCTGACAAGGACATGATAGGCTAATGGTCGTATTAAAAATATTATAAACCTTTTACCATTCCTGAAAAAAATATAGGCTATGGGCCAATAATATTTTCCTGATGTTGATCATCATTATTGTAAAATTCAATATTTTGGAATAGAACACTCACAATCTGACCATTATACATAAGACCAAAATAAAAAAAGAAAAAAAAAGGTTTATGTTAGTTTTGTTCACACCTGGCAACTATGTCAGAATGTATCTCTGTAATGTAAGGGTTCAGAGATAAACGGTTTTCAAAATGGTATTTATCCTTTATGATCAATTTGGTGGTCAAAAGGTAAAATTTGAAATTTCCCGAAGAAAAGATATTAAACGCCAAATTTTGGCACATTCTGAAAATCGGAGTAGAGGGAGCCTGACATGTACACGTCATTCTGAACAACTATTGTTAAACCGGGGGAAGTAATTCACTGCTTGGGTCAACAGGACCATACTGCATTTCAGAGAATACGCCCACATGGTATTAAATGCGCTTACCACTGCGCCAACAGAGATGTTCGGCTGTGGCAATGAAATACCCAAATCATACACTCCGCATATCATGTTTTCCTCATGTATTTATGGAATTATTTACAGCGATTAAACGACTGGTGATGATAATGGTTAACTAAGGCTGTTGAACATAGTGTTGGTGTGTCCCTTCATTTTCAAGGCAGGAGTCCTCACTAAAATCTAAATTAATCTTTAGGGCTTTGGTGCAAGGGGTAGATGGTCACATTATTGACGGAGAGTAAAAGCAAAAATAATTTAGCCACGAAGCCTTTTCCTTTTCCCCCCTTGCCAAAGTAAATGCTTACGAGAAAGTCGTTAAGCCGGAATGAACATCAACTTATCAGTGTAGGGAAATATGCTCACCCGTTTATGCTAACAATATCTGGAAAAATACGGTGAGAGGCAAAAATTTTTCAGCATCAAATATGCAATTCACCCCAAACAAGAGCGAATGAAAAAGAAAATCGCTGCCACGCTGCATGAAATATTTTAACAACAAAAGAGATAATACAAATACTCCCATTTATACAAAGTCATTTTTCATTATAATCCGGGAATGTCTTCATCACTTTATGAGAGAAGGAATTTAGATAAGTCAGACATGTTTGTACTTAGAACATAACGCAAGGGTAATATGAGCCAATTTACCAGTTTCAAGGGTACTTTCTTTAACAAGTTACATTTTAATAATATATTAACAAATAAGGAAAATATGACAACAACTGATAAAAAAATTTAAAATTGGAAATTTTTCTGCAAATCCCTTTATAGAAGTTATCTTAAGTGAATACATATCTACCATTTGATATATTTGTCACCATTTATTATATATATATTTATTACCATTTATTATACTGCTCTGTTGACTCAGCTCACTTCTAAATTATGACATAATGATACTGAGAACACAACCTGTAGTAAATATGTCAGGTCAAAAGACCCTGACGTAAACTAAGTTATAGCGTCCAGTGTTCTCCTCTGACTAGATCTATGTAATACCACTATTTCCCTGTGCATAGAACAACATAAACAATGTGTGAGATATGCACAGGGAAACAGTGTATTTTTGTACATGTTAGTGAGAAATATCTTGCTATTAACTGGGAAGGGGAAAAAAAGCTTGTGTGTTCTAATAATGCAATGGAAAGGATTATCATTGAATTTTGTTTTATAAAGAAAGTTACAATAATAATATGAACATCCGTCTAGGAATGTATAAACTTGATCCTTTAATATCAAAAGAAATTTGTAAACTGTTTAAATTTTAAGGTAGGCATTAGAGATGCATGGAACTAGGATTATTATATTTGTAAACACAGTAAGGGGGCAGTAGTGGTAATGAGATGTCCAACCCGCCTCCCTGACACCTGTCAGGTGTGGACTTGTTGTCTGGTGGGTACCCTAATCGGTAGTATCCCTTGAGAATTTATTGTAAATTTTAGCCAAATGATTTTTGAAAGCCACTCATACCTTGACACCTGCCTGTGCGTGGATCTGCAGTTTCAAACGGTTGTGTGTATGTTCTTCAGTACTGTCTCTGTAGTAAATATACTTGTGAATTCTAATACTATGTATCAGTCCTTTGTCAATGGCTTGAAAATAAAGCCGAAACCTGTCAGGACCTACACCCTGTCTATTATTTTCCACCTGTGGATATGTGTGATAAACGAATCACGTGCTAAAGTGATTATAATCATCTATATATTATATATATATCTATATATATATATATATATATATATATATATATATATATATATATATGTGTGTGTGTGTGTGTGTGTCTGTGTCTTGTAATTTTTCTTTATTTGTTCATTGTTATTTTTTTATTTACAATAATAAGTAGTATCTCTTCTTTCTGTATATTTTTCTTTACATCATTAT
>NC_061092.1:56257947-56262413 GCF_015104395.2 Macrobrachium nipponense
TATATATATATTCTCGATGGTTCGATTTTCATACTTTTAATTTTATTTTGCAACCTAATACTATGGTGGTCGCTGATTTATTGACGTTCACTTGTTTAGCACGTTTATATTCCTTCCAATACCATTATCTTGCAGCAAATTAGCAGTGAATTTTAAGTGAAATTCATGAAAGCCTATTGCATTTCCGGTGTAATTAGGAAAGTTTGGATGCCATTTACTTTTTGATATTTATGACATGCACAACAATATTTTATGAACATTCTAATATACACTTTTCCAGATAATAGAGAATTAATGGGAGGTTTTTGCATTCTCAGCTTAGCGTTTCATTATGGTTTGGTTTTTCTTGCTCAATATTTTTGCTGTTCTTATTGGAATGTTGCACTTTTTTTATAAGGTGCATATTACATGATATGTTTTAGAGCAATAGTTTGTTACCGTTACTTTGTGTACTTTCCCTTTGGACTGTTACTAACACATAAAGATAAATATTCATTATATTGTTTCAAACTTCAGCAGCTGTATTACAGGCATCCTCCGGAAATCCTCGTCCTTGCTTTAAAAAAAAAAAAAAAAAAATTGCAACAGAAAAAAAAAAAAAAAAAAAATTGCAACAGAAAACTTATCGCTTTACGCTGGATGTCAACAATGAAATATAAAACACAAGAACTCTGGACATGTCATCGCTTTTCCAAGCGCCTTCCATTTCCCGATTTCGTTTAGCTCGGACACTATTCTAAAGGATTCTCTACCTCTGAAATGATTTTACTTCGTTTTATCTTTTCCATTTAATTTTTATTCCCTTTAATTTTCCTTTTCTTTTCTTTTTTGCCAACCAATTATCTATGAATGTATTAATTAATCTCCTCTCTCTCTCTCTCTCCTCTCTCTCGTCTCTCCTCTCTCTCTCTCTCTCATCTCTCTCCTCTCTCCCCTCTCTCATGTACTCAATTTTTCGGCGTGCATTTGAAATTAGAATATGGACACCTACTTCGCAGGAACTTGATTTCATCACCAGGCTATTGCTAATCACCTTCAAGAACGCTTCAGATTAGTGTGTTTCAAAGAGCAGGTTTTATGTCAAAGGTAAGGTAATGTTGGTGACTTCATTAACTACTTTGAACTCCTTGACGTTGCGCTAAACATCTTATTGTTGTCCCTATCCCTTTGATGTTATTGGGTACAAGGGAGAGAGAGACAGAGAGAGAGAGATGCATTATTCATTCATTCAGTTTTGAATGCATGCATGGCTCTTTCATTGCTCTGGGCCTTTCAAGAAATAAAAGTTATATTTTCACACATTCGATGCAGAGGAAACGTCAGCTCTATCATGTCGGGTTAATAAGATTTCTAGCTCTGAGCGATAATCCCACATCTCCCGTTCGGAAGGTTTATTGCAAACTCATCCTAAAGAGATTACCGAATACCGATTAAAGTGAATACTGACCTGGCAACGAATGCTTTGCTTTTGGAGCAGTTTATGAATACTGGTAAGCCAGGAATATAATATATATATATATATATATATATATATATATATATATATATATATGTATGTATATATAAGATATATATATATATATATATATATATATATAGTATATATATATATATTTCCACTGAAAGCACCGGAACCGCGTAATGCATAAAAAAAAAACACACACACACAACTAGTATTCATGTTAGAGGCCCTTTCCTAGAAACCAGGAGAACCTAAAGGGTAAAAAAGGGAAAAAAAAAAAATACCCACAAATAAAAAGTTAGAAATTAACAAAAGTTAAATTTATGTAGGCCTTAAAAATACCACAAACTGGGAAAATGATGAAACTTCAAATAGCCGTCACCAGAGAGAAAAAAATTCACCATTGATCTAAAAACTAATTTTCTTCAAGTCCTGATGCACATGTGGCTTCCCCATAAAATTAATAGAAAATAAAAATTTGATAATTTAGAAATTCCATGTAAAGTTCTTATGTCTGAAAGAAAGAAAAAAAAAAGCCAAATATCAGGGAGAGAGGTGTCTCCATGTCTAGCACAGCTCACATCGAAGGCTTCCTCGCGTTCTCTGTATTTTCATCAGTAAAGTTAGCTAGTCCAGCCATGTTAAAAATTGATTCCAAGTGACAGCATAGGATTTCGTTAAAAATTCACTAGCTGGCAAGTAACTTTCTACATATTTAATTTCTTATTTGAATGCAAAAACACATATCTCATAAAGTAAGGCCATAGTATGTGTCAAAGAGCGAAATCTGACAAATATATTAATAGTGTTAGAAAATATCACTTATAACTAAATTTCGGAAAAAAAACTGAGACAAAACATTTTTAAACTTATATTTCCTTATCAAGCCTATATTCAAATGTTAAAATGATCAGAAAAATCATAAACAGTCTTCAGAATTTTATTATATTGGCTGTAAGTGTAACAAAATTTGAAATAGTTCTATTCGATAATTTTGTTAATGCCAAGATTTCGTTCCTAGGCCAGGGCATGTTATTTTTCTTTACATGTTAAGAAATAAATTATACCAAAGAATCACATATTAAAAAGTTTGTGGCCAGAAAGCATATGACAATATCAATACATTTTTGTACTTCAGATTAGCTATGACTGAATCAATTATAAACTAAAAACAAACAGAAATAATTTCAAGGAAATAACATCATTTGCCAGTTAAAAAAAAAAAAAGGGTACATAATCCTTTGTGTTACTACCAATAAATCTGTAGATGAATAGCTTTCTTGACAATATAATCTAAGGCACCGTTATCTTTTATTCTTCAAAGATCAGGTAATCTCTTAAAGTAAATCCTTTAGTAAATGACATTACATCTGCGAAACCTTAGATGATTTGTGTTAGGCCTACAAATAATTTCGCAACATACAGGCAATTCGAAAAAAGACTGAATCTTGAACATTTAAAGAAAACTGATATTTATATGTTTTAGCAGTAGAAACAAAGAACACTTCGATATTAATAACCTTATCATCTCGTTTTCTGAGCTAAACGATGCGAATAAAAGCTTAATTCATGACATATGAAAAAACAAATTCATGATACATAGATTATGAATTATACCAGCACATAAAAGAGATCATATCCATATACCCATAAGGAAAATAGTTTTAGTTGTGAATTCGTAAACTTATCAGTATGCATGACTTTGGATATGAAAAAGGCTTTAAGACTACTTGGCAACACTACCATGAGTCTTTGAGTATGTGTGATACAAAAAGAAACATGCGGGGTCAGATTTGATCATGACTGTCCCAGACACTTTAGAACCCTCCAAATGGCGAAAATGCTTCCCAACACAAGTACTGCCATCAGTGCCCGTTGTAGCTCATAATAGGAGGGTTTTCATCCTCCTGCAATGTTCATCTTACAAACTACGTCAGTCCTAACTTCTTTCTCTTAAGAAAGGTGGATCTCAGCTTTGAAAGGCTGAAGACGCCCAGTAGCTTTTTCTCGTAGTCATACTTTTCTTTTCCCTTGATGGTGCAGCCTTTCCATCCGGGTTTTCCATACCTCTCCATATCTTATTTATATTTGACTTGCGCAGTCTTTCCTTCATCTTCTTCAAGTGCTCATGCACATGTGGCTTCCAAATCTTCGAATGTCTCCAGTGCTTTTTACAGTCTTCAAGGAAGATGGACATACAAAAAGTTCACTTCTGCTCCCATCATGGTGTCAGCATCCGGGACGGGGTGCAGATTGTTCAACCCGAACTATCTAATGTTCAGAACTTTTCTCAGATTTGGGCTACCCACCTTAGACATAAATGATTGTAAAATTGTTTGACATGTTTGTAATGACAAGCTGTTGGAGTCACTTTGTATAAAAGCTAATGCAACCATAATAAACAACCAACTGTCGTCTACAAAACTGTTTAAAGCATTATTGCCTGTTTGTTTACTTTCCACCTTCGTTATAAGTATCTTTCGTATTTATAATAATATTGATAATAATAAACTTTATTTCGAATATGAATTCATATATACAATAATTTTTAAAAAGTAGTGGTGCCAAGAGGCTACATTTTGATATATTATTACATAGAAATGTACATAAAAAATGCAATTAAAACAACCAAAGTGAGATTGTGTTTCTTACCAAAAAATACAAAAAAAAAAAAAAAAACTTTAAAAAAGGTCATACAACCAAATCTGCAAAGTGTGTATAAACAAGCTCAATAACAACTATATTATTCTCCATCTAAGCAGTAAACATACTGCACAGACTCACTCCAGATATAGAACAAAAAAAAAAAGCAATTTTACCTAAAGGTAGAGTATTCTGTGCCATTCATCGAGCAATGCAAATAATAAAGAAGCATCACTGTCTTTTACCAAGCGTATCAAAGCATTACTTGATATCTCCACTCTCTGATTTAAAATAAATTCTGCATGGCACCGGAAAACATCAGGCAAGGCAAACCCAGGGTTACAAAAACTTGGGAAGCACT
>NC_061092.1:56262913-56315413 GCF_015104395.2 Macrobrachium nipponense
GTATATACTCTTACGGCGATTGGACGTATTAAACGTCGAGTCAAAATGGGGGATGCTGGGAGTTCACGGATCAAGGCGTTGTTTTGTTTACAATCGCTACGCAGGCGCGCAAGCGCGAATTTCTTTCTTATCGCACTAAAAAGTATCAGTGACACATCTCGGAAATTATTTCGTCACTTTGACATAATTATTGCACCATTTTAAATTATCCTTTACATGAAGTATTATATATGAAAATGTGCGCAATTTCATGCACATACAACTAAAAAATACTCATGATTGTAGCTTTTATCAATTTTGAAATATTTTCATATAAATAACGATAAGTGCAAAAATTTCAACCTTCGGTCAACTTTGACTCTACAGAAATGGTCGAGAAATGCAATTGTAAGCTAAAATTCTTATATTATAGTAATATTCAATCATTTGCCTTCATTTTGCAACAAATTGGACGTCTCTAGCACAATATTTCGATTTATGGTGAATTTATGAAAAAACTTTTTTCTTACGTTCGTGCGTTAACTCTTCCGATACATTTTTTCGTGCGATGTCCTAATGTTTGCACCCTTTTAAATTTGCCGTTACATAAAGTTTTATATATGGAAATGTGCGCAATTTCATGCACAATACAACAAAAAACAACCCATGGTTGTAGCTTTTATCAGTTTTGAAATATTTTCATATAAATAACGTTAAGTGCAAAAATTTCAACTTTCGGTCAGCTTTGACTCTACCGAAATGGTCGAAAAACGCAATTGTAAGCTAAAACTCTTATATTCTAGTAATATTCAATCATTTACCTTCATTTTGCAACGACTTGGAAGTCTCTAGCACAATATTTCGATTTATGGTGAATTTATGAAAAAAAAAAAAATTACGTTCGCGCGGTAACTCTTCCGAAAAAATCAGAATTTTTTTGTGCGATTGTCGAAATGTTTGCACCATTTAAAATTAGCTGTTACATAAAGTTTTATATATGAAAATGTGCGCAATTTCATGTAGAATACAACTAAAAATGATTGAAGGTTGTAGCTTTTCTCTTTATTCGAAATATTTGCATATAAATCACGATAAATAGAAAAAAAACCACGTTCGGTCAAATTTGACTCTACCGAAATAGTTGAAAAACGCAATTGTAAGCTAAAACTCTTACGGCCTAGTAATATTCCATCATTTTTCTTCATTTTGAAACAAATTTGAAGTCTCTAAAACAATATTGTGATTCTTCCAGAAAACAGTACATTTTGAGAAAAAAAACGGGAGCATATACAATTTAATATCATGAATTTTTTACAGAATTTTTTTCTTTTTTTCTCAACAAAAATTATTATTAATAATAATTTTGGTTAGGAAAAATTTTTTGTAAAAAAATAATGATATTAAATTGCATATGCTCCCGTGTTTTTTTTCAAAATGTACTGTTTTCTGGAAGAATCACTTGTTTACTGCGGGTATCCTTCAAGGTGTGGCTAGCCTCTGGCGGCGGCTCCTTTCTGTAGAGTGAAAATCGCCCTTATGGCTAATCTGGTAGTGTCAGTTTGTATATTAAGCCTTCTTTTGACTATGTTGTTCTTTGTAAAATCAGTTTGCCTCAGTAAAGGGTCCGAATAGGACCGAAAGTACTTGGCTATCTCGCTTTTTCATTTTTTCCTTCGTGGCAAAAAACTTTTATTTATATATATATATATGTGTGAGTGTGTCTGTGTCTGTGTACGTGTGTCTGTCTGTCTGTCTGTGTATGCACTCACTTATATATGTTATTTATTTAAATTGTATTTCTTGCTCTAACCTATGGAAAATAGTTAGAAAACGGATGTGGTAAGCATTGGATCTATTGACAATATATTCTTTGAAATGACAGATATCAGCGTTAGCTCTCACGGAAACAAATGTGAACGTTCTTTGTTAAGGAGAATCTACTGTCTAAGAGGTGTCACCTTGATTAAAGCTGTGTTTGTATGGTAGACTCAACGAACCATGTGTTCGAGTATGCGTCTGTTTCTGTGGGTGGAACCTGAGAGATAAGTGTTATTTGAAATAGATTACTTTCCTACCAAGGAAAATATAGAATGTAGAAAATCTTGTTATGTGTATATCAGGAATTATGAAAAAAGTGATGTGTTATGACAATCTGTTTTACGCAACGAACTCGTTACACGGCGCTACGTCATTTAAAGGGAGTGGCCGTGGGAAAATGTTTGTTCATCCGTGCGTCATGTTTTACCTCCTTTGTGAACTTTTCATATAATTTTTGGGGGACATTATCGGCTCAACCTAGGAGGGAACTGGAGAGAAGGAGTTAAGGAACGATAGTAGAATCTGAGAACATGGACATTAGATTAGAGGTGAGAGTCGTTGAACATCATTTATTAATAAATCTCGAACTGCTCGAGATGACGTGTGAAGTGGCAGTCTTTTTCTCTCTTGTTGGATTCATGAGAATTCACAATGGTGTTGAATGTGTTGAGACGAATTTATTTACTGTATGACTATTTAATTTTTTTGGAATTAATATGTCGGAGTTCATTTGTGGGAATTGTTCAGTTTCCCGGATCTTGTTCTAAACAGTCTGTTTCCTGTGTCCGGATTTCAATTAATGATTTTGGACTTTCGCTTGATCATCTTAATCTAGCTGTTCTTGCGATAGTCAGAATTTTTCTTTTCTTCTCGGGAATAGAATTTTTTTCTTTTTTTTGTAATTCAGAGTTTAATTCAGTGCCTTAATTCATTTTCGCTGTTGTCTCGTATGATGATCAGAGGTTGCCGGTAGGCAACGTTACCAATGTATTGGGGAAGGGTGCCCCTATTTACATATACTAACTTTAAGAAAAAAGTTCGAGTCTGTTTCCTCATAGAACATTAGTTGTTTGATGTTGATAGAAACATGAATAACCTGCAACAATGGTACAATTTCCAAGACAAAAAATGCAGAACTATTTCAGGATGCGCTTCCTATTAAGATAAACGCTTCTAAAGGATGATAAAAAACTTCAGCTCTTCTTATGCTTTACATACTCTAGAGAGAGAGAGAGAGAGAGAGAGAGAGAGAGAGAGAGAGAGAGAGAGAGAGAGAGAGAGAGATGTAAAAAGTGCGGGAGAATTGCTGATCCTTGACTAATATTTATTCTGTATTTCCCCCCAGGGAATGTTTACACAGCTCATAATTCATTGTTGAGAAAGGTAACGTATTTTAGAGGAATGTAGTACGTCACGCACAGAATAATACATTTTTACTCAAGAAGAGAGGAAGGGAGAAGAATTTTTGTCTCACAGAATTCTTTTCTTATGTAAAGTGAAAGTAAAACAAAATGAAACACTCACTGAATATTGACGAAACGTATCGTCTCAGGATTTTCAGGCCTCTGTAAGAACCCATTATTAAAGTTACAATGTGCATCACAGACTGAATCACCACATGATATGCACGATTTTTTCGATTTCTTGTCCAGCTTCCTCGGACTCTTGGAACAACACCTTTTCTTGGTTTCTTGGAGCTGGGTTGTAGAGGGTAGTGCTGTGTCTTCCTTACTCATGAAGGCTTCCATACATTGAATTATATGCCTTGGGAAATTAGCACGTATATCTCTGAAACGCCGCTGGATCTGTGGCTTACAAAGCTGTTCAACTAAGTTAGAGAAAAAATTCCTGCGCTTTTGGTTTCCAGTATAGACATTAGAATTTTTTTCCATGAAACATACAGCAGTATTATATCCTGCAACATCAATCATCCAGTAAAAAGTAACCAAAGGCCATCTATTGGTGATTCTTTTACATGCATAGTTCTTGACTAAGAGGTCTATGGTATCAACCCCACCTTTTGTTGCATTATAGTCCAAAATCATATTGGGTTTGAAAGGTTTATCTTCTTGTATCTTATTGTCATAATGCAATGTGCTCAGTAAAATTACTGCCTTATTGATCTTCGGGACATAGCTGCATATCATAAGATGGTGATCTTTGCTGAAGCCAAACTTTGTTGATTGCACTTTGCGATACCGCGATGCTTGAAATGATAGGGGTATTTGCCGTTTATTTTTCCTAAGTGTTCCCAATAGAGTAATATTCTTGTTCAGTAGTTCTAGAGCAAGGCTAAAATCTGTAAGTAAGTTGTCACAAGTAACATTTCTTCCTGAATTAGCAATAGTTGTGGTGAGATCCCGAACAACCCTACTGGCTTGTTGCCGTTCCGGACCATCAGGACCCTTTGTGCATTTAGGAGATAAGCATTTGTAGCATCTACCATGCACCAGATTTTAATCCCATATTTAATTGGTTTTGATGGCATATATACTTGCTTCAATAAACTTATGCCAAACTTCATATATAGATGTCAACTTCCCTTGTTCGCCATTTATTCTAACTGCGCGTGTTGACATATCATCATATCTTATGGACCTCTTTATTTGTTTGAACCTGTCGCAACTCATAGAAGCACGATAAATTGGTGGCCCTGTCTTAGCACTGAATAATTCAGCAACAGGTTTGAATGCATCCTTGTCCACTCCAGATCGAAGATGAAGACCTACCCATGCCATCATTTCAACACAATCTACTACCTTCCATTTTTTGGTATAAATAGCAGCTCCTTTTTCATTAATTGCTTGTACAATAAGATCCATTATTTCATCAGTGAGAAAGAAAGGGAATGTTGCACTAGCACTATGAGTAGGTACAACTTCGTGTACACCTTTTCTTTCCCGAAGGCGATTTTGTACAGCATTACGCAAAAGAAGCACCAATAAATTACTTCAGGAATAATATTATGGAAAAATTATTTGATATGTAGATTAGGCAGAGTGCTCTAAGCTTAGAAAACACAGAGTTTTTAGCATTGTACCAAAACAAAATAGAGAAGAATTAGGGATGCGGAAGACCGATGGGGTCCCTATGGACCCCAGAGGTATATTTTTAGCTGTGATTCGCTTAAAATTTATTATCCTAAGCTATTAACACTTGTGAATATTCACTAAACTACTGATGATAAAATTAATCGCATATGGGTATTTTTTAGTTGATAGCCAAAGAGATACGTCATACCAAAGACTCACTGGGGGTCTCAAGGACCCCACCAGTCCACGAAGGGTTAATTGTGAAGTGGTTGTTTTGGTTTCGTGATATTTATTTAGTGGCTTGTTTTAAGTGTTGATGGGTTGTTAACATGTTTTATGTTAAGTATAAAATATATTCAGTAGTGACTTTATAATATATATATATATATATATATATATATATATATATATATATATATATATATTATATATATTGTATTATATCGAGCTACAATGTCCTTTAATATCTAATTCGCTCTACCTCGGAATTAATATATTTTTTCATATATGCTTAACCGAAGGGGAATTTTTTTTTTCTCGATAATAGATTTGCCTGGACCAGGGCGCGAACCTATGGATCCTTTCAAACCCAGGAACGTCAGTGAAGCTTTCCTACTACACCACCACCGCGAGAGTTAGTAGTAGGAAAAGCTTCACTGACGTTCCTGGGTTTGAAAGGATCCATAGGTTCGCGCCCTGGTCCAGGCAAATCTATTATCGAGAAAAAATTCCCCTTCGGTTAAGCATATATGAAAAAATATATTAATTCCGAGGTAGAGCGAATTAGATATTAAAGGACATTGTAGCTCGATATATGTATATGAATCGGAATGTGATATGACTTATATATATATATATATATATATATATATATATAGATATATATATATTATATATATATATATATATATTTTTTTTTTTTTTTTTTTTTTTTTCTGGGGGGGGGGGAGGTCCTACTTCTACCCATTATGATGAGGGTGCAATTTCTTATCTGGGGTTACTTTCGGTCTAACCGCGCAACTCTGGCAAAGTAACTACCTAGACTTGTCTACCCCTCCATTGATGAATCAAGAGTCTATTGCTAACCATCGCTTCCGATATTCAATAAGAAGTCATCATATAAGGCGTCTTGTCATAAAGAACATGTGTAGATTCTGTTGTAATGTAGTATAGTATTCATTTATTTCAAACTTAATTGCATATGATTTAATTCTGAAATATATATTTTGTACCTTTATTTTATTCATGTTTGTGTTTTCCCCTAATTTCACTCTTGAGATAAATGTAACTGATCATAATCAGCAAATGGTAAGAGAATTTTAAAGAACCATCGACACCCAGGCTATTCATAAATGGTCAAGAATTCAACAACACAGTCCCTCTGAAAGACACTCGAGATTCCAATTACCACAGAGGACGTCTTAAATTGAGGAAATGGGGCTTCAGCCAATCATGTCCTATCGAAATGATTATTCAAAGTCATATATGCTAAAAAATAATTTGGATAGCTTTTGACAGTTAATTAATTTGGAATGGGGCTGAAGCTATAAACTACACTGAAACCATTTATTCAGATTAGAATAAAAGTAAGTAAATTTTGAGGAGTTTGCTCCATGAATTAAAGGAAAATACATAATAGAGAGACAAGCAAAGCCTACGTAGATTCGACGGCATACGTCAGAGAAACGCTCGAACTATATCTTTTTAGTGGGGCGGCCAAAACCGATAAAGCTATATGGAAAAGCATTAGCCCCGTAGATGTTGCATACAATCAGATATGCAATACAAATTTCCGATCACATGAGCATATTCCGATATCATTGTTATTAGTCTAGCAAAACGAAGAACTACTTTGAAAGAACATTCTCCTAAAAGTAGTTTGTACTACATAGAAAATGGTCTTCACCCAAGAAAACTGGTCTTGAAAGGTTGATATCATTATACAAGTGTAGTACCTACGTATATCTAGAGTCAAGTTCCTACATCGGCGGTCAATTCTAATTTCATTAATTGTATTTCCAGGGGAACTTTTACGTCTTTACTTTAACCGAAATAAACAAAACCAAGATTCATAATATATTATAACTTTGACGTTGAAGTCCTTTCAGTAATGTAAATTTTTTATGGTTTCATTTGTGCAAAAGAAAAAAAAAAGAATAAATAAATAAAATAAGATAGATAGTCTTTTCAAGAAGATCTGAAGTAAAGAGATTTCCATTTCATGGCCTCTGCCATGCGAGTGAAGATGATCATCAATATAATCTACATAACTATAACTTTCACTAATATTTTCATACCACGTGTGATGCAGAGTTACTGCCGCTACTACTTGAGAAGTTACGACCAAATAAATATGAGGAGTGGTTATAAAACATAAGTACACGTCTTACCCATATGACTGCTCTTTAAAGAAATAATGTTCAATCTAGCAAAAAAGAATACAGGCAACGTGTTTTTAAAATACAAAGCGTCTCTCTCTCTCTCTCTCTCTCTCTCTCTCTCTCTCTCTCTCTCTCTCTCTCTCTCTCTTCTCTCTCTCTCTCTCTCTCTCTCTCAAACTCAAACACACACACACACACACACAAAAGCCTCAGCATTGAAATAAATTGTTCTTCCAGCCTCTTATTCCTATTGGCAAGCAACTGAAATTCCACTAAATAAAAAATTTGTGAAATCATTCCATTTGTCTTTGAGATTCGCTTCTTCCGCCAATTCTCGAAATGGATAGGCGACTTAAATTGTGGAGTGGACGAATGTCGTTTCCACTTTATGAACAAAACAATAACGATAGATATCGTAGGAAAGTTAGAAAATGGTTTTGGGAAACAGTGACTGAATAAATTTTATATTACTTTTGCACTCTATATATCATGTATGAATTACAGATAGAAGATACAAAGACGCAGATTTGTATCTTATTTCAGAAAAAGATGGTATTTTGTGATTAATTTCCCTATCCTCAGACGTTACAAAGTCTTTCCTTCCATGAAGTGAGTGGCAAACGCCTAAGAAGCTATCAACGCGAATTATGTGTTTATCAGTGCACGCTGGTTCTAAAATTCTCTCCTGTTTGTTATTAGATGAGACTTATTATTCATACGAAAAATATGACTAAGGAAATATTCTGTAAAGTGATATGTATATATACCATTGCATTTATTTGTAACTACATAATTGTAAGGTTGGTGACAAAATAGGAAACCAAAATGTTATTTCGGTTGAATGAAAATCCTTCCGATTGTTATTAAGAATAATATAAGAGGAAAAAACTGCAATAATGATAATGGAGAAAATCGTGAATAAAAACTAAATATGCAATAATAAAATTAATGAAAACTAAATATGTACCATGCAACTTTTTTATATACATTTTTTATTCATTGTCTGCGATATTCATGCATGAAAATACCTCTACCAAGGAATCAGGCAATTTGTCACAGAAATTCTGATTAGGAAAAGCAACCAGGGGCCTTACTATGTTTACCTGTTTCTAAAGCAGGGCTCTGTATTTGTCAAAGAGAAGATTCCTCGTACAGCATCAGAGGAAAAAGATGTGAAGAAGCTTGTGAGTCTTACCTTGAATACTCTTACCTGCAACTTATTGTTGATTTTCGAAGATCGGATACAAGCGTCTACTCCTTCTGTTCTTTTTTATAAGATTAAAGGTACTAATCTTGAGATAACTGTCCTTGAGAAAATGCCATGGATAAGGTTTACCTGTAAAATTCAAGAGTTAAGAATAGCACCTACTTTTCAAATGGAGAGAGAACCCTATGAGCAAGGAATGAGTCCTTGTCATGGTAATCGCTCTATAGCGAAGAAACATATATTAAAGGAAAGGAAAATGTATCTTCTTCGAGTAAGTCTGCAGCAAGGAGGCATTCCCGCACGTGTTTGAGGCGTCTGTTCTCATTGTTCTCATGACTGTTCGAGAATACTTAGCTGTGTTGTGGAACTCCAGCACGCAGCGGCCGTTGTTAGAAACGCTGTGTATTATGATGTAACATTTCGTCAATAGCCTTCTAAAAAGTTCCTGTTGAGGGACCACTGGTGCCGTTCGCTGGTTAAGCTCCGCCCTTTCAGCCCCGCCCCGAGATCGGCGTTTATATATATGACTGAGGAAGTAGAGAGGATCAGATCATCAGAGATAAGGGGAGAAGGAATAAACAAAGGATAAGAGAGGAAGAGGACACTCGAGAGAGAGTGGGAACGGAAACAAAGTCGTCCGTAGTCGGAGAGAGGAAAGATCCCGACGTTGAGCAACCCTTTCAGAGAAGAAACGTCCTACTAGTGGTTTTGAGGAGTAACCCGCCCTTCAAGTTTCAAGACTAAGAAGTTAAGAAGCTGTCTGAAGTTTCTACTGTCCCCTTTTGAAGCCCTCGCTTCAAACACTGATTTCGACAGCTGCAAAACTGACCAGCAAGTATTTCATTACTGCACTGTTTCCCCTTTTTCACGTATTGTCATATTTAATTTTGTTATGGAAATAGGAGAAACCATTCTGTATTTATCTTTGTTAATAAGCTTGTAAATAAACTACTGTTCTTTTTGAGTTTCTTTCTATGTTTGTATCCCGAGTTTCAATTGTTGGTGTTGAATCCTTTTTGTTTATCATAATAAAGAACCTGAACAGATCTCGGTCCTTAACAGTCCTTCCTCGTCCTCCTCACTTGCCAAGTCCTCAACAGACAAGACACTGACGGATGTAGCTCTCTGTGAGACTATCTTCCAACAAACCTTTCAGGAGGCCCAAGTATAGTACCTCCAGAGAAGCCTGGCCAAAGAATGGGAAAAATCTAATTCATGGCTGGTAGGTGTCAGTGACACAGTCCCTGCTTTGTCAGTTGACATGGTTGCATACACCACCAATGCCACAGTTGTCGCAGCATCTGAGAGAGTTGATAGCCTAGACTTTCCAATGTCACATTCAGCAACATCACTGGCCCCTCTAGGCCTCAATTCAAATGATTACATTTCCACAGGACCAAGGGGATGCTTGCACCTTGATATCTCACAGCCTCCTTGAGAGGTCCCTTTCCAGAATATTTCTAAATGACCTTCTCTCCCTGCAGGATTAGCTAAAGCCCAATATAGGCATAACTCGTACCCTAGCAACTGCAGGTTAGGTTCTGGGACACTAAGGAGAAGACTATGGTACAAAGACCAGGATAAGCAGAAGGGCAAATACAAACCCAGACACACTGCTCGAGAAACTGCCAGGCATTAAACGGGTCAGTGAGCTCTCTCAGCAATAGTGCCCTAGTACACAGTGACATGTACAGTATCTGAGACTCTGTAGCCTTCCAGAGTAGTTAGCAGAGTTCTATGGTAATTTGATACTAAGCTATTTGTAATACTAAGCTTATACAATTTTTGCGTGGTCATTCATATTTAGGTGACTAAGTGTCCTTTTAAATTCATTTTGCCGCACAAGCTTGCTACTGTGTGGAATTCATTAAAGCATCATTTAGTCCAAGCTTTGGTACTTTCATGGCTAGTCTGCCTCCATTTAGAATTGTTTAATGCATGGTTCAATCCAGATTTCGTTAATTTGTGTCAAGTTTGTGTTGTTCTACAACTCATGAATGCATGCGTTTATCCAACTTTGCTACCTTTGTGTCAAGTTATGTTGATCTCTTTAGCATTTTATTAGACAGTAAAATCTTGCTTAACATTAAGTGTTATAATTTTCTGTAATTGAGAAAGTCTCCATCAATGGTCAGAAAGCCAAAACTCCCTTTTTGTTTTGCTTTAGATTGTTACTCAGTTAAGCCTGTTCTTACAGTTTCCGTCCTGTTTGAGGACAAAATCTTTGCTAAAATGGGGGGCTATCTTACGAGATGAAGGCTTAACCTTGTTCAACAATTCTCCCTTTAATATGGCAAATGTATAGAGGCCCAAGCTGGTGCCCGAATTGGCAGTCTCTCTCTCTCCATTACCCTCTCCCAAATCCTATCTATTTCTCCTCTGAGTTCTCTGGTACTTTTTAGGCCTATTCACAGTTTCACGTGACATGCTTCATTTGCCATCGTGTGAGCCTATGCCCTCAGGCCATCTTGGATGACCCAGGTATAACTCACCTTACTGACGCTCGGTGTATTTGCTGGCAAAATCTCCCAGCAGCAGGACATACCTTGTCCCCTGCTTTTACTATAGATGAACGCTCCTGTGCCATGAGAATTCTAACATTAGGGCCCAACTTAGTGTGGTATAAAGACAATGATATCCCAAGGAAAATCTAATCAGTGCAGAGGGCTTACAACGACCTTATTTCCTTTGTCCTAATTGCCTTAGCCCTTCCATTTTATCCAGAAACCTTCGCCCAAGTCCTAAACGTGATATTCACGTGCTCTTTCCCTCCTTGGTTATCCTCTAATATGCCGTGGAACCCCAAAAAATTACTCTACACAAAAGCTGTCTATCATTTTGCCCCTATAGTTTAACTCATGTTCACAAGTATGTCGTTCAGAGCATTCCAACTTCATTGCAATGCATCGGACTTGTTAGCTAAGGAAAACGTGATAGCTCAGTTGTATGGTATCAGGGCTTCATTTCACGCCAGTGAGGAACCAAAAAGAGATTTTCCCTCAACAAGCACTGCCGATGGTTTATTATCATAATTATTCAAAGTTGATTTATTGAGGTTGTTGGTAACTATTTCGTGGTCTTTTGTTTGTTAATTGTGATATTCCAGTTATCCAAAAATTGTTCTTTAACCCTTAAACGCCGACTGGACGTATTTTACGTCGAGATAAATTGTCTGTCGGGTGCCGACTGGACGTATTTTACGTCGACATACAAAAGTTTTTTTTAAAATTCGCGGAAAAATACTTATAGGCCTACCAGCCTAAAACTTTTGAATCACGCCCCTTGGGGAATGCTGGGAGTCCACGGATCAAGGCCTTGTTTTGTTTTGAAGCGTGACCCAGGTGCGCATGCGCGATATCCCTTCTTCTCGCTCCAGCCAGCATCAGTAGCGCACCATCCGAGAGCGATCTTTCGTGAAAAGCGTGTTTTTCTGGACTTGTGCGAGACTTTGAGCATTTGTATTGCTACAAGACATTCCTAGATATGTCTCAACGACGTGTGAACCGTGAAAGGCGCGTTTTACCCGTCGGAAGGGATCGTGTAAGGCGAGTTTTGGACATGGATGCTGGCGAGGGGCCAAGCACCCAGCATGACCCCGCGCCTCAAGGCCGTTCTGTGCGGCCACGTGTGTCTGAAAGGGTTTCAGGAAAACATCGTATGCCTTTGGTTACCCCTAGGAAGCATGTGGGCGTCCTTAGGGGCATTCGTAGGCATTTGGGAGGCCTCCAACCAAGGGACATAGACGAATATCTTTCGGAGCTTGATCGGGAAAATGTCGCAAGTCCTCATTTTGATGGCGGATGGTCATCGAGTGATGAGGACATCAGTCCCGATGAAAGTGAGGATGAATATTTGCCCCAATGTCCGTTCGAGGCTCACATCCCGAAAGTGAGCTCGAATTCAGTGCATACGAGGGGGAATCTGAGGGGGAGGGGGAGGGTGGGGATACGGGCTCAAGTTTTATCGCAGAGGACGATACAGAAAGTGAGGGCCTAAGTGAGGGTGATGGGCCAACGGGGGGGGGTAGTAGTGCATCGTTCCCGCACCCGTGCGCGCGCACGGGCACGTAGAAGGTCGGCTCGTCACGCCAGCCAAGGTGAAGGTCGGGTCGTCGGAGAGTGACGAGGGGCGGTGGGACGGAGGACCCCACCCCTCCTAACATGCACCCCTTCACGGCAACCCCTGGGATGACCGTACCAATACCCCTGACTGTTTTGGATTCATCCAGCTTTTCCTGACGCGGGAATTGCTGGAATACCTGGTACACGAGACGGTGGACTACGCTCGGTACTGCCGGTATGAGCTGAAGACGACCTTGTCGTATTACTGGCGGGGTTGCAACCTCATTGACATGGCACATTTTTTGGGGCTCCACATTTATTTTGGTTTGACACCTGCTATCGACGTCAGGCAATATTGGAAGAGAAGTTATTTTTATGTATGCCGAATGTGCCTGGCGTTATGTCCCGTGATAATTTCCTGGCGATGGACAGGTACTTCAACGCCTTCAACCGAAGGGCCATACCCCGGAATAACAGTGATCGCCTCATTTTAGTGCGTACAGTGTTGGATTATATCCGTGAGCGGTGTAGTAATCTCGTGATTCCTGGAAAGAACCTGTCTTTGGATGAGGGGATGATGCCTTACAAAGGACGTCTTAGTATAAAAGTGTATAACCCCAAGAAGCCAAAGAAATATGGTGTGAAATTCTTTCTCATTACCGAGGCCAACACTGGATACGTTGTGGACTTTTCAGTGTATACCGGGGTATTCTCCACGCTGCGTGACACTGTATTCAACCTTGTGGGACGTTTCCGTAACCAGGGATATCACCTGTTTATGGATAATTATTATAACTCGGTATCCCTGGCCCAGGAACTGTATGAAGCAGGTGTTCACGTCAGTGGTACCCTTCTTGGTGCGTGGGGCCCCGAATGTCCTCAAGAGGTTCGCTAGTCATCCGCAACACCTGGCAAGAGGAGAGACAGAGTGGCGGCGGAAGGGCGCTGTCTTTGTCATCTGTTGGAAGGGTGTCCGACTCGTCCCCATGATTACGACGAGTCATGAACCCATCCAAGAAGAGATCGTACAGCGGAAGAAGACACGTCGACAGGGCCGAGTTGTGTTTGAGGAGTTTTGTACCGAGCGGCCTACTGTCATTGGGCACTACAACAGGCACATGGGAGGAGTTGATCTCTTTGATCAGCTCATCCAGTACTATCCCTTCGCCAGGAGAACCAGAAGGTGGACACAGAAGCTCCTCAAATACATCCTTCAGTTGGCCCTCCAAAATGCCTACATACTGTACTGTGGGTACCGCGGTGACAATCTCCGAGTTGACCCACGTACAGTTCCTAGAGGTAGCCGGGATGCCCTCATCAACTTCGATCCCGATGAGTGGCCTTCCATAACTGACCCCCTGCCCCGAATTGCAGATCTGCCCCTAGAGGAAAGGGCAGATAGGAGGGCCAACTTCGCTCGACCTGCCGCCGCCCCCTGCTGCTGCCGCCCCTGCTGCCGCCGCCCCTGCTGACGACGCCCCTGCTGACGTCGCCCCTGCTGCCGTCGCCCGTGCTGCCGACGCCCCTGCTGACGACGCCCCTGCTGCCGCCGCCCCTGCTGACGACGTCCCTCTTGCTGCCGGCCCCGCCATTACCGCTTCTCGTCGGGTAGTGGACCCTGCGTGTCGGCTGCAGCCAGGGGAACACATACTGGAGGCCTTAGAAGGGCGAAGGCAGAAACGGTGCCGGGTGTGCCATATGAATGGCAGAAGGAGAGACACCCGGTTCTTCTGTCGTCTCTGCAAAGTTGCTCTTTGCAGGATAGGGGAGTGTGACCGAAAGTATCACACTAAGGTCATGTATTGGAGCGCGCCCCCTAAACCAACAGCGGAGGGTCGCACGGGGCCGCCGGGTCCATCAGCAGTAAGGGCGCGCGTCTCCCTCCTCCACCTGTACCTCGTCATGTCGAGTGGAAAAAAATGCAAGACTCTTCAATGGAGGAGGGAGAAAACAAGAATAGAACGAAGAGTCAGGATTACGAGTGAGTATTCTGCATTTATTTTATATTTAGTTTTATATTTTATTACAATTTTTTATATATCTGAATGTGTGTATGATAAAATAATAATAAGACATTTCATTGTATGCGACAAGAGAGTGTCACCTGCATTCCTTTTATTTATGTATTGGTACCAGAATCGAAGAATGTAATATATATATTTTACGTATAAAAAAAATATATATATATATATATATTATATATATATATATATATATATATATATATATATATATATATATATATATATATATATATATATATATATATATTATAAATATTTTTTTTGGGGGGTAAGCAAATTACTTACAGTCTAGTAATATTCAATCATTTACCTTCACTTTAAAACAAATTGCAAGTCTCTAGAACAATATCTCGATTTATGGTGAATATTTGAAAAAAATATTTTTATTCCGTCCGCGCGCCGATTCTCGGCCGAAAATCTCGGAAACGCGTAGGTCACATTCTCCTAATATTTGTGCCTTTTCATATTACGCTTATTTTATAGTTTTATATATGGAAATGTGCGCAAAACATGCAAAATATAACATATTGGAAGGTTGTAGCATTTATCATTTTGAAATATTTGCATATAAAGTACGATAAGTACAAAAAAACTACGATCGGTCAACTTTGACTCACCGAAAAGGTCAAAAACGCATTTATAACATAAAAATCTTACAGTCTCGTAATATTCAATCATTTTATCTTCATTTTAAAACATATTGCAAGTCTCTAGAACAATATCTCGATTTATGGTGAATTTTTGAAAAAAATATTTTTTCCCCTCCGCGCGACGATTTTCGGCCGAAATCTCGGAAAACGCGTAGGTCACATTTTCCTAATATTTGAGCCTTTTCATATTACGCTTTTTTTTATAGTTTTATATATGGAAATGTGCGCAAAAACATGCAAAATATAACAAAAAATATTGGAAGGTTGTAGCATTTATCATTTTTGAAATATTTGCATATAAATTACGATAAGTACGAAAAAAAACTACGATCGGTCAACTTTTGACTCAACCGAAAAGGTCAAAAAACGCATTTATAACATCTTACTTCAGTCTAGTAATATTCAATCATTTATCTTCATTTTAAAACATATTGCAAGTCTCTAGAACAATATCTCGATTTATGGTGAATTTTTGAAAAAAATATTTTTTTCCCCTCCGCGCGACGATTTTCAGCCGAAAATCTCGGAAACGCGTAGGTCACATTCTCCTAATATTTGAGCCTTTTTATATTACGCTTTTTTAAAGGTTTATATATGGAAATGTGCGCAAAAACATTGCACAATATAACAAAAATATTGGAAGGTTGTAGCATTTATCAATTTTGAAATGCATATTAAAATTACGATAAGTACGAAAAAACTACGATCGTCAACTTTGACTCAACCGAAAAGGTCAAAAAACGCATATATAACATAAAATCTTACAGTTTTCGTAATATTCAATCATTTATCTTAAATTAAAAACATATTGCAAGTCTCTAGAACATACTCGATTTATGGTGAATTTTTGAAAAAAAATATTTTTATTCCGTCGCGCGCCGATTCTCGGCCGAAATCTCGGAAACACGTAGGTCACATTCTCCTAATATTTGTGCCTTTTCATATTACGCTTTTTTTTATAGATTTATATATGAAGATGTGCGCAAAAACATGCACAATATAACAAAAATTATTGGAAGGTTGTAGCATTTATCATTTCTGAAATATTTTGCATATAAAGTACGATAAGTACGAAAAAACTACGATCAGTCAACTTTGACTCAACCGAAAAGGTCAAAAACGCATATATAACATAAAAATCTTACAGTCTCGTAATATTCAATCATTTATCTTCAATTTAAAACATATTGCAAGTCTCTAGAACAATATCTCGATTTATGGTGAATATTTGAAAAAAATATTTTTATTCCGTCCGCGCGCCGATTCTCGGCCGAAAATCTCGGAAACGCGTAGGTCACATTCTCCTAATATTTGTGCCTTTTCATATTACGCTTTTTTAAAGTTTTATATATGAAAATGTGCGCAAAACATGCACAATATACCAAAAATTATTGGAAGGTTGTAACATTTATCATTTTTTTTTTTTTTTTTTTTGAAAATATTTGCATATAAAGTACGATAAGTACGAAAAAACTACGATCGGTCAACTTTGACTCAACCGAAAAGGTCAAAAAAACGCATTTATAACATAAAAATCTTACAGTCTAGTAATATTCAATCATTTATCTTCATTTTAAAACATATTGCAAGTCTCTAGAACAATATCTCGATTTATGGTGAATATTTTGAAAAAAAAAAATATTTTTATTCCGTCCGCGCGCCGATTCTCGGCCGAAAATCTCGGAAACGCGTTGGTCACATTCTCCTAATATTTTGTGCCTTTTTCATATTCGCCTTTTTTAAAGTTTTATATATGAAAGTGTGCGCAAAACCATGCACAATATAACAAAAATTATTGGAAGGTTTGTAGCAATTATCATTTTTGAAATATCTGCATATAAAGTACGATAAGTACGAAAAAACTACGATCGGTCAACTTTGACTCAACCGAAAAGGTCAATAAACGCATTTATAACATAACAATCTTACAGTCTAGTAATATTCAATCATTTATCTTCATTTTAAAACATATTGCAAGTCTCTAGAACAATATCTCGATTTATGGTAAATTTTTGAAAAAAATATTTTTATTCCGTCCGCGCGCCGATTCTCGGCCGAAAATCTCGGAAACGCGTAGGTCACATTCTCCTAATATTTGAGCCTTTTCATATTACGCTTTTTTTAAAGTTTTATATATGAAAATGTGCGCAAAAACATGCACAATATAACAAAAATTATTGGAAGGTTGTAGCATTTCTCATTTTTTTTATATTTTCATATAAAAATTTTTTTTTAACAAAAATTCGACATTCGGTCAACTTTAACTCGTTCGAAATGGTATAAAACTGCATTTGTAAGCTAAAACTCTTACAGTATCGTAATATTCAATCATTTTCCTTCATTTTGAAACAAATTGCAAGTCTCTATAACAATATTTCGATTTATGGTGAATTTTTTAAAAATTATTTTTTTTACATCCGCGCGCTACGAATTCATGCATCATTTTGTGATAATATTTTCTCTGTGTTGCTTTTATCGTTTTACAATGTGTTATATATCAAAATGATCGCAATTTAGTGCACATTACAACGAAAAAAAAGTAACTTGTTACCTCTAACCGTTTGGCGCACAGCGCGATTTGAATACAATTATATATGAAATTTTGTTTTTGCGCTATCATATATCGCATTATTTATATATGATAATGATAATTTTTTTCATTTCTGATGGTTGCATACTAAACTTCAAGCAATGAGAAAAAAAGGAGCCAAAAATGAACTCTTAATCTTGAAAACTAAGCGCGCTGTGATTTTTTGAAAAAAATATTTTTTCCGCTTACGCACTCACTCTCAAACCCCTCCGGCACACGGGAGTCATTTTTTTATTTACCGCTCCGGCGTTTAAGGGTTAATTTTGTTGTACAGGCAGCCATATTCATGCTGTCGTTGCATTTTCAAGGCTGCACTGTAACTAGCGATGTCGTTTTGGAACTTTTACTTGTCCCGAGATTCCGGGATAAAATTAGTCTTAATTACAGGATCCCAAAATTCCCGTGATTTTCACTTGTCTAAAATTGCACATTATACCTAGTTTCCCATTCAGGTTTTTGATGTGCTTAACATTAGTAGACTGCCAGACAAATTACTGTAAATTGACTGTCTTATTAAGTCTACCTAGTGTTTAATTCCAGTATACACTCTATTTCCCAACAAAATAAAAGGAATGAGAACAAGAGCTAAAATATCCCGTTATTGAATAACCAGTGGTTCTATGGACTGTAAAAACACCATACAAACAAACAAACAAACAAGAGCTAAAATATGCTTCGTTTACTACATTATTTTTTGTTCTGTCTCCAAATTAAAATGCGAATGACAATGTAAATTATAGTTCATTATCGTTGATAAAATAAATATAATTGTTTCCATTTATATTAAGTGAGATGAAAAAAAGTACTTGACAGAAAATGCCGTAAAAATAAATGAAGAAAAATTAAACGTATTTATAACATGAACTAAATGACTAAGAAATTTTTCATAGAATACGATCTTCTATAACACGAGCAATTTTCCGTAAAATGAAAGCAAAAACAAATGACAATGAATTTAATCAAATGAATGAATCAAATTAAATATATTCTGCATTCATATGTACACAAAAATGTATGTATTGAATTTTGATAAGATAATAAAAAAAATACGAAAAATTTCCATAAAATAAAAACAATAATTAATGACAGCAAATTTAATAAAATGAATTAATGGAAAGGAAAATTATATTCTGAATTCATATATAAACTAAACTGATTAATAAGCATCTATGAACTTTTATAATATAATCTTAAGTAACACAATACGCAATCACGCAAAAGTTTTTCAATCACTGAAAACCGTAATGATTAAATAAATGACGGCAATTTTAGTCAAATAAATGAAGGAAAAAAAATCCTTACAGGAGTTTTCCATAATTGAAAGCAACGTTTGACAAAAATTTCATAAAAAGAATTATTTAAGAGGAAGCATTTGCGTTTGATTGGACTGTTTGATCTGGTAACACTGTTGAAAAGAGAGAGAATTACGGATAAATCAGAGTGCCTGTCGTGTCTTTGCCCCTCGTGTGGAAGGCGCTTCAGAACAGATGTTTCGCTCAATGTTTGCACTTCGTCATCATAATTTTTACTGTTCATCGATTTTGTAATAGAAAGCTTATTAATTACATTATTCAGTCATTTCCTATACATCACTATTTTCTACTTTCAAGTTTTATCTACTGCTAAAGCTAAACTTATTCGCTGTTTAAATACGTCCTTATCATTCCTCGTCTTGTGGAAACAATTTCCCATATTTTTCCAGTTTATATTTACCAGAAGACTCAAATCATGAATGATGTGGAATTCTCTATATGTATGAATTATGCGAATCTAGGCTTATACTGAAGGTAGGGTTAAAAGGATTTACAAAATGGAGGATGCTGCAATGCAAAAAATCCCGAAAATATACAGTCACATGGTTGGTTTGTTAAAGAGAAATCTGATCATAAAAAATTACAATAAATCAAATAATTAATTGTCGTTACTTATATAGAGGTTCTTCAGTGTCACAGGAAAGATTGCATTTGAGAAATTATCCCCATTTGCCAGGATGAAGGGAACCGATTTGCAAAACATTTATATTCCTACAATTACTGCCTATACACAGCCATCAGGTTACGCTACAATCCCCCTTTTAATCGAGGTTAGTAGTAGTTTATACATGCTGCATTTATCGTTCCAAATTTCTTGAGCATGATGTACACAGTATATACATACACACACAAGCGCATAACTATATATATATAAATATATATATAAATATATAGATATATATATATATATTATATATATATATATATATATATATTATATATATACACATATATATACGATATATATATATATATATATATATATATATATATATATAAGTATATAAACAGGGTCTTAACTTGAAGAAGGATATAAGATGCGTAATACGAACTCTGCCTTACAACTAACCTGAAGATGGAAATTGAATGAATGTTGTTACAAGGGTTTTGACCAAGAACCTTAAAATAGCCTAAAGCTATTTAGGGTAAATTCAATTGCATTCACTCGAGAGCTGTATTATTAAAAAAAAAAAAAAAAAAAACTATTGCTAATTGAGCTCTAAAATAATCAGTTCTCTTTGCTGGAGGGCAAAGATTGTATAAACTGAATATTTCGGCATTTTAAGCTCCACCTTCATTTGCATTTTACCCTCGTCTTAAGGAGACTTTCGCTGCAAGAGCGAATCGTCCTACCGGATTAGCAAGAATTTTCAAGGGAGTCTCACTTCGTGATTTGTGGATTCTTGAAATGCTATGTCATCGGAAACTTTCACTCGGGACATTTTGGAAGTAATGTGAAGGAAGCAGGAAAAGTTTGGATGCTTCGGCACTTCCTGGTTTTCCACTTTTCTCATAACATAATTTAAAAGTTAAGGATAACGTAGAATATGAGAAAGAGAAATAGCATTTCCGTTCGCAGCAGGAAGATAGCTGTCACCACTTGGGACCACGTGGTTCCAATGTTTTTTTTTTTTTTTTTTTTCTCTCTCTCTCTCTCTTTTTTATAATCATGCGATGCTCGTGTCTTGTTTCACATTAGTCTTTGTCGAGAAATCACATGCAATGATTGCACCATCTCTAATAAACATAAAATGTTTCACATACGTCAGATACCTTTCATTTCATATAGTACTTATAGATGTTAACACTTATATCTCTCGATTTGTCAAAAGAGAATTTGTTGACTCGTAAGTAACTTTAATTTAGAAATGGAAAGTTTGTGACGTCACTCAAGGAAATTATAAAACTTTATTTCATTCGGGAAGACTTTTATTGTCTTAAATCATGTAATAATACATGTTAGTTATGACTGTAATCTTACTTTCTTTCTACTTATTGTTTTGAAAGAGAATTTTTACAATATTAACTGTCTCTTGTCCCCAACCATTTTAGGGCGAGGTCCACTGATCATTTTCCCTTTCGAGAGAGAGAGTCTTGTCATTCTAAACTTGAACCTGATCATCTCCCTCTCTCTCTCTCCCCTGCGCTATTTTTGATTTCACATTAATGTAAAGATTTTATACTTAGTGATTGGTCACTCATAAATTTTAGATTTTGTATTTCTTAGAACTATTTAGTATTCCTTAGTGCTTATTGTGGAATCTGAACAAACATTGTACGGGTGTGTAATGGCGCCTTTTCTTTTTGGAAATATTGTGAATTGTTTATTGTGAAATTTGGAACTAGCTGCAGCAGAAACATAATTGGTATCAAAGTAATGTGTTATTACAGTTTTTAGTTGCAACTAAAAACATATTTACAGTGGTTTGCTGAAACTATTTCATTTTTTACACATTGCAAATTTTTATGTTCTGTGGTTATTTTTTTCAAGTGACTTTTTGTGCATTTATCCATTTTTCTTAGTAGAGTGATTTTTTGTGCATTCGTCCATATTTCTTATTGAGGTGCGTTTTTTTTATATTCTGTGTGATTAATGCTTTCATTTTGCAATTTTGGCATTTTCCACATTTTTCTGTGTTGTCATTTGCATTCACAATTTGATTAACTTAATGGTTTGCATTAATTAATCATTGTATATTTAATTGAACTTAACACTTGCGAATTAATTTGCATCTACTTAAAATTTGTTTCAAGTTTTATTTTTGTTTAGCACTTGTAAATTAATTTCCATATTTAAGTTATTAACCAACACTTTTGAATTTCGATTGATTCAATTAATTTTCTTGATTTTTTGTGATAAATTAATTATGATTTGATCTTACTTAATAATTAATTTAAGAATTATTTAAACTATGTTGTTTTCAAGTAACAGTAAATTTCACTGAGACTGAATTTCACTTATAAATTTTGAGTTCAATGATAAATCTTTTTATTCAAAATTTTTATAACTTTTCTTTTTCACCAGTATATTTAATTGTGTTTAGGTAGAAAAATAGAGTAGTAATTGAGCTGTCTTCCTTCAATTTAATTGAAGTGAGTTAGAACCAGTGGAGTACCTAGTTTTTAAAATATGGGAAATACCTAGACTTTTGATGTTGTTCATGGATTGATGCCCTTTAATTATTTAATTACATATAAGATTGCCTCGCAACTGTTTTAATGAACTTAGTCTGATTTTCTGCAATACTGGTAAGTTGTTTAATGGATCCTTTTGAGTATTCAGTCGTATTTTACCTGTGATGAAGGTTCAGGTGTCTGGCTATGGTGAGGTAATATTTAATGATTGTTAAGTGTAGTAACCAATACTTGGTACTTCGTCACAGTGTGTATATATATATATATATATATATATATATATATATATATATATATATATATATGTATATATATATGATATAGTATATATATATATATATATATATATATATATATATATATATATATATATATATATTGTGGCTAAGCGGCCAGATGGGGTGGTTGATACACTTACTAAACAAAAAATTGTTGCCTCACAACAGCCTGACACCTGAACCTTCATCACAGGTAAAATACAACTGATTGCTCTAAAGGAAACGTCATCCCTTGAAAACGTATTAATCAAACAAGAAATCAGACTACATTCATTAAAACGAGTGTGACGTAATCTTGTATGAGATTAAATTAATTAAAGGTCATAACTCCATCAATAATTTTAAAAGTCTAAGGAAAACAGCACAAAACCACTAGATATTTTTACCTAAATAAAATCCTTTTACTAATGGTCAATAAATGAAACACTAATAAATGAAACATTGTATTAAAAAATGTAAATACAAAAATATTTGTTTTAAATTCAAAATCTATGAGTGAAATTCACAATCATAAGGGAATTTATCTTTATTTGAAAACCACTCAAAGTTTAATCAGTTCTTGAATAATTATAAAAAACAATTCAATCAAAATTAATTTATCAGGGAAATTAATTAATCAAGAAATTAAATTATTCAAGTAAAATTCAAACTAAAGCAATAATTTGAATTTGAAAAGAAATCAAAGTAAATTAAACTTTTTCACATATTAAATGAAATCAAGTATGCAACACTAAATCATTAAGAAACACCTAAGTTAATCAAACGAAATGTGAATGCAAAAATATGTAAACACACAATGTGGAAAAATACCAAAAATGTAAAAAAAAAGAAACTAATAAAACAGTAATCACACAGAACATAGAATAAACACTTCAAAAGAATTAAATGAATAGAAAAAATTTTGCAATGTGTAAAAATGAAATAAGGTTGCCTAACCACTGTAAATATCTTTTTTTAAGTTCACTAAAACTTTAATAGCACAGTACCTGGTACTAGTTTTTCCTTTTTGCTGCAACTTCCAAATTCAATATTCTCTTTCACAAGTGCCATTACAAGAACACTTTTACAATGTCTGTCTAGATCCCACAAATAATTACACTATGCTATTGAGATATTAAATAGATCTAAAAGTTACGAGTGACCATTAATTACAAAATCTTTACGTTAATGTAAAAATCTAAATAAATTTCCCTTCGTCGGGAAGAGAGGAGAAGAGAGAGAGAGAGAGAGAGAGAGAGAGAGAGAGATAGAGAGAGAGAGAGAGAGAGAGAGAGAGAGAGAGCTTTAGCATCTCATTACAGCACGGTTATAAGTCTAAGAATGAATCTCTCCTCTATGGGAACTAACTGATATGGGAAATCTAACCCAAAATGTTTGAATGACTACGAAACATTTTGAGCTTATATACTGCTGTAAATTTAATAATTCTCTATCAAAACGAAAAAGAGAGAGAAAGTAGGATAACAACCATAAAATCTTTATTATTACACGGTTTGAGAACATAAAAATTGTCTTATATGAGTAGATATGATTATTGAAATATGGTTGCAAGCACATTGTCGTCATTTACGCGACAATGAAGTCACATTAGTTGCAAGCGAGATATTATTTCCATTTAAAAATTAAAATATTTATAAGACAATAAATTCGCTTTTGACAAGTCGAGTAAGATATAAGTTAAACAGTGTCACAAGAAGAGAATTTCTAATTACTAAAATGAAATGAAGAATCTTTGTGATTGTAAGCAATCATTGCGTAGTCTTCGGCAATCAGTCACATGGTTAGACAAAGACGGACGATACTGGTCCATCGTGTTGACAGATATATCCACTTTCGCGATGAAGCTCATCTCTATTTACACGCTTTGTTCTTTATTAACTCTAAATTACGCATTTACGAATTCTGAACATATTATTCAAACATATTAACTCTAAGCTAACTTTAATATGGTCTCTGCACTGATAAGCCAGGGCGAAAACAAGTGACCTACCATAGTCATAACAGAAGTTGGAACTTAGATAATTCCATACCTGAGGTTTTCTTGGGAAGGCTTCTGCCTAATATGTGTCAGCCTGTACCAAGTCATTCAAATTCATTTTTATGAAAGAAGTGCTCATATTTACATTATTTTCATTATATTCACAGAAAACATTTATTTTGACATTACTACCTTTTTCAATAATTCGAATTTATTACATTTGTACGTTTTCTCTGTAATAATTTTTCAATAAAGTAGTAACCGTGTTGTTTCATTAAATATGAGACACACTATATGAATGATTTCTTTGTATGTTCTTACGTACCTTTACCACATTTTCTAAAGTTTCTTTCATCATGTTTCATTTCCTCAACATTTCGTTCCTATGGCAAATTCATTTCTTAAACAGTTTTTCAGTTGCCTCGAATTTCGATTTTGATGTTCAACATTCGCGATACATTAATTACAATTTCATGGTAGAATCTTTATTTATATCTATTTAAATTCATGTTGGCGACACTACTGTATTTGGTTTACATTTTTATTCTAATGGCAGTTTTAAGGCATTTGGTTATTTTTACTTTAAACGTCGGTGTCCTATTTTAAGATATCCTTTGATTTTATTCTATGATCTGATTGCTCAGTGCTTTGTTTCTGTTTCGCAGTTTCCTGTCGGCCTTCCTTTCTGACTTGAGTCTTGCACTTTCTGTAGTAGTAAAGAATAATCAGTTCTTTACAACTGGAACAAATTATTCATCATATCGGAAGATGGCTCATAGTCGCTCACACTCTCTCTTTTAACGTAAACTTTTTCATTTATGCACATAATTATTTCTACTGAATCCTGTCCTTCTCTGAGCTTTAAGTGACTACGTTACGACAACTACTTTATTAGAATCTTGATGTGAGTTTGGAATGCCTAAGCATACTTTTCTGTGAGTTATCAAAGGATATACGACATAAAAAAAATAATCATAGCACCACTAACGTCCTTCTATTACTGCCACTATATCCATATCCTGTCCCATTGTTTGCTGTATTGTATTATGATGCTATGGGCGTCTATTACCTTTGTTTTCGATTCATGTTATTGTTTCATCTCCTTTAGCGATGTTTTCACCGCTTTGATACCAGTTATATATCATGTTTATGCGACTTTTATTGTTATTAGAAATTTTTTTCCCTTACATTACATCCCCTAAGAGATGACTTATGTTGCTCATCTGCAGTAAATTTAAAGGTTGAATTATTAATCTTCTTATTAATTGAGCGTGAGCTGAATAAATATTCATTCATATTTTTTGTTTTTTATTTTGAAGTATTAAAGTAATATTGAAATATATAATATATATATATATATCTATATATATATATATATATATATATTGTAATGAAGTACCAAGCATCTGGTTACTACACTTACCATTAGGGCAAGAGACTTAATCCCGGGTCAGGGACACCATTTATACTTGGTGCACGTTTACGCCAAGTTCCTTGTTACAAGTTACCTCACGACAGCCAGACACCTGAACCTTCATCACAAATACAAAACGAATGAATACTCTAAAGGTAACAGTGATCCCGTATAGAACTTAACATGTAAGAAATCAGACTAAGCTCATTAAAATAGGTGTGAGGTAATCCTAACTAAAGGCCATACACTCCTTCAACAATTTTAAATCCAAGTATTTCCATGGTTCTAATTAACTTAAGGAAAATAGCACAATTTCCACTCTATACTTCTACCTAAATACAAATAAAATATATACTGGTAGTAAATGAAATGCTCATGCAAATTTTAAATAATGAAAAATTATCGCTAAATTCAAAATTAAAAGTAAAATTCACAATCTCAGGGAAATTTGCTGGTACATGAAAATAAAACTTTAATTAATTCATGAATTAATCAGTAAACAAAATAAATCAAATTTTATGCAGAAATTTAAAGTAAAAATTTAATCATTCAAGTAAAATTCAAATATAAAGCTATAGTTAAATTTGAAAAGTTTAATTAAATGCAAATTAATTCACAAGTGTTAGATTAAAACAATTATACAAAGAAGAAATTATCAGATTAATTAAACAAAAGGAGAATATAAAAACAGAATAATATGGAAAAGCAATAAAAGCAACCACAGTACAAACATTAAACACATAAAATGGACATGTCAAAAGAACAAAATAAAAGAAAATTGTACAAAAAGTAATCACTTTATCCAATCAGTGTAAATAAAACCTTAGAGCGCATTTCAGAATATTTGTAAATTACAATACCTTTAACCAACTGTAGTTTCACTCAAAAAGAAAGAGGCTTTTAAATATCTTCAACACTTTTGTGGAGCCACACTAAAATAACAAATAATAACACTATGTTCAGATTCCACAAACTACTATGTTACTAAGAAATTAAACAAAACTATCAATGTAGAGTGACCATCTCAAGAATATGAGTTACGTTATTGTATTGTAGGAAACAAAGTTTCGTGAGTGAGAGTGTCTCAGAATAGAATGAATCGTTTTATGGGTGTGAAAATGTGTGGTGAATGGGGGCTTCTTGTCCATGCAAGTGACTGAACTCGTTCATGACGAGACCCTAGTCGTGCTATTTCTACGATATATATATATATATATATATATATATATATATATATATATATATATATATATATATATATATATATATATATATTAAAATGCTTTCAATTAGAGTGCAAGAATGCTTGAAACGCAGGTAGCAAATATCTCACTAACACGTCAAACTCCAGTAACGCAAATGTGCTGCAGAAAACAATTCCATCTTTCTCGTTTTGAGTTCAATTTTCACTTTTGTAAACCTGTGACGCAGAAAACTTTTTCATATTTTTCTAATTTATAATAATAAGAAAGAGAATTGATAAAAGAAGGAAACAGGAGATATAGAAGACTGACGCCACTAACTTTTATGCATTATTTTTTATTTTTATAATGGTTATATAGTTACAAAGAAGGAGTAATATTTTTTAAACACGTATAACAACAAGATATGAGAGAGAGAGAGAGAGAGAGAGAGAGAGAATGGCGAAGAAAGAAGTTTATTTTACTCATACTTATTTTTGACTATTGCCATTGTAATACCTTTACCTATTTTTGAAGGTCATGAAACAACACTTCATTTTGCCTGAGTTTGATGAAACTTGCGAGTAACATCGTAACTGGTGATTATTATCCTAAATATTTTCTACAGCTAACCTATTTCCTAGGCTGCATGTGAAGATTGGTCCTTTGTATGTGGATCAACTTGGTAGATCGGTGCTTCAAGGACAGGTAACCTATTTTTACAGGTGCAAATTCATTTATTGCTAGAGATGTAGATTTTTTCCTCAGCATTAATGAAACTCTGATAGGTTTAGTCCATGGTATTACGATATTTTGTCATGAAATATGAAAAGCAAGTTTTCTGGTCTTTCACCTGCCTACCAATAATGTGGAAGTTACTAACAGGTATCATCAGTGAAAGGCTGTACGACTACCTAGATGATCCCCCACCAACAGAAAGGCTGCAGAAGGAAGTATAGAGCCACAAAAGTGCAGCTCTGATAGACAAAATTGTAATGAAGAACACCAGTAAGGGAAAGAAAACGAACCTACATTTTCATGGATTGGCTACAAGAAATCCTTCGACATGTTACCACACACGTGGCTAATAGAATGCCTGAAAATATATGGGGCAGAGGAAAACACCGTCAGCTTCCTAAAAAATACAATGTGTAACTAGAATACAATACTTATAAGCTCTAGAATAAGACCAGCAGAGGTTACGATCTGGAGGGGGATCTTCCAGGGTGACTGATTGTCCTCACTACTCTCCGTACTAGCCATGATTCCCATGACAAAAGTACTACAGAAAAAAGATGTTGTGTATTAACTCAAGAAAGGAACCAACAGAATTAACCATCTGATGTTCATGGACGAAATGAAGCTGTATGGTAAAAGCATAAAAAAAAAAAAAAAAAAAAAAAAAAAAATAGATACCCTAATCCAGACTGTAAGGATTATATCTAGAGACATCGGTATAGGGTTTAGAATAGTAAAATGTGACTTGATCAACATACAAAAAGGCAAAGTGACAAGGACTGAAGGGATAAAGCTACCAGATGGGAATAACACAAACATATAGATGAGACAGGATACAAATACCAGAGAATATAGAGTATATAAAACACCAAGCAATGAAGGACACAATCAGGAAATAATATATGCAGAAACTTAAGGCAAAATTCAAGTCAAAACTCAACGCCAGAAATATGATGAAACCCATAAAACTCATGGGCAGTACCAATAATCAGATACAGTGTAGGAGTAGTGGAGTGAAATAAGGCTGAACTCTGTAGCATAGACCAGAAAACTAGGTAACACATGACAGTACACACAGCACCACACCCAAGAGCAAATATCAACAGACTATACATAACACAAAAAGAAGGAGCGAGAGGACTACTAAGCAGAGAGGACTGTGTCAACATCGAGAGCAGAGCACTTGGACAATATATGAAAACCAGTGAAAACGATCGGCTCAGGAGTGCATGGGAATAAGGACTTATAAAAGTAGATGAAGGCCCAGAAATATACAGAGACAGGAGAGTGACAAACAGAAAGGAAGAATGGCACAACAAACTAATGCACGGACAGTACATTAAACAGACTAAAGAACTTGCCAGCGATGAAACATGGCAACGGCTACAGAGGGAAGAACTCAGGAAGGAAACAGAAGAAATGCTAACAGCGGCACCAGATCAGGTCCTAAGATCCAGATATATTCAAAGAACAATATATTATGGAAATAGCAACACACCCAAATACAGTAAGTGCAATAAGAAAAACGAGACTATAAACTACATAGCAAGCGATTGCCCGGCACTTGCACAGAACCAGTATAAAAAGTAGATATGATTCAGTATCAAAAGTCTTCCATTGTAAGCTACATTCCAGTAACAGTAATAAGTGGTACGAGCAACAACCTGAGAAAGTGATAGAAAATGATCAGGCAAAGATCCTCCGGGAATATGGTATCAGAATAGATAAAATGATACGTGCAAGTAAACCAGACGTGACATTGATTGTCAAAACCAAAAATAAAGTATCACTCATTGATGTCGCAGTGCCATGGGGCAACAGAGTAAATGAGAAGGAAAGAGAAAAAATGTATAAGTATCAAGACCTGAAAATAGAAATAAGAAGGATATAGGATATGCCAATGGAAATTGTATTTATAATCATAGGGACACTAGGCATGATCCCGGGATCCCAGAAAAGGAAGGAACCTGGAAAAATTATGCGTTAGAGTGTTCTCATGGAAACAGCGCACATAGAAAAAACATTGATGGATTCCTAAGTAGGCAGGATGCAAAGCGGAACCCCACCCAACCAAAATAAAAAAAGATAAAAGAAAAAAATAATAGTAATTATAATGTTTTGTTAAAAATGGTTACTGCATCAGCACTATTAACCTTATAAAGAGTCTTCTCTATTTTTCTGATGACAGGTTTCTTTTCTCTCTGTTGCTTAGACTGGCGAGTAACGCACCAAAGGGCATGGTAAAATTCACCTGAGTCATTTTGGTGTTTATTATTGTTTATACAATTCTCTCTCTCTCTCTCTCTCTCTCTCTCTCTCTCTCTCTCTCTCTCTCTCCCCCAACACGACGTTTCGTCTAGATCTTCAGGACATTTTCCAGCGATGACTGCTGAGGGACTGAATTCCAGTGACGAGTCCTTCTCTTATATTCTGATGTTGCAGGCTCTCGAGAACGGTCTGGAGAACCTGTGGGGCTGGTTGAGTTTTCATTTGTTCCTGGGAAGGTGACTTCATACGAGGAGTGTTCTCGAGACTTACAGATTTTCTCAGACAGGGAATATCACAGGGAGTCTCTTAACTGGCTTCTACCTGAGTGATGTCGCCCCTGGTATTATTTTCATAATTATGTGTTTCACATCCGGTGTTGATCGTCTCATGCGCACTGGTACTTTCGTTAGGAGGGAGGGGCGTTTCCTCCTCACACACGTTGGTATCAAAAACACTTCTTGAGTGGTGTTGATGGGAGGCTTTTTTTCAAGAATAAAAAGCGCTTCTAGGAGGTGCAGACTTCATGGGTCAAGGGCTCTCCTGATGATTTTGACAATCCTGATGATGTCTCTCATGATGTTCTGCTGGTGTACTGTAAGGGTGTGCTGCCTGATAGGCGCCTTCCTGGGCGTGGCAGGAGATCCTTTTAGACAAGCTCATCGTCGTCATACTGATGTAAATCCCAGGGCATCCTTGGTTGGGCGGGGCACATGTATCGGTAGACAACGCTGGACTGCTGTAGGGGATCTCCTAAGGTGGGGAGTGGTTGTTCTCCATCAGGAGGTCCTTCGTACTCCAATTTTGGAATAAATAATGAGGAACACTCTCTTCCCTTTCTCCATAGGGCAGACATGTTCCTCTAATATTTTCTTGATGGCTGTTTCGTCTTCCTTGTATTGGTGGTGCATGAAGGCTTTGTAGAAAAGATGGTATGTATATTGGAAAGGGTTCGATCTCTAATAGCTTTTTTTTATTTGCTCATCTGTGGAAGTTGAAATGCTCTGAAAACTCAGTGACTGAGTGTTTTTATGTAGAGCAAACAGACACACACACACACACACACACACACACACACACACATATATATATATATATATATATATATATTTAAATTTAAATATATATATATTATATATACATTTAAATATATAAATATATATATAATATATATATATATATATATATATTATATAATATAAAAAATATATATATATATATATATATATATATATTTATATTGAGAATCATGCATCTTTGCATATTGTGCATGTTCTACAGAACAACACCCTCCCGTCACTAAGTTTTCAGAGCATTTCAACATCACAACAAAATAAAAATAAAAACTATTAGAGGTCGAACCATTTCCAATATGCATAAGTCTTTTCTACAAAGCCTTCATGGTCGCTATGTGGTTAAAGGCTCTTCGCTGTCCTGATTTCTTGGTTCCTTGGTTTGGGCCTGTGAGCCAACGAAATTATTATCAACTAGAAAATTATGTTAACCAAAGACGACTTCGGTTTAACATAATTGAAAATATAATGATTCCAAGGTAGAGTGAATTAGATATTAAAGGACATTTGTAGCTTAATGCCATCATATATATCTATATATATATATATATATATATATATATATATATATATATATATATATATATTATATATATAAATATATATATATATATATATATATATATATATATATATATATATATATATATATTATATATATATATATATATATATATCATTAAGCTACAAATGTCCTTTAATATCTAATTCACTCTACCTTGGAATCATTGTATTTTCAATTATGTTAACCGAAGAGGAATTTTCTAGTTGATAATAATTTCGTTGGCCTCACGGCCCAAACCAAGGAACCAAGAAATCAGGACGTACAGCGAAGCACCTTTAACCACACAGATACTACGAGAGGTATAAGTTAAGGTCGCCTATCACCTACAAATCCCTGCCGTGCTCAGGTATTCATTGTTTTTGAAGTCAGCATCACCTACCTACACCTTAATAACTGTGTAGTGGTTTTGTCGCACATACCCAATTTATGAGCACTTCACCTTATTGTGATTCATATATACACATTAAGCTACAAATGTCCTTTAATATCTAATTCGCTTCAGCCTCGGAATTAATACATTTTCATATGTTAACCGAAGTTTAATTTTTTTTTTTTATCAATCATTTCATCAGCTCCTGAGCACGAATGTAAGAACGAAATCAGGACTTGCAGTGAAGATTCTTTAACACACAGCTGCCACAAGAGTATAAGTTAACATTGGTTCTCACCTACAAATCCTGTCGCGCTCAGGTATTCATTGTTTTAGGTGTCGGCAGCAACCCACCTTGACTTTAATAACTGTGTAGTGCTTTTGTAACACGTAGCCAATTTATGAGTCTGATCACATCACCATTATGGGCATTAAGCTACAAATGTCCTTTAATATCCAATTTACTCTACCTAGGATTAATAGTTTTTCATGTATGCTAACCGAAGGAGAATTTTTGAGTGATAATAAATTTGTTGGCTCCCGAGCACAAACCTAGTGGTATTCTGCAGGTGAGAGGCTTGTGGATTCGGAGACTTCTCTGGAATTTCTGAGATCGAGCTGCTGTGACCTAGTCCTTTTAAAATCTCTGCATCGATGTGCTCCTCCCCTATTCAGGACACCTTGGGAGATTAATTCTAGGCAGCCAATGGGAGTAGAGATGATTTAGAGAACAGAGGCTTGCAGTTCAGACGGGCAACTCGAGAATATGTGAATTGTTTATAAAGAGGTATTACTTTTCCTTGGTTCTGGCTTTAAATCTTGAACACTTCCCCATTGTAGAAGAAATTTCAACCCTAGACGGGTTGGAATGGACAAGACAAGCCAGAAAAGACAAATGACAAATATAAATCACTGAGCCTTCCATACTTCCTTGTATCATGAAAAGTAATGAATCAATGATATCAAAGAATAAAGTGTGATGTGACTAAAGAGACTAATAATTAACAATTTGCTAAAGCGCGATAACGAAAAAGAATGTCAAATTTTATTACTCCTAAACATAAAGTCACACTGGGAGTGACTGTTAAAATGAACAGCAAACATGATTATATAATTAACCTGTAGGGTTAATAGTATACTTAATTCCATCATGTACAATACTGTCAGCTTATTGTTAAGGCAACACATACTATTAGTTTGTCTCTGATGGGGCGATATGGCACATTCATAGGGTGTTAATAGCCCTACGATTTCGTTAAGTAACTTTGTCTCATGCCATGAAGATGGGGACGCATAACAGTATGAATTTCACCATAGGGAACATTGGTGTAAATTAACAGGGATAGAATTAATAAAGTAATTCACTGCAGAGGAAATAAAACTACACAAAATGGAAGTCTCGACACAAACATTGATAATTACACAAAAAGAAAAAAGTTTATAGACTAAGGAGGAATATTAAATCAAAGATAATATCAATGTATAAACGAGCCAGGTTTTTTTAAAATATATCTGAAGTTATAGCAATTTTGCTGGATAAAATTTTTCCTAGTCGCAGGGAATGCTGAGTGCCTAGAATTGGGTACTGTGCCAATTGTGGCACATTTATGATAGTAGTTCCGAATGAAGTACTAATTTATAAGACCAGAATAACTGGCAAGATGGGGCTCTGCCTAAGCGGAGCATACAATGGAAATAACATGCCTGAAGGCGATGATGAAGAGGAAAGGAAACTATGGAAGAGAAGACATAGATAGTATAAAAATAGAAAGTTACCAAAGATAGGAAAGAAATAAAAGTAGCAGAATCTGGCACTCTCCTCTGGATGGAGAAGGTCAGAATTGTCTATAAGAGGTTGTCACTTTTATGATAGTAGTTCCGAACGAAGTACTAATTTATAAGGCCAGAATAGCTGGCAGATGGAGCTCTGCCTAAGCGGAGCATACAATGGAAATAAATGTCTGAAGGCAATGATGAAGAGGAAAGGAAACTATGGAAGAGAATATACAGACAATACAAAAATAGAAAAGTTACAAAGGGAATAAGGAAGGACGTAAATGTAGCAGAATCTGGTACTCTCCTCTGGATAGAGAGGTCAGAATTCTCTATAAGATGATGGCACTGTGCCAGACACTAGTGCATAGAAAGACTATTGACTCTCGATGCCCTTTATCTTTCTTTCTTCGACCTCTCTGAGGTCAGTTTTGACGATGCCATGGGTGGCCTTGAAAGACTCAAGCCCTTTGACGATGCTGGAGGGGGATCAGCTCTAGCTACTGTGACAACCAGGGCATTGGCACTTGTCCTTTTTGGCCAAATAGGATTCGGCAGAGCCAATACTCCGGGACCGGTTACCTGCTGATGGAGGGAGAGTGGAGAATGTAACGGTATTCAGGATGGGGTTACAAGTTGGGATGACTGACTACAGGGCGGTTTGCAAGGCCGCACCATTGGTGAGGTATCCGCTATGATCATGGGTGTCCTGGAGGATTCGTATTGGAATTGGCTCTTCCTCGACTGCCAGCATGGGTAGCGGGGCCAAGCCAGTGGAGGGAAAGCAACCGAGACTTATAGCTCGGGAGGGAGACTCAAGTCTGGCCTTGGCACTAGCATCGATGCCATTCCTAGCTTAGTGAAGATTTGAACGTGGCTCAACGTCCATGAGGATGGAGCCTGGCACTGCATGTACCTGCAAGTGGGACCGGCCGTGCAGGGTAGTTCTTGGAGGCCCGTGGAACGGGTCTGGTGCTATGTAAGGGTGGGAGCCCTGAGACGGTACAAAGGTAGGAGGAGACTTAAAATTTTGTCATAGCAGGATATCATAATCTCCTAAAATATAGGTTGCTACTGCCATGGTATATATCTGAGAGCGGTGAGGTCGTGTGACTCTCAACCAGACGGTAAGCAAGAACATTTTGATATGGTGTGAGGCTCTCTATCGTAATGAATTGGTGCCTATCAAACCCCAGCTCCATAAGGATTTGTACTTCTCGAATGATGGATATCTGCACACCAGTGTCGTTGAAAGCTCGGCCCTGATGGGCAGGATATCGACCTCTGGGAGGTGGCAAATATGGGGCACTGAGCAGGAGGGCCTAGAGCTGAAGGATTCATTATTGCCATAGCAATGGGAGAAACAGGAGCTTTCTTGGTGCATCCGCCCAAGCACGCAGTGTGCCTGCACTTTGTATGATTCACAGAAACTCTTGCTAAAATCAGGCCTGGGCATGTTGTTTAGGTTCCAATGGCCGTTATTTTTATTATTATGATGATGGGGTAGTCTATTCTGAGGAGTAAGTGGCAGCTTGCTGAGGAGGATCAACCTTTGAGAGGCACTGCTCCATGGTGTGCCCTTATTTTACTGCAACGCCCGTACACAGGTTTCTGTGGAGGATTATTGGGCGCTGGTATACTGAGAGGTGGCAGCAGGAGTGAGAGGAAGAGCAGCGAATTTTCTTCTTCAAAGAACTGCAGCAGATGGTGGGATGTTATAGGCATCCGGCCCATCTACAGGACTCCAAAATAGTTTTTTAGGAGCCTTGTCCACCAAGTGGGGTGGCAAGGTTGGGGGAAGCAGAGGACGGGAAGTCATGTAATTGAATAACTTCTAAGACTTCCTAAACAGATGTTGTGTTGGGAGGTCTTTATCCACCTATGGAGTTGCTTCACGAAAGGTGCATGGGAAATGGTAGTCTAACAGACTGTATATGAAATCCCCCACTCTGGTGCAGAAAACTCATGCAGGCGATGATGAAATGCAAAATGCAGTCATGTATCAAATTAGGCCCTGGTAAATAACAGCGCAACAACACTGAATGAATTATAAAACCTGCTTATAAAGATAATTCTGAGTGACATGGTTCTTCAGCCTTTCTTCATTCCAAAGGGCATTCATAAAGGCTATCACCAGTTACAAATGCTGAAATTTCTGTTGACCATAGTGAAAGACTGCATATACAGTTACTTTGACAAAATTTCATAGTAAACTGGACAAGCTAATTTTTCTACGCAGTCTTCTGCCCCAGGCAGAGGAAAGGATCTTTTCGTCTATGCATTAGCTTTCCTATAATCAAAACCGAGGCGGTGTTGACCACTGTCTTGACTATTACAACAGGGCAACTCCAGGGGTTATAACTTGGTTCAGTTGAATTACAGCCAAGCATATATCCAATCATTTTAGCAATAATCCTTTTTAGAGGATTAAACCCCTATGGCCATTGTTTAATAGGTTTGGTATCTACTGTAAATATGCTGTTTTGCAAACTTATTTTTTCCATGTGAATCGTAGAATAAAATCTTTATAAGTATTAATCAAGTTAGTGAAAGACTCGAATCTTTCCAGGTCCAAGTTCTAAAATTTGATAACAACATTATTCAAAATATCGGTGTAACTGAACAAACCATCAGGGGCAATAGGCAGTTCTTCATTACAATTGGATATACTTCTAATTCTTTATTAACTATTGAAATTGGAACTACTTCTGCTGAATCATACTTTAATATCCTACTAACAAATGGTTTCTACATATTAACATGCCATATCCGAGATTTTCTTCTTTTATCGGGTCTCAATCAAATAATTAAAATTATTGTTTTCAGAACCTTGCATGGTCCCCAAATCTGAGCGTTTAGAGCATTATCTGGAAAGGGTATTAACCTGAACACCTGATCCCTAGGTATAAATAAACGAACCTTGGACCCAGCACCATAATTAGCCTTCTTTGCAGCTTAACTTTTAAGTAGGCTTTCTTAGGCAAAGACCCAAGCTTCTCTAACTTTTCCTGCATCCCCAACACAGTGTAGACTTCTAGAGACTCTTCATTCTTAATGTTCTCTTACTACATCAAGGGACTCACACACACACACACACACACACACACACACACACACACACACACACACACACACACACACACACACACTATGGCCAAACACAAGCTCAAAGAGAGAGAACTGAAACGTTTCATTTGCCACTGAACAGATAGCAAACACTGGTTTCCCGTTTCAAAGCAAAACATTTTCAGTGTCGATTTCGGACACAGACAAAGAGTGTAGAGGAATGGGAGGGAGAGCATAACTATGCCTATAAATACAGTGTCACTCTATGGGGGGTATTTTACTAAAACTTTTAATGTAATATACTGAGCAATTTCATAAGGTTTCCTCTTGAGATATAACTAACGACTGTTCTCAAAGAGCAAAAACTATAAAGCCCATAAACAGAAGCAAAGTCATGAACGAAAAAATGTTTTTAAATTTTTTACACGATGAGACTCGTGCAAGACTGTTCTTAATATGTAAATCCATCTATTTATGCTGAGATCACCTAAACAGATGCCAAAATCTCCGTATTTGCTGACGTTTATCCCATTTAAAATACTGGATGCTTGGTGATATATAATGATTTACAATAGTGCAAAAGAAGTCATAAAATCGGAGATGGCGCTTTAGGAAACAGCTTTCAATTTCATTATTCATTTTTAAGAGGGAACGGAAAAAAAAAATTTGAAAAAAAATTGTTTTGGCCTCTTGTACTGTTCCTATAAGAGAATATAGTAGGTGTAAAATTTTAAGTAAATTTCACCAAGTAATTTCATGTTTATTTACACCAAATTATGGAGCAATGATTTTTTTAAACCTTATCCTTATGACAAGTATTATACATTTCCCAGCATTATCTTATAAGCAGTTACCTGAACCTATTTATAAATTTATTTATATCATTTGGTACTGTATAATTATTTGGTACATAAATGCAAATATTTATTCAGGCGTATAATATCAACATGCTTAATTATACGCATGCACAATTTCATATAACACACACACATATACATATGCTTAAAAAATCACTGTAGATGCACGTGACTTCATAAATAAGCGATCCCACAGGAAAATGATAGTCAGAAATCCAAGTGCTTTCCTCTTTACTCAGACATTGTCAAGGAGTTAAATGAAGTACAATGGGAGAGAAAGGTCTCAGGTACAAAACAAGATCAAGAATTCCAGATGGTTAATTATCAAAAGGGTAAAAATTAAAAGAGATAATCCAGGATTATCGGATATTACAAATTACCTTTACAGTCGAAAACATGTAAAAACTGAATATATTAATTTTGTTGCTTATATTTATCTACAACTTTTTTCATAATGAAAGTATCAAGTTTAATAAACCAAGACTTAAATTTAGAACATTTCTATCCATTTGACTTGATGAAACAAGATTCAATGATATTCCTTTTACTGTGTTATTACATGGGATTAAGGCTCTTGCTTGAATCCAGTTAATAGGATGGTCTAAAAAAAATCTCTCATATGTACGAATAATGCATTCGATATTTGCCAGTTCTCACAGAATATTTGGTGCTGTTTGAGACGTTTTGAAAGAGATTTACCGGTTTGTCCGTAACAGACTTTATCACACTTTTTGCAAGGAATTTCATATATGCAGCCTGGAAGATCTTTAGAATTTTTTATTTTTAAACTGAAAACAACATTTATGTTAAATAGCTTTAAAATTCTAGGAATATCTAAAAACCTTCATCATAGGGTAATTTTAGAATGTTATGCTTACTAAATTCAAGTTTGTCATTAGTTGAATAAAATGTTTTCCTTGGGTATTTTTTAAGTTTCAATGCAATATCATAAATAGTTTTAATAAACTGCGGGCTACAGACACGTAAAGCCCTTTGTTAAGAACATCCCAGAATAAACAGAGAATTTAACATTTTGATGGTGATTGAAGTAGCATGAACAATAGAGGCAATGTTAGTTGATTTTCGAAAGACTGAAAAGGTGAATTTCTATCATTTCTATGTACCTGAGACCTTTCTCTCCAATTGTACTTCATATATATATATGTATATCTTTTTTTTATATATATATATATATATATATTATATATATATATATATATATACAAGTACATCATATATATATATATATATATATATATATATCTATTATATATATATATCATATATATATATATATATATATATATAAAGGTAATGTCATGGAGGATAGTGAGAAAGCGAGAACTGCCAAGATCTTTCGGTCCTACAACTTCTTACTTAAGGCAAGACTGATCAGAACAATGAGGAACACATACAAGTAACATATACAACAGACCTTACAGGAGTAACGAAAGGTGCAATTCACTTAAAAAAAACGAATAACGCTATGAGCTAGATTACAGATTTAAAAGCAGTCACCCACACGTGGTCATGGGTAAATTAGTCAGAAAACAATACATTTTGTTTAGGAAAGCTCAAAATTTGTAAAATCCCAAAGGCTAGATGAAGGATTTAAGTTTGGTGTGGCCAAACACTGGTTAAGGCAAGTTAATTCGAAAAAACATACATTTTATATTAGAAAAATGAAATTTGCAAAAGTGGTCAGACAATGAGTGAGAAACGAACATAAGATATATATATATATATATATATATATATATATATATATATATATATATATATATATATATATATATAAATACATACATATATATATATATATATATATATATATATATATATATATTACATACACATACATATACATATACATATACATATACATATACATATACTCAAAAGGGTTTACATCTAATAACAATACTTAGGATGGGTAACAAACTGTAATATATTATTTCAAGGAGGGATTTAACAGAAGATCGTTCTTCATTCAAGTTTTTTCTGACAGATTATTTATACACTTTCGTCTTTAGATATATCGGCAAAAATGGCATCTAAATATTAAAACTACGATAGAGTTATTCAAAAGGCTTACAAATCTCAAACTTACATTATTTGATTCATTTAGAAATGTAATCGACAGTTAATGTAAATCTAATACAGTTTAATAGAACGGATTTAATGCTCCAGCAAAAATGTTTAACAGAGTTTCAATATAGGTTTACAGTTAATAACCTATTCTATGAACGAATAATACTGACGATAACAAGTTATTTTTTTTTATATTTCGCAGGTTGTAATGAGATCTTCATTTCAGAATGTTTCCCTTTCCTGTTTAAACAACTACTTTGCAATAGAAATATGAAGATGGCGAATGTCCGTAAGTCCTTAGCAAAACTGCATTAGTGTGCAGCATGAGAGAGAGAGAGAGAGAGAGAGAGAGAGAGAGAGAGAGAGAGAGAGAGAGAGAGAGAGTGGGGGGGGTTTGGCGGGAAGAGGCTTGCTCTTGATCAGGACATATACCAATAAATATACGTTAGTGTCAGGCTTCGAGGAGTGTGTTTCCAAAACTTTTAATGTAATTTATAGAACCTCCTTAAAGTTTTTGTATAAGCTGCAACTACGGTTGGTTTTAGATTTATGAAATTAGACTGTAATAATTATCCGTTCCTTCTTTATCAAAGAGGAGCAAACAAAAGTGATACCCAGTGAAACTAAAATCCACTAAATAATAAAAGAAGACATTATATTAAGCAAAATAGAGTGGAAATTGACATAAAAACAATATATCTCTTGAAACATCGCTTTCTAATTATGCCAAGTTAATCGAAATGGATAAGAAAGAGTATTTATTTTTATATTAGGAATATAGAGTAGAATGAAAATCAAGGTTTATCTTTGTGTGTTTTGTGAGGGCCATATAATTAAGGTAGTTTTTGGTTAATGGCTGTAAATTTCTTCCGTATGTAGATGATATCCTAACATTTTGAGATAATAGGTGGGCAATTTCAACTAAATTCTTTCAGAATTAAATGGGTTAGTGCCCATCATAAAATTTAAAGTTGAATGGGAAATAAACAACAAAATTTATTTTCTTGATGTTTTAATAATTAGAGAAACGACAGAATACATATTTACCATGTTTTAATAATTAGAGAAACGACAGAATACATATTTTACCATTTGTACATAAAACAAAAAAATTTTACTTTCATACATCGTTATTTTTACTCATCATGACACCTCAATCAAAACTGGTGTAGCCAGCAATTTATTCTTAAAAAGCTTTATGGATTTTTCCCCCGCCCCCGGATTTCTTGGGAAAAGGAAAATTGAATTAATCCGTAAACATCTATCATCTTTAAAGTACCCTGACCATATATAATTGAAAAAGCGATTCCTAAAGCAAACATAATTTTCTACCGTCCCCCTCAAAACAAGACCTAAGAGACACACAACAATAACGTAAAAATAAAAATTCCACACCTGGACTGCATTAAGACGTTGACACAAATACTCGGAAACTAACCCTTTTGCTTTTACCTACCCAAAAATACCATAGCCAAATCCATGATTAACCTCCAACAAATGCCAATCCCACAAAGACACAGGGGTATATGAAATCCGTTGCCTCGCTTGCGATCAATATTACATCCGTTACAGGTTAATCACTCCCCAGGAGATAATATAACTTAGCGTTCAGTTAAGTATAGAAAACAGAGATCAGCTATTTGTAACATCATAAAGACCATGATCGCATAATAAAGTGGAATCTGTCATGTATAATTTACCAGCAGCAATTGTCGGTTCAAAAGTCATATAATAGATAAAATCTTCCTCCAACTAGTTATTGAGAAAATTAACCAGACAATTTTCAACCTGGGTGACTTAACGGTTGACCTGTGACCTTTTGTTATGAATACCGCTTTTTTCTGTAACTCTTCTCATCCATCCCCTAACCTGACCTGAAGAGAGAGACAGTCTGGTCACTCAAATATAGTATTCACTTCCTACGCTCTGGCATTTTTATGGGCTCCAATTATCATTTAAGTTAAATGCATTAATATAATTTCATTTATCAATAATATAGTTTCATTAGATTACAACCCGTTGGTGGCTTTTGTCGAGTCGAGTGTCTTTGTGTCCTCTATCTGTATTTGGTATTTGGGATGTAGTGAACTGTTTTGGCAATTCGCTTGATAATTAATTTCAGCTGCCAACCGCTTAGAGTGTCCAAGGTGATATTTCGTTTATTCCAAACCTCATTTAAAACCCGCTTGTAATAAAATGCGTCTTTATAAACGATACTTCACCAAAACCGTCGGGATAGCAACTTCCTAAGGTAAAAGCGAAAAAGAACCTAATGAATATTAATAATGAGGATGTTCACGTGTTATGGCCTCCAGATGCCTCGGGATTTGCAGTGGGAGGAGTTTGATAATGTTAGAAACAAATCGAAACTCTCGCATTCCAAGTAAAATCGTGAAAATAAGTGAAATTTTACAGATATAGACATTGCATACACAGATACTCCAGCTTACCTTTATTTTAAGAGTTTCCCAAAGTTATCATGAGGCTGATGATAAAAATTGAGTGGATATGACTATAGAGTTGGTTTAGTGGACAAGTGTAGTCTGAAAGCCAGTTGTAGGTGCTCAAGTAATACTTTTAATGATTTATTTAGCAAAACCGAATCCGCATATCCCTTTATAACATTCCCTGACATTATTAATCAACTAATAATAGTAATTTATAAGTAATGATAATGATTTGTATAATTATTGGTGCCCAATATCTATGGGTGTTCCCTCTGGACGAACTATACCCGAGAGACCATGAGACGTATCACTGATGTGCACAAATGACATTCTGAGACGCCTCACAAACACTCCACGCTACACTCCGCCACTTCAGATTGTAAGGCGAACAATGTCCAGCCTGGTAACCCGAGTGAGAAACAGCGGCAACTCGCTCATACAAGCATTACCTAAGGAGTGAAGCAAGAAGATCTAAATTGTGGGAAAGATGGGAAAATGAGGCCTTTGTCCCCTAAAGGACTTAATCTCTGTATTAGCAAGATGTCATCTGCAGATTTTGTCATTATTATATTTATTGCTGATATTTTATTTTTTCATTATTTCTGTGATTACTATCAAGTTAAAGTTTTTGTATATATATATATACACATTCAATTTATGTATTAGCCCTCTGGACCAGACTACTGTAACCACTTAAGGTCTCAGTGAAATTTAAGCTATAATATTTGTGCACTAACTGTTATAACCTCTCAATGCATATTTTTTTTCCTCACCAATATTATTAATATTACCAGTATTATGATTACTATCTTTTATGCTTCCTCAGCTATTTTGTGGATAAGTGCCGATTACTAATTTTTCCTATCATGTTGACTCATATATCTAGATTGTGTATGTTACTGTTTGTATTTTGTATGTTCATTGTATATGGCCCTGAACCGAAATAAAGGATATTATTATTATTATTATTATTATTATTATTATTAAATAATGAATTTTCTAAATTCATTTCTCGAGGCTTTTAAGTTCCAACTTCTCAGGAGTCCTGGAAGAAAAACTGGAGCTTTCCACCCTAGTTACTAGAAACTCCAATAACGTTTCTAAAGGAAAGGTGGACTAAAACGAAAATTTTTAATTTTTTATTTTTTGTGTTTTGTATGTCTGTCACGGAGTATGGGTTTCAATTTTGAGTTTAGTTATCAACATTTTGTGGTGGCAGAGGCCGTGTGCAAAATTGTGTCCGGGTCTGTCAAGCTGTTGTGATTTCTACATAATCCAAAAAATCTACAAACATTTACTTGTATTTATATAAATATTCCATGCAGTAGTTATGATGAGTGTTAGTACGATCTACGAAGCTTTCATGGGTGGATGTTCCATCTGGTCAGCTCTTGTAGTCCTTCTTCTGGTTCTGTTTTATGAGAGACACTTCCATTAGGTATCCTTGTAGTTTCCTTTGTTCTGCAAAGAACCTCTGAGGCCTCTTTGACGAGAGGTTAGACCTGTTCAGTGACCTTCTAGGTCATTTAAACCCTGTCTCTGGATTCACTTGAATGGCTGGTATCATTAACTCGTAAATAAATGAAGGGCTGGGTAATTATAAAGAGATTGAATTATTTCAAGCAAAAGGGCAAACTGTTTACACACTTCCTTCCTTTCTCTATCCGTATATATCACTAGGCATCAGTTGGCTTTGACTCTATTGCCCATCCTCAATGATGTCCTCAGCTTACTCTCAATTTCTTTCTGCTGGGTCATTTGAGGTTACATTCTCTGTCAAATGGGATTGGCAGCTCGAAATGAGTGTGCAGTCCTTCACCATTCCGCTGAAATATTATATATATATATTTAAGCTCCTCAATTTTATTTTTTTGGTGTCTCTTCAATGTAGTGAACTTTTTCATCAGTGCATGTCATGAGACACTGCTTGTTGGTTCTTTTCGCTCCCTTCAAGGCTTTAAAACATATCTAAGTATATTTGCTAAGTAGTTTGATCTAGCCACTTGTTTCTCTCATATTTCAAAGAGCAAAGTATCTTCATATATTATTGCCGTTTCTTTTTTTTTCTCCCCGGTGTTTTTCTCGTCGCCCTTACTTTATTTTGGGGGTTTTTTTTTACCTTTTCATCAAGGCGAAGGCTAAGCGTTACGGTTTCCCCAGAGGGGGGTTCAGCACCTTATATTCTCTCTGCGCTCTTCATCGTTTTTTTTTTTTCGCTGTTGTCTGCAACACTGCACTTCTGGTCAATGCCATGACATTAGACACTCGCTTTATTTAACGCTTCTTATTGTTGGTGGTGAGGGTCTGTCTTGTGCCTCCTACGCAAATTTGCCTGCGAAGATTCCCTTCCCTAAACTTGGAGCAAGTACCATCCTTGCATTTATGAGTCCTCTGCTGTGTATCATCTGAGAATCGTTAGGAAGACTTTTGTGCCAGAGAATTGAGAGCCTTCCCTTTAGCCCTTATTTACTTTACCCTTTTATGCTAGTGGTGTCTCCAGTCAGTGAACTTTTACTAAACATTAGATAGAGGGCAAGATTCCATTAATATACCGAAGGAAATTGTCAAAATTTGAAGGGTTACCTTTAAAAATAATGAAAATATCATTTACGTATCTCACCCAAAAAATGGGTCTTAGATGATATTTTCATTATTTTTAAAGGTAACCCTTCAAATTTTGACAATTTCCTTCGGTATATTAATGGAATCTTGCCCTCTATCAGTTCACAGCCGAGCACGAAACAGATGATAAGTTGCCGTTTTAGATTATGATTGATTCTTCCATGACCAGTAACTTTCTCTTTCAAATTTACAGTTTATCGTAAAGAACCAATGCAGAAACATACATTCATTTTTTCTCCTAGCACAATAGTGAAGTCAAAACCAACATCTTAGTCAATTTTGTTTTGAGAGCCCTTAAAGTATGTGACCCCGCCTTCATTGACAGAGAACTTAAACACATTGAAGATGTTTTCAAAAAACTTTGTTACCCTTCCTATTTTATTAATAATGCCTTTAACAAAGCCAGAGAAGAATATTCTACATAGATTCATCTAAAGTAATGACAAAAAGAAAGTTTACAGATTGTCTTGCACTCCCTTTTATTTTTCCTCACCTAAACAGAATAAGGAAAACTGTTAACAAAAATCACAATGATAAAATAAATATAGTCTTTAATTATAATAACACTATTAAGAGCTTCTTATCATAATATAGCACAACGAATCACAAACAAGTTGGTGTTTACGAAATTCCCTGTTCAGAATGTGACTCTAAATATTTCGGTGAAAGTGGTAGAGGGCTGCCCACTAGAATCGGGGAACACAAAAGAGCTTACCAGTTACATGCGGAAACAATGTATTAGTTAGTCACAGTCTTTAGCTCGATCACCGCATAAATGGGAAGATTCTAAAGTAATTTTCAGAAGTAAAGAAGTTGGTATTAGAAGGCTAGTGGAGGGGTGCGGCGATAGACAGTGGTTTTTCCATGGAAGGCATAAATCTTTCACACAGGAAGATAAATTCCACCAACAACCTTATTTCCAAGAAATATATTAAAAAAAGGCTTTAAGAATAAAGAACATTATGAGAGTGTTGTCTCTTTAGCCACATCTGATGCTGCGGTTGCCTCTCTTTCTCCCGTTCAGGTAACTCGGTTACTTCCAGTAACCGATGCTGCCGGCGCCTATGCTGTTGAAGAGGACCATCAGAACGACCGCACTGGGCAAGGACCAATTCGACGTTCCAGACGACTGGCGGGGCTTTCATCAGAAAACAGACGGCATTGCCTGATTTATACTGACGACCGGTTCCATTGTTTTAATAACAAGTCACTTAATTTTGACTCCTGCTTTGTTACTTCGCTGTAAAGATATATCAACGTGTCGATTGATAAGGGGAACCGTACAGATTCCCGAAAAGCTATCTTTTCTGTTTTAAACTTAAATATATGTACATTTAACATAACTGTGGATTTGTTTCTCCATTTGAAGACTCGTGCTACTATGAGGTTTTTATTTTTAATAATAATAATAATAATAATAATATAATCATCTTCATCATCATCATCATCTTATTGTCAAGCAAAGAACAGGATCTAGTGACTTCTAGGATGGCCCCAAAAAATTTCACTGATTACACTGGGTAACTGTCTTCATGAGATAATGGGGTGGGGCGAAGTTGTGAGCAGAATTACTTCTCTTCTGGTCAATTTCCCTTTAATTCGAATTTACTACGTTATTGCCTGAAAAAACGTTGAGTAACGAGGGTGGCCATTAAAAGCCTTGGGATATAATGTTCAAGACACGGCTGAAGGCATCTGGGAAGAGCAGCGCTGATATTACAATGCGGCAAGGGAGCCATTCCAGTGAGTCTTATGCGATGGAGTCAGTTACTCGCAGTGAGCAGATGATTAGATCCTCTACGATGAATAATCCGCCGCAGATAATTCATGGTTTTCGCTGGAATCTCCTAACAGAAGAAATATACTCATTTTGTACCGTGATTTCCTTTTACTTAATCTTCTTGTTTAGCAGAAGAATAGGAGGAAAGATTATGGATAAATCTTGAACTAAGAGTAAACGCCAAGGGAAGCAAGAAGAAAATTCCAAACCCGGCAGAAAATTTAATTTTAACTAAACTGTTTCAGGTTTTTTTTTTTTTTTTTCTTTTTTTTTTTTTTTTTTTTTTTTTTTTTTCTTTTTTTTTTACTGTTTCCCCCTGTAACTTTACCAAACTTTGATCAAGTCTGATTATCCTCACAATTTTAGGTCCATACTCCTCTCTATCTCAAGTTCAAGAGCTTTGTTGATTAACAATAATATAACTTTTTTGGAAATAAAAGAGAAATGCGTGAATGGAACAGGGTACCCCTAATCATAAATATATAAAGTTGATACTTATGTTTAGCTTAGGTGATCTGAATCCTCTCTTTGTCGAGATTTATCATCTACGATAATAATACCAGTTTATGAAGAGATGATAGTAAACTATGAATATTAGTACAGACGTTGTTTGTGCCACTCCTACTGCCCAGGTTGTCTCTCTTTCTCCTGCCCAGGCATTGGAAGGAAGAGCCCCCATTGCAGGTGCCGATGCAGAAGGTATGGACGAGGAACAGCCGAACACACATGAGGAAGTAGTTCAACCAAGACGATCGGCTCGCCTTTTGCCAGACACTTTGAACGAGGGAATACTATGATTGTATAGTTGGTTTCTGTTGTTTTCCTTCCCTTGGAGAACGTTTTCCAGCGTCTTGGCTGTCCTGCGTTAACTTCTTGTATATTTTTAAAAAAGGAAAAATCAGTACGGCTGATGAGGTCTATTGATCAAGTAGACGAAAGCTCCCGTTTTTTAAGAAATTTTTAATACACATCTTACATAAGTGTGGACTTTTATTACTTCATTTATAAGATTGTTTTTCTTTAAAGAATGTGGTCCAGTTTTTAAGTATTCTGTAAAACAAAACAATTATGATGGATTTTTCTGTCCGCTAATAGATCTTAAAAACTAAAGCGGTTAGAGGGCTGCAAATTAGTATGTTGATCATCCATCCTCCAATCATCATACTACTAAATTGCAGTCTACTAACCTCAGTAGCTTTATTCTAATTAAGGTTAAAGTTAGCCATGATCGTGCCATCTAACGACGCATAGGTAAGACACGCCACCACCGGGCGTGACTGATAGTTTTCATACAGCATTATACGCTTTACAGAAAACTCGATTCAGCACAGCTTTTACTTGTAATATTTTGTTGATGATTTCGTAATCAAGATTTAATGTTATTTCTGTGTCATGGAATTCTTAATTTTATTTAAATGATAATATGAAAACATCCGTTTGAACCAAATCCAAGAGGTTTGATTTTTATTTGATTTTTGTCCTTCCGGATTTACAGCCAGCATAAGAGGCCTATACACTTCTCTCAGATACAAACGCTTTTCAATTCAAATGTATAAAACTGAAACGCGGAATTTCAGGTTTTTATCTTACGAAGTGATGAAGTCAACAGCTGTGACGTTTTTTAGCCACAGGATTTTCGTTTTCATAGATAATATCTCACCTCGAAATTGACTGTTGGAGCTTTGTATTTTCCTGCTCAATTATTACTACAATATACATACCGCAAAAATGTCGTTGAGCCAAAATAGGTAGAAAAGACGAGTCCCAAGTTTGAGAGATACGTTTTCGTTCCGAACCATGTTGCATCATTCAGAATAATCGCGCGAGTTGGCTCCGGGATCGAGAATACTAAGTCTGGATGTACAATGTTTCATGTTAACAACTACCTGTGTTTACATACAGGAAAGATAAATATGTGGATTCAGGTTGATTCTTATATTCATTGTTTATTGCTTTGTTCAAACGGCGTCTTTCTGAAAGTTATGACTTTTCAAACTGATATATTGTTACGTAATCATTTCACACCAAACAAAAAACGTTAGTCTTTCATCCTAGAGTTATGCTAACTAAAAACTGCATTGTTATGCATGCTACATTTCTGTATGACTGGTTGTATGCTGATTTGGGAGAGAGAGAGAGAGAGAGAGAGAGAGAGAGAGAGAGAGAGAGAGAGAGAGAAATCCAAATGATATTTGCTCAAGAAAGAGCAAAGGCCAGAACCTGGTCGTTGAAAGCCAGATGCCGAACATCTTCAGCAATGCCTTTAATAACATCTCCGTCGCGGAGTTGCTAAACTTTATGAGGATTCTGGAGAAGTTGGGCTACACAGCCAAGGTAATAATCTCCATTGCCTCTTTCCCCCCTTTATTAAGCCCGTCATCCTCCTACCCTTTCCTCACTTTCTTTCGTTATTCCTTCTTTTTTTACACTTCCTCTTTCTCCTCACGATTAGTATGACTCTCCTCTCTATTCCTCCTTTTCATGCATCTAGATATTCTGCCTCTTTCCCTCCACTGCATCCTTCTCCACCGTTTAGCAAGAGGGTAAGTAGCTTTTCCATTAGCTGATTTTTCACTTTTCCCTTTATTTATTTATTTATTTATTTATTTTCAATGGATTCTAGACCAAAACCTTTTTCGCAAAAGGTAAATGCAAAATGTTAAGAGAGAGAGAGAGAGAGAGAGAGAAATGGTGAAGCGGTTGGGTAGGTTTTCATAAGCAAGAGACAACTGACTTATTTAATGAATAAAATAAGTAAAATCATCTCAACAAAAATTCTTCGTTTCGGGCAAAAATCATATATCACCAGATCTGTAGAGTTAGTATATTATTTAATTATTTATGCTGATAACATTTTTCTTTTCGATATTTGGCTCTTTGTCTTATACAAATACTTTATCTTTTTTATTTCAAAACGCTCCTTACTTGACTCCCCACTCAAAGTACGGCGGAAGCACGATAGGTTAAACAAAATTATTACTATGTAACACAGTGAGTTGATGTAGATAAATGAAAAAATAAATTGAGATAAACAATGTAGTTTCAGCGACACCCGGCGATCACAAAGCTGCATTGTCGGCGTTGTAACTCGTGTATCGCTTCGTGGAGTAAATTACAGTCTTGTATGCTACGTTTTCTAACAGTAGATAGGATTGCAAATATGTAATGATTCACATTACATTTCGATCAAGGTTTTCTAAACTACTTACAACGGACACCAAAGCAATACACATAGCAAAGGTAGTTTTAAATGTCCCGTTTTCAAGGTGTGGAACATTAGGCACTATCAGGCAAAAATCATTCCGTCTGTACCGACGAAAATTTTGACTGAGCATATGTAGAAAATTCAACTGGATCAACTTCCCAAAGTCTTTTCCATAAAAGCGCCTGAAGGAAAATGAAAGAATAGGGAACCAATAACTTTCTCTCCTCTGTTAAAATTCCGTATACTTCTTGAGATAATTAGTAGGGACATAGGGCTAGTAGATCAACCTCGGTACAGGAAGATGGACGCTAGTTCGATTAAAAGAAAGCTGAAATTCAATTTTCAGTCCACACACACACACACACACACACACATACACACACACACACACATGCGCACTCACACGCATTATTAACCCTATTCTTATGCAACAAACCAATAGGGGTCATGAAATTGAAATCAGCGTCCAAAAAATATAGTGTTCACAATACACACACACTATGTATATATATATATATATATATATATATATATATATATATATATATTATATATATATATATATATATATATATATATATATGAATAATTATCACATCACCGTGATTCATATAAATCATTCGAGCTACATATGTCCTTTAATATCTAATTTGCTCTACCTCGGAATTGATACATTTTCATATATGTACCGTAGGGGAATTTTTAGTTGATAATAATTTCGTCCCCTCTTGGGATCGAACCACCGTCCAACGGACAGGAACGAAATCAGGACCGACAGTGACATTAGCCGAATCGCTAACATCGCTGTCGGTCCTGATTTCGTTCCTGTCCGTTGGACGGTGGTTCGATCTCATGAGGGGACGAAATTATTATCAACTAAAAATTCCCCTTCGGTACATCTATGAAAAATATATCAATTCCGAGGTAGAGCGAATTAGATATTAAAGGACATTTGTAGCTCGAATGATATATATATATATATATATATATATATATATCTATATATATATATATATATATATATATATAGTTCATGACAAATCTGCCTCTGAACCACCGCCTAAACACATTATTAATTGTTTTCTTTGGAAAAGAAGACTATTTCATTCTTTGTAAATCGGTTCTTTAACGTAGCATGGAAATTGCTCAAATTGTGGGTGAAACTCTTTTCAATTATTTCTAACTAACGCTCATTCACCATAAGCCTGTATCGCCCTTTATGCCACTACGTGCTCATGCTCATATAAATAGATATTTTGAGTAGAAAGGGGCGAGGGAGAGAATAGAATACTATTTTACCCAATTTTTGAGAAATAAATAGTGAAGTGAATTAGGGTTCACAGGAGAAAGGCACATAACAGCCGTCATTCCCTGTCTATTATTATTTCGCAGATTGAATTCGCCTCGGCCTCCCTGTGAGTTATTGAGGGCTGAATATTACCGAATTGGGTTTCATACTCACGGTACAGAAACCTTTAATGAATCTTCAATTATATATATATATATATATATATGTTACGCATAATGTGGATAATTGCCTAATGTGAAAATTAGGCAGAAAATTGCCTAATGTGTACATTAAGCAAGCAGTTTTGCATAAAGTTTACAATTTGTTAACATTAGGCCAAATATGCCTGTTGTTCAAATTATGCAGCTCAATTTTGCCGCGATGTGAATACGACTGCCTAATCTAAACATGTATTATGGTTTAGTGTAGAAATGGCAATTAATCCTGCAGACAACCCACGGAGGTTACAAGAGAATGCAACAGGGTTAATGTAGAGGCAGTTTAAAGAATTCCAATTTATTTGAATAAACACAAAAACATAATTAATGCAATATCAGTAAAAGAGAATAAGTCAATAGATCTCAGGGTTCAGTTGAGTCGAATCATTTTTAAATTTTTTGCATGATCTGCCCGGGTGACGGCGTGAGTTGCATTTAAATTTTTTTTCTTAGGCAGCTGCATCGTCCTGATGTACATTGAGTAGTACAATGGCACTTTATATATCCTTGCCCACCAGTGGTTCTTGCTGTTGCTGTTCTAAGCGATAGGCAGATATCAGGAACCTCTTCAGACTTTATCAGGGGCTGTTTGATTGCACTTATAGATCAGCTGCTGTAAATTTTGGTCCATGAATTCCTTCCCGACAACCTACAGTGTATAGTTCATCTTGTTCCCAGAGGACGACCACTAACGATTTTTAGGATCTGTTGGACCATGATTGACATCCGGGACCCTCAGCGTAGCACACTGACCAAAGGATAATGGCTTAAGTGACAGACCCAAAGTTTCGAACAACATTCGAACAACACTCTAGTTACAGTGGTTCGTCTTCATTCAATTCACATTAGGCAAATACCCTCGCCTAATCTGAAAATCATGCCTAATGTTGACAATAGGCAAGTAATTTGCCTATTGGTCAACATTGTGCAAAACAAATTGCCTAATATGGGAGATTAGGCAAGTTTTCTGCCTAATGTTCACATTAGGCAATTATTCACATTATGCGTAACATATATATATATACCGAGCTTACAATGCCCTTTAATATCTAATTCGCTCTACCTCGGAATTAATATATTTTCATATATGCTTAACCGAAG
>NC_061092.1:56317913-56375413 GCF_015104395.2 Macrobrachium nipponense
AATTCCTCATCTTTCGTCGACCAACGCCTTTCATCTTTGCACACTGAATAGCAAAGAATTGATAAGGACACTATTGTCTACCACCAGTTCTGCAGTAAACTTAGTGGCCCTTCCTTGCATATACAAGTCCAAGATTTTAATTTCAGAAACAAACTTATTTCTAATTATCAACAAATCCAATCATATGGTGTGCTCTATAACTCACTCTTTACCACATGCAGCTCTGGAACAAATATTTCACAAATAAACTTGATCAGTACATTGTTTGAAACGACTGTGCTCTCCTATCAGGTCTTCGGTTCTCAGTTGATCTACAAAATTAAAACATTGCATGTCACATTTCAACTATGATTAATAAGCTCATCATTATTCATCACATCTACTCCTTTCATACCTTTTCTCTCTGAGATATTCATTGAACACTGAGGTCAGTCAGTCAATTACTTCCTCACTGATGCACTGCTGAGTCTCACTAGTAATTCCATCTATAACTTCTGACGTCTTTCCATCATTCAGGTTTTGAGTTGCCCCCAACCCTTATATCTGAAAACGTACTTTAACAAAATTCATCAACTGGCGATTAAACCGGTTCAAATCTCGTATCATTTAGTTTTAATTGGGAAATTTGCAAAATAACATCACCCATTTTCGGTCCTTGATTAATTGTTTTTAGACATGTATTATTTACAAATTTTATTATATTTTTCATGTACTGACTTTGCTTTCTGGATAAATATTATTTTCTCCATGATTTCTCGCATTCACCTCAAAATTTCAGCAGCTTCATTTGTGTTTCTCCCTGACGTCACTATTCTTTTCAGTTCAAAAAGATTTGGATATATTCTATACAGCAATGAATACCTAAGGATTTCATAACATGGTCATGGTACCCCATTGTCCTAAAAGAAAAGAATAATTAGTTTATAATATTACAAGTATTATAGTTATATTCCCTTTCTCGCCTACTTTTATAATACTTTCTGCTAATCATTAATTAACCTGGATTAAACTGCTTCCATACCTGGTCAGTTTCTTCTTCTGGGGTTCATTGGTTCTGTGAGTTGCTTCTTCTACCTTGCAGGTTTCTCCAATGATGTACATGTGAATCTGTTATACCTTTGCTCCTTCGTTGAGCTTTATATGACTTGAACAACTACACATCTTCGATTTCTTATTTCTCTAATTGCTTTAATCTTCATTGAACACTATATCACGAATGGGTAGCGAAGGGAACCTCTAACCTCAATTTGGTATAAATGGGCCTTTGCCTATTATTATCAAGATGAAGTTTATTCATACGGAACAAGCCACAGGGGCCATTGACTATAAATTCAAGCAACCAAAAAAATATATGTTTTCTTTAGGAAGAAGTACAATGGGTTAAAGGGAAAAACATAAAGAAGAGGGAGCGCTTACAGTTTAGTTGCCCACGGGTTTCGTCTGCTAAGGAATTGGCGGAGCAATACAAACAAGATGGCGGACGGTTTGTTTTGGCGCAAGTTTTGAAAACATGTGTATTCTCAGAAAACCCACAAACCTAAAAAAACGGTGGGGGACCCTTTGGGAAGCGGGGTTTTTGGGTGGGGGGAGAACACAGGAGTATTTGTTAAAAGTTAATGAAAACGGTATGGGGGGATCTTTTGGGAAACCGGGGTTTTAGGGTGGGAGTAGACACAGACGACGACAATGAACACGAAAAACCACGAAACCCTAGCAGACGAAACCCATGGCCAACTAAAGTGTAGGAGCTCCCGTACCAACTAAAATGTAAGAGCTCCTTTTCCCCATTGTGTTAGGCTAACCAAACGACGACAATGAACACGAAAAACCACGAAACCTTAGCAGACGAAACCCATGGCCAACTAAAGTGTAGGAGCTCCCGTACCAACTAAAATGTAAGACCTCCCGTTCCCCATTGTGTTAGGCTAACCAAACGACGACAATGAACACGAAAAACCACGAAACCCTAGCAGACGAAACCAGTGGCCAACTAAACTGTAGGAGCTCCCGTTCCAACTAAACTGTAGTAGCTCCCATTCCAACTAAACTGTTGGAGCTCACGTTCGCCGTTGTGTTAGGCTAACCAAACTGTCCCCCTACTCAACATTCGTAGACCGAACATATGGGCTATTAGCCTAATAGAACGTTCATGCATGAAATGCGGTACCTGACCAACTGAAGTGATCGTAACCAAACGAACCAACCTAACCAAACTTAGGCCGCGTGCCCTTACCTGGCCGGCTGGACCCCCCAGTATAGTATATTAACAGTGATTGCTACCTAACCAAAGGAACCAACCTAACCAAAGTTAGTCTCACGTCCTTACCTGGCGGGAGGCTCACCCCCCTTGACCCCCATATAGTATATTAACAATGATTGCTACCTAACCAAAGGAACTAACCTAAACTTAGTCTGCATGTCCTTACCTGGCCGTGGGGCATAGTAAGTTAACAATTATTAATACCTAACCAATAAAACGTGTCCTTACGGATGGCTGGCACCCTTATGTCCTTACTAAACACAGTGAATATTTCCGAGAACACATGGTTAAAGTCAAGGGCCACGTTGTTCGTTCGAACAGTGGACTGCTAGTGAACGCGAATGTTAGGATGTGTTGAGCTGCCCTGACTTCAGCTTAGCGGGAAATACAATGGCGTGCTTTATTACGGCAAAATAATGAACATAACGTGCATTTACATTGATAAGCTTACCTTGGAGATGTAGAGATTCGTCAAATGATTGGCCGGTTCCCCCCCCCCTCCCCCCCCCCAAGAAATATAGAACTTAATAAGAAAAATCGGAGTCCGTTTAAATCTTCTAGGTAGAGGATTTTTTTTTGTTTTTTTTCTTTCTTGGCGGGACGGTTGTTTTCCGAGATGACTGAACAACGGGAATTTGTGGACGAGGCACGAGTGCAGGTGACGAATCCGTTTGTACAGCGGGAGCGACATCTCGTGATTGTTTGTTTTCAGCGACATTGGACCTCAATTTAGCGGGTGATGAAAACTTACTTTATTTAATGAATCACAATTTTAATTAAATCTAAAAATGCTTTAAATGGACAATCAACTTAAGGTAGATAACGTTTTTTAACACAATACATAGAGAAAATATGAATTATACAAGTTTTTACAGTACCACTTCTAGGTAAGACATTTTGTTTCAAACCCGCCAAGTAGATTCTATCGTGTTTGTTACAAAATGCAATGCGTGATTAATGTTACGGTGTGATTTGAAATGTTGACTTAAATTGTGATATGATTTCCAACAATCCGAAATGACAATTGACTCAGGGTGTATGTTATCAATTAAAATAGAAGAAGTGTTTCTGTAGTTCTTTCTGGTACAACATGAAAAAAATGTTTCTTTTGTTTGGCGGTCAATCCCGCCGAGAACCAACAACATCGACACGCTGCCTTTTGTTAAATTTCCTTTCTACCAAACTTGGACACGTCAATCTCGACCACGTGACCAGGTCCGCCAATTTTCCGATTGTCCATCACCAGAATATCAACACAAACGTCCCGGCAGAAATTAAACCAATCCACGGGTGTTGGGCGACCCGATCCTCAAATTAAGTTGCATATATTTCTGGGAAGCCTCGTGAACCCAGCCGTTTATAAGCACTAGTATGCTCTTCAGGGAGAGATGGGACCTCGAGAAGAAGGACCCGTGGCGAATTGATATGTATTTGAGTCAGTGCCAGCGTTGCACGCCATTGAAAACTTCCCCCTTTTTTCAAAAGTCCGACGGTGCCTTCATTACAGGCCATACACAAGCCACGAAAATCCCCCAGTAGGCCTGTTTTCATTAGATAAATAATGAGAGATTGTTCATTGCGACACAAAGTGTAGATGTCTTCCAGAGTGACGGGAACGGCGGCAGCGAAATCCACGCGTGTGGGACACGAAAAATTATCGGCAGTAAAAGACATGGTACTTATGATCGTAGCACTGTACAAGCTGAGCAAGGACAGGGAACCAGACTGGGGAGGGCCGAAGGGTCGGTGCTAGGGTCAGGCAAGGTCCGTTCCTGGTACTAGTTATCTTGGCAGATGGATTAAGGGCCAAGTAGAAGGAAAATAAATATCGAAAAATGTAAAAAAATGGAGGTCCTACAGATTAGTTGGGCAAGGAAAGAAATATCGAAAAAGGAAAAAAAAATGTATCTCCTACAGATTATGTGGGCTAGGGTAAAAATATTGAATAATGTAAAAAAAATTGGAGTTCCTACAGATTAGTTGGGCAAGGGTAATAACATCGAATAATGTAAAAAAAAAAAAAGTGGAGCTCCTACAGATTAGTTGGGCAGGGGTAAAAATATCGAATAATGTAAAATAAAGTGGAGCTCCTAAAGATTAGTTGGGCAAGGGTAAAAATATCGAAGGGAATCGGCGGACTAATACAAAGAGGATGGCTGCCGTTTGTTTTGGCTTTCATGTTGTTGCATGTTCGGGTTCGGGCCTGGTCGGTTCCGTGGGTTCGGTTCGGGTCGGCTGCGGGTCGTCTGTGAGAACTACTTACCTTGGCGGAGTGATTAAAGACCGGTGTTATGAACCGTTGATGGTTCATCAGGTTCTTTCAATAAAAATTAAAATATGGGACTGGAATGGCCGGAGGAACAGACATACCACAGAAGAGGGTGTGAAAAAAAAACAAAAATCAGAAAAGCCTTAAAATCTAAATTTATTACATATATAGGTACATATTTACAAATGAGTACAGGTTCTAGGCGACGACACTACATTAAATGATCATTACATTTAAAGTCAAATAAATGAATCCTTATATAATTCATATTCTCAGACAGAACACAAAACATTTCATAAACAAAAGTAAATCCTTAACAGCAGCAGTGAAAAATCAATGAACATCCAATTCAAATTATACATTTAAATAGCAAATCAATTTCTGAGCCATACACTTGCTCCACACTAAATAAAACATCATGCACAATAAAATGTTCAATTGATTAAATCAGTAAACCTCCAAAAATAGACAGCATAATAATAGCCGTGATAAATCCCCAAAGCAGCATAAAGAATTATTAAATTCACTCAGCACCAATTATAAGACATTTAATTACATACACAGTATAAATAACATTAACAACAATACCTCAAAGGTAATACCAGAACTTCAGGCAGCGCCACACACAAAAACTACCATCTCTACAGAGACGTCAAGACAGTCTCTACTGTCAAAGAGGATGTAGCAAATCACCAGACAATCGCCATCAAGTCACCACAACAGCCCATGACCGCTGACAAGAACATATCCAAAAATAAACATGACTGCGGCGAAGTCGAAAAGACAACCGGTTGGCTGTCTCACTGGAAACACTCTGCTCCACAGATGACTACATCCTGCAGCTGCCGAAGACAACAACAGGTAACCAACACCCGCTGTCCAAATCCAGTAACCATGCTTCAACTGCTTTCAACTGCCAAAGACAACAGGTGACCAATACCTGCTGCTCAAATCAAGTAACCATACTGCTACTCAGCTACTGCCTTCTTGGCCGAGTGTTGCCAAGAACCTGTCTGTCTGCCACCCAGAGCCTGACTGACTCAGTCACTCACAGTGTGACAAAAGTAAACTCGTCATGTAGAGGAAAATACCGAAAAGCAGGAGAAACAGGGAAACTACCCAACCAGGATCGTTCAAACAAAACTACTGATCCTGACACCGGGCAAAATGGTGTTACGCGGCCCGGGCAACTAAACTGTAATCAACCCGGGGAGCACTTACAGTTTAGTTGCCTACGGGTTTTTTCGTCTGGCTAGGGAATCGGCGGAGCATACAAACAAGATGGCAGATGGTTTGTTTTGGCACAAGTTTTGCGAGAACTACTTACCTTGGAGAATAGAACTACTTACCAAGGAGAATAGAATTAGGGCATTAATGTCTTGAATCTTCGCTTGAACTTCTTGAGATCCAGTTGCACGAAATCTCCCTGGAAGGCTGTTCCATAGTCCAATGGTGTGAGCAATTAAGGACCTCTGAAACTGAGAAGTTCGACCTTAAGGTACATTTATTGCGTATTGGTGCTTCTGTCCATCGAATCTAGTTAAAATAAAGACCATCGGTCGATGGCCCAAGCCATAATTACTACTATTACAAAGCAAAAACCTATCACAGCGAACCATTGTATCCAAAAGAAATAAATCTATGGCAGATGCATTCATCCACACCGCAGAACAGTAATCTGGTAAAGAATGCACAAACCACCTAAAATAGGTTGCATTGATTTTATCGCTGTTATAAATGTAAGAGACCTTACGAATAATACCTAACTTTTCGTCCAGCATTTGTGAAATTTCATTTGATGTTTCTCAAAACTTAGGTCCTCTGACTCATTCGCCAAAGTTCCATCCACCTGAAATGGGAGGATGGGGTAGGAAATCCATGCGAGATCTGCTAATTGATATTGTTTTTGTTTTTTTTTGGAGTTCAGCCTCATACCCCAATGACTACATCATTCCCTGATCCGGTCTATGTCCTGATTGAGGCTGAAGGCAGCTTCATTTCTCATAAGCAGAGACTTTATTACACCCACAACTGTTGCATCATCAGCTTACTGAACAATCTTTTTTGCGAGCCAACAACCATATCACGTTTAAACAATAAAAATAATAATGGGAGAAGAACACTAACTTGGCAAGTCAAGTATAAAAGAGCATTGCATGTACCTAACTGCTTCCTATATGCATAATGATTATCAACTAACAATCCTTTAGATTTTACATTCTTGTATAGTGGCTTAAAAATAAGTTTTCCAGCAACTTTGGAGAGCACAGGGAGAATATAAATTTGGTTGTAGTCACTGCAGTCTGCAGATATGGCACCCTTTGGAACAGGCATTGTATTACTAACCTTGTGCTCATCTGAAAAGATACCATGACGGCATAAAACTCTATAGAATCTATTTATCTTGGGAGACAACACACTAGAAACTTTCTAAAAACAAAGATAAGAAACTATCAGATTCTTCTCCACCTCAGCTATCAAGATTATCCAAAATTTTATTAATTAACTTCCTTGTAGGAAAATGCAAATTCTGTAAGGGTTTAAGATAACAAGTATCAGGGACATCCTCAGCTTTAGCTATCACGACATTGCTATCAAGATAGGTGTAGCCAGCAATCTGTTCTTAAGAGCCTTACGAATTTGTTCTCCAGATTTCCTGGAAAAAGAATTTGAACTAATTCGTAAGCAACTTTCTTCTTTAAAGTATCCTGACCATATAATTGAGAGAGCAATTCACAAAGCAAATGTAATTTTCTACCGATCCCCTAAAGACGACCGAGAGATACACCCAACAATAAAATAAAAATTCCACACCCGGACACGATTAAGGTGACTCAGACCATCGGAAAATTTAACCCTTTTGCATTTACTTACCCAAACACCTTAGCCAAATCCCTGATTAATGTCCAACAAAAGACATCTCCCAAGGACACTGGGGTCTATCAAATCCCATGCCAGGAGTGTGACCAATCTTACATCGGATTTACAGGTAAATCACTTCCCCAGAGATTAATACAACACAAATGGTCAATTAGGTATGGACAACAGAACTCAGCTATTTTCAACCATATACATGAACATAACCATAGAATAAACTGGAATTTGTAACTTGTGATTTATAGCAGCAACTGCCGGTACAAGAGTCAAATGATGGAATCGGCCTTAATAAAAGAGATGCAGGTAATGAACATCTCAAAAGGAGCATGGATTTCAGATACGATCGACAAGATTTTCATTCAACCAACACTTAAGAAGATTAAAGGAAGATTATCAGCGGGGGTGACCTAAATTGGCTTGCCTGTGGATGGACCTCTTGGTATAAATATCACCTTTTCTTTAAACTTTTCATATTCATGTACCTGAAGAGGGAGACAGCAGTCTCTGAAATATAGTACTTTTCTCTCTATATTTTGTGTTTTTATGGGCTCCTTTTATTAGATGGAATTCTGTTGTAACAGAAAATTTTTACCAGTCATATATACATATAATATATATATATATATATAATATATATATATATATATATATATATATATACAGAGAGAGAGAGAGAGAGAGAGTACATACATCAGTTTTGTATGCTGTTGCATCAAAGGCATTAGCTGTTTCTTGACTTATTGACTTTCATTCTGTTGTGATCATATCCCTCTCCTTATCAATGTCACACAGCAAAGTATTCAGCAGTGGATTAAAGCAGAGTACTTTTACACATTCAAAGTAAAATTAATCAAAGTGTTGTATATTTTCGCGCACCACAGTAATGTTTCGATGCGCTTTCCTCTTCATATTCATGGTATGCACAGCAATATAATCTGCGAAAAGTGCAACATACCGTCGTTCAGATAACGTGAGATACCATGTGCATTACCACTTCAGTGATTCAAAGGCACTTGCTTATGCATGCTTCATGGTTTTGCAGCACTTAGTATTTGCATGTTGCTTTTTTTCAGTAAACTCGTATATCTTTGAGAGAAACTGCATTTTCGTTTTAGTTTGCCTGCTTTTCAACTGAATATTTCCATTTAAACTACTCCTAATAAATAGGTGCAATTTTTCTAATTTATGCAGTTTCTAAACTGTCAAAATAATGAATCGTACTATGTAATATGATGAATTAAATTTTGTTTCAACGTGAAATAATTGTATCTTGAAGTTTTGCGCTGGATCTCGGTAATGTAATAGAAACGATGAGAACTCTGGACGTGTCAAAAGCGGAACTGTCGTATATGGATATCGCTTTGTCGTCACGAATGTCACCACTTTACTATAGTTCATCTAATCTCTGATTTCGTTTAGCTCGTATCGTATTCTAAAGCCTTCTATCTCTTTAGAATTAGCTTAGTTCGTTTCATCTTTCTTATATTGATTTTTACTTCCCCATGTCACCTTAGATAAGAGGCTCTTCGTAGACTGCAATTATTCCCATTTCTCTTGTGTTCCTCCATAATCTGATAGTCTATACCAAGTTTTTGTTACCTTCAGCAAGTCTCTCTCTCTCTCGCGCGCGCGCGCGCGAAAGTTTAGAATTCTAATATGGGAATCTACTTTGGTGAAATTTTGAAGCATTTAATAGCCTTTATTTTTTTTGATATACGAACAGGAATATCTCTCTCTCTCTCTCTCTCTCTCTTCTTCTCTCTCCTCTCTCTCTCTCTCTCGTCTCTCTCTCTCTCTCTCTCTCTCTCTCTCTCTCTCTCTCTCTCTCTCTTTCTCTCTCTCTCTCTCTCTCTTGCAAGCACCATTGTTTCTTGGACAATAAGCCTCTGCAATCTAAAACATAGGTCTCCTTTTTATCCTTATGTCCTTATATTATAACAAAGCAGCAATTTACAGTTACTTCGCTTAGAGATTAGTAAGTTATGGCGTAAAAACGCTCCTTCTCAAATTATACACACACTTCGAAATCTTTTAACCATTTTAATTTTGATTAGTCAATATAAACTACACAAACCAACTATTAGCCTCACAGCTACCCAGTTTTTCTCTCTTCCTTTCAATATGCACTGTTTCATTACAAACCTTCCTGCCACAGAGTCTACTCCAGTCTGCGCTCCTCCAATCAGTATTCTGACTACTTGCATTTCATTCTCATTTTCAATACAAAACCAATAATGCACCTTCTAAAGTATCTCTGATATGGTATTGCTACTCTAGTTCTTACATTCACCTAAAATGCCTTCATTCATATACAAGTAAAAAAAAAAAAATCCCCACGTTTCAATGACATCTCTCCCTTGTGGTTAGCCGTTCATTCAAGAAATAACCTCAAAACTACAGTCTTTCACTTGTAACCCCATTTTCTCATGATGCCTTTTCTGCTTTCTTCTCTTCATTGCCACATTCACTTCCACAAGTATTTTCGAACCTAATCTAATTAATACCCTTGATCCCTGCGTCATTCAGATATACCTCTCTTCCATTTTCCTCCTTCTAAATAAGTACTTCATAAAAATTTGGTTGCATTCCCTTCAGAGCAGATCTTCCCACTTCAAACGTCTCCGAAAGGCAATTGTTCGAAAAAAAAATTTTCGAAAACCAAATATTCGAAAAGAATAGTTCGAATGTATAATTGTTCGAATTTGCAATTGATCGAAATACAAAATATTCGAATAAGCAGTTTTTCGAAATGAATATCGTTCAAATCCATGAGTAACGTCGACTTGTTGATAAAAAGCCCGACGGCAGTTTTGTATGATGGCACTTCTCTCTCTCTCTCTCTCTCTCTCTCTCAAACTGTAGTTATTCGTGACACAACTCAATCGCATTGTTTGTATTTTAATTACCTTAAAACAACTCAGTTGCATTGCTTGTATTATAAATATCTTAAATAAAAAATAAATCAACATAACAATAAACCGTTAACGAATTTTAAAACCTTAAAGTTCCCATTGTTATTTTGGATGGTCTCCTGTTTAGTACAGAAGTTCTTAAACCTTATAATGGCTGAGTTCGTTAAAAGTGAAAAAGGGAAGCCCATGTTATTAGTGAATGGACATTTATTTGTTAAAGACAAGCAAATACAAGATAAAATTTGGAAATTACTGTAAATGTCGCGCTATATCAATAAAAGATGTTACTGTTTCTAAAGAACATAATCATACAGGTGATCCAACTGGCCTAGAGGTGCAGAGATTTACTGAAAAAGTTAAAAACGACGCAAAAGGTACATGTGATTCCCCTCATTATATAATTGCAAATTCATCTTCGGATCTTAACGAATCTGGAGCTCAAGGATTGCCAATTAGAAGGGTTGACTCGAAAGAAAATTGTGGACTATCTACACCCAATCATAGGAGGGATATATGAAGACTTTCAAGAATGAAGATTTCCTTCTTTTTTACTCACGTCAAGGAAGAAGAGAGAATATTGATATATTCCACACGCTCAAATCTTAATGTTTTAAATTCTTGTCAAAATTTTTTCTGGGATAGTACTTTCAAAACTGTCCCTACACTGTTTGAACAATTTTATACCATGCATGCCTTAAAGAATGAGTTTTGTATACCTTTGATTTTTGGAGTGTTGCCTAACAAAAAAGAAGAAACTTATGTTAGGTTTTTGCGTTGTGTAAAAGAATTGGCACAATTTTCAAATATTAATTCAGTCACCACAGATTTTGAACAGGCCATGATAAATGCCTCCTAGAAAGAATTTTCCTCAGTCAAGCTTTATGGCTGCTTTTTCCATTTAGGACAATGTTTGTATAGAAAAGTCTGCACTTTTGGTTTAAAAGTACAATATAATACTAACGTGGAGTTTTCAGTAAAAATTCAAATGCTATTAGTATTGGCATTTATCGCAGAGGAAAGAGTTATTGAAACTTTTGAAAATTTAGTAGAAGAAGAGTTATCTCCATCTGAATTACTACCGGTAATAGATTATTTTGAAGATACCTGGCTTGGTCGACCAGGTAGACGAAATGCTCTCCGTTCACCTTTGTTTGATATAAGAATTTGGTGCTTCTTTGAAAGAGTTAAGGATGCACTCCCCAAGACACACAATGCGATTGAAGGCATCGAGCATTTTCACAAGTCACCGCTACTCACCCATCATTGTAGAACTGAAATAGTTCTTATTGTTAATGAAATTATACTATGGTGTTTAGCGGACTTCTTATCACCAATAAAGATATTTTATTTTTTACTATAATTATCAATAATTATTATTATTATTATTTCGTTTATAAGAAATTATACTTTATATACTGTTGAGCTTGTATCTTGCCTTCCCAGCTTGGCGAATAAGTTTCTTCGCCGACCTGAGCGGGCAAAATATAAGCTTAGATGCATGCAGAGTGCCATTCATTTCGATGAGGTTTACCGAAAAGAAGGTCTCCTGCCAAAATGTTATTATCATATTATTACTGTACTCCAGCTAGCACGCAAGACTGCACACAACCATCGTTTGATGAGAGAAGCCTCCGCCCAAGGAAATCATCCTTCAGCAGCCAATGAGAATTTGACGATATCAGAGATGCCCTATAATACTGCCACACGCGCCTGTCTTTCCAGATTCATCTCAGCCGCCCATGAGATGTTATTAGCGCAAAGTTTGGTAACCAGTGGTATCACTGATGAGCGAATTAATCAGGATCCTTCATCTGCGAATATCAACTCTAATAATACTACACTCTCAGACAAGTACTGCAGGAGGGAAGGCGCTGTCCAACGCAATGATCCTTCAAGAGCCAATGAGATTTCAAAACTTAAAAGACACTCCATTAATGTTATAATTTATTATCGTACGTAATTTTATGCCTTCTTTGGTTGAATTTTGCTTCTTATGAAGTATCGTTGAACTTTTGTCCTCATTAATATTATTTTTTTTATCTTCTATATGATGACTACGGTTTTTCAAGTTTCAAATGTTAGCACTTCTCTACTACAGCTGGTAAGTGTACTCGTTTTAAACTATATTTTCGCTCTCTGCCTGGTTTTGGCTCCTTTTCGACCCATTTATTTAGAGTATTCATGATTTCCCTCAGATCCTTTTCATTGATCTTGGTCGAAATTATGAATTAGAAGTATTTTTCCGGATGAAATATTAGTAATATTTAGAAACTGTTGGCGTAGTCTTTCAGGAAAGATAATGTTTTGAGAGAGATGTCAAAGATGATATTTTAAATTAAGAATATTATATTGATTAAAACCTTTAATAATATCTGATATACCTGCTGGTAGGATAAAAAGTAAATGTAACTGTAAGCCCTAACTTGTCGTAGACAGCTAGTGAAAATATGAAAAAGAAGTTAAGGAATTTTAAGCGAAAATTTCTACGCAGCTTGTGGTCCTTATTCTCTACTCGTGAGAATTTTTATGATAACCAAAAGCGATCTTTCGATAGGAAGGGAGTGATAAAGAAAAGTGAAAATCTAAAGAAGAACTTCGAGGTTGCCGCCTTGACTGAAGAAGAGATGTGCTGTAGGAATAAAATGAAAATAAAAAATCATTGTACGAAAAAAGTTCAAAATTGCGTTGCAGAAAAAGATTCCCTACATGTGTAAGTGTTTACATAATAAAAATATGGAATGTTAGTCCATATATATAAAGTCTAAAACTAAAGAGGTCAACCAGATTGCTTGCAGGAATGTGATCAGACTAGAGACGCTAAAGATGACGTATACAATAAGTATGTCGTATACAATAAGTATGCCTATTACTGCATATTTACTTTCAGAGGGCTTTAGTTTACGTGAATAAAAAGCTATAGGGAAGAACTGTTTATCATATGACTGAAGTAATACCCCTCTTACCCCTTGTCTGAGGCGTCTGTTGGCAAAAAAAAAAAATTCCTTCCTTAAATTTAAACAGGGATTTTTTAGTTAGGTAAGCTGCATTTATTCCGCGTTTTAAGATATCGAACGCCTGTTGATGCTTTTCAGACCATAATAAATCTACGCTCTTCTTCGTAAGATCTGTTAAAGGAGCTGTCATGATTGAAGAGTTACATATTTACATACGATTGTAATACCCACTAAAGCGCGAAAGTGCTGTATCCCCCTTTTACGTTAATAAGTACCGGAAAGTTATGAATAGCCGACACCTTACCATGGACTACTTTTAAGACCTTGACCAGACACATAAAACCTAGATAAACATGTTCGGTTTTTTAAAAACTCACATTTAGATATTTTACTCTGAGATTATTTGTCTTTGTCTCTGTAGCACTAGCTCTAGTTTATGTGAATGTACTTCTAAGGTATTAGAAAAGATTATAAGACCAACCATATAAGCATGTAGGGTATCCCCTAAAAGTCTCCAAACACTATATTATAATTTGGGGCGCAACGTAAGCCGGAGGCATACGTAAAAAATTGATAATGTCCCCTGAGTGTGCTGAAAACGGTGTATGAGGTACAATCACTTAGGTAATGGTATCAGGTAAAAACTTTTAAGTAAGTCCAAGTTGGTGAAAAAAATTTATTCTAAGCTAACAGAGATAAGATGTCGTCGGTACATGGCACTGGAAACTATCGGGAGTCGTTTCCTTGTTTAAGCGACAGAAATCTACGCAGATACGCCAAGTACCGATCTTTTATGGCATGACGTTTTGAGGGAAAATTATATTGGGCTATTTGATTTCCTAATGGCTCCTATTACTAACATATTTCAACTTCGTCATTTATCTCTATTTTGAAATTGCAGTGAGAGTCTATACGAAGGTACGTATATAGCTTTATGTTTGTCCTTAGACCGTATTTTTGTGTTAAATTACATCCGTTTTTCCATAGATACACTCGCAAGTGGAGAAACTTCCTGGTATTCAGGTAGAAGATAAAAAAAAATTCTGCTGAATCACCTCTGCTTGAATGACTTTACGGATATTACTTTAGATAGATTATCAGAGAGATTCATCCACGACTGGTTGGGCGTGATTAAAAATTAGCAACAATAAAAAATGCGATATTTATAACTTGTCCGTATCCACGATATGTATACTTTTAGGGCTTTGTTCGCGGAAATCGTTATATTTCAGAGTGTCGGGAAGGATTAAAATTTCATTTCCCAGCAAAGTCTTTTTACACGCACTAAGACATTCGAGGGTGCATGCTTCTCGAGATTTTGCGTGCAAAGTACGACTGCGGTTGTGGGAGAATTCTGTTGGGTCATTTGAACAATGTTACGATTTATGAGACAAATGTATAGTTCCTTTATATAAGTTATTATTTGATTAACTGTCTCATTTTTTGTTCAAACGGATTTACTATGTTTGAAGGTTTATAGGATTTTCCTTTGATAAACACGCCTTATTTTGCAGGATGTAAGATAATATTTTGTATACCCCTAGATGGATCTTACAATTACACTACATACAGATCAACGTTTATTATAACTATAGAGGTATCTGTAAACGCTCGCTTATCCGACTTCTCATTAGGGAAGTTCGAACAACAGACGGTGAGTCCGTAAATACAAGATATTAGTATTAAAGAATAAACAACAAGATATTCTAATTTTTTACGGCGCGTACAGTCGGGCTTAATCCACCAGTATTTATTATAACTTAATGTATTAAAATTACTAGAACCTGCTCTGATTACTTGATACTGTCGTGTGATGCATAGGAAAAATCCTTTTTAGTTCAAAAAGATATCGGTATGTATGAACCAACATCGCTTTTCCCCACTCTGCTAGAGTCGCTTATTGTGTGGAATTTGCTTTGCTTTGAACACTTCGGCAGTTTTTCGACTGACCTTGACCGCTTGACTAGGTGACACAGTCACCGAGTTTGCTTGTTTGATTCTGAACGGGCTACTGTTTCTATTTCTTTTTTGTAATAATTAGGATCCTTCTCTTTATTACCATCGGCAACGTATTGTGTGTTTTTAGCATTATGTTGCTGGTTACGTATAAAGCAATGAATGATGAACTATTAGGAACTGAGCGATTACTAATAAGACAAGTTATCTCTACTGTATTCAATTTTAACTGTTTGTACTTCATTCTTTGCTAAAATTTGAAATAGTGAGGGATCCTGGTCAGCGCATTTAGCCTGATGAAAGTTTTTTACAGACATGTTATTCCTTGCAATCCAGCCGTATTTTAAAGTTAAGTTGAGTCATTGAGGTTCGATATTTTATATAACTCAAAAACTCAAGGCTAAAAACTGCAATCGGGACTTGCAAAGGAGCATTTATTGTCATGACCCGAAATAGTGTTACCTCTAATTTATATAGATTTGTACGGGTGTTCCACTTGTTTTTTGTGTGTTTTCTAATCACTACGGTGCTTAACGACCCTATCCATGCATCTGTATAAATACAGACGTCCACTGCGTAAACGCATATTCACTGTTTAATATGATTTGTTACGTAAGGGATTAATAATCACCCACCTGATAAAATTAACATAGTATATGATTATGATATTTCAGTAGAACTTCTGGAAACAGACACTCAAAGATAAAAACTCGCAGTAGCGAAATCTCAATGATATAGATAATTTCTGTAAAAAAGTAAGATTAAGAATGTCTCGTAACTTCAGCCACAGGAATAACGAAATTCTACCTGTAAAGGAAACACTCAAAGCTACTCCAAATGAATAAAAAATTGTACTTAGCTTGCTTTTGTGGGAAGTCACGGTGTTCCGATAACGACACACGGCCTTGGTCCTCCTTCTCTATTTAGCGGACGACCTGGTTTGGCTTCAGTTCCCCTGTGCGCGTTGTTTCGATGATTCGAGCCCTTGAAAAATCCGATGCTGCAGACGCGTTCGGTTGTTTCTTTCTTGCAGTGCCGGAAACGCTCACTAACGATGTTTTCTTGAATGATTCTAATGAGAGACGAAGCTTCCGTTGCCGTAGGAAAAGGACACGTCGGTTTTGTTTCTTGAAGTTATTCACTAACGATGATACTAAGTTGCTTGACGAATCTTGTTGTTTTCTGAAGTCGCTCACTAATGATGGATACTAGGTTGCTTGAAGAATCTGCTGCTTTCGTCGTCGTTGACTTCATGATTTATTATTCTGTTTTTTCTTCGTAGGACGTTGTAGAGTTCTTCTGGTCCGCTGGCCACCAATATTAGGGCTTGTGCCTTGTATGATAAGGCGCCCTATGAGGTAATGTTAGACTAGCGATAATCTATACGCTAAGTCGGTTGGTATTGCACTCCCATCTTCAATGGAGTGTCTGGGGTTTTGTAGATCACTTACGAAGTCGGTATTATCTTTACGACGATGTGTTAAACTCATGGTTCGTGAGGTTCTTGTAGAAAACACAAGGTAAAAAAATAGTATATTCTTCTGAAGTTTTACATGATGAAGATCAGATATGATCGTACAAGTCTTCTATGACGATAGCTTGATCGCTTCTGCCAATGATGATGGCTAATCCTATTCCTCTACATGATAAAGCTTAGGTAAAGAGGTACAGGTCTTCTAATGACGATAGCTAACACTGTTCTGCTTGTCTACCATCTCTGTTACAAGTTATGAAGGAACAGACAGTCGTTCGAAACATATGAACATACATACAATGACATAGTTTCATACGAACACACAATCGAATGAGACACGCTACAGATCACGTATGGCCATTTGAATAATAGTCGGGGTAGTTGTCTCAAGCAGGGAGCTTGGACTGTTTCAAAACAAATGAATGACCACAGATGACGGCATGTCAACTTAGCCTACATACTTATTGTATACGTCATCTTTAGCGTCTCTAGTCTGATCACATTCCTGCAAGCAATCTGGTTGACCTCTTTAGTTTTAGACTTTTATATATATGGACTAACATTCCATATTTTTATTATGTAAAAATATGGAAGTTACTGAAGCTTTTAGTGGGATAGATTTACTCCGTATGAGCTTTAATAAGCAGTGCTGGTAAGTCACCCCAAGAGACCCTCCTTCAAATCAAATGCTATTAAAAGAGATTAGAATCGCCTCGCTCCGTCCTGGCTATTAACTACTGTGTTTAGCAACCTAAAGGAAACCAAAAGGTAGGTAAATTTTGTTCGCTAATGGTGACACTACTATCTTCGCAGAGAGAGAGAGAGAGAGAGAGCACCTTGGAGATGCAGACTACCCCTCAGGAGGAGAGAAATAAGAAAAATTGATGTTGGTTACTTGTAATTAGTTCTGGGAAAAAGCAGCTTTCACCAACTTCCTAGAAACGTCAAATATTTATGAGCTTGATGGTTACATTATTATGAAAGATGTGGAGACTTTTTAAGAGGGGCACTACGAAACCATCTTCACAAAGCGACAAATTTCTCAACAGACTATCATGTCCAGTGGACTGTATTAAATTCTAGCTATTGTTATCCACACACTCTACCTTTAGGGGTTTAAAAGAAAAGAGAGTTTACGCAGCACAGTCATATCAGCACGGACTTCTGGAGTGAGGAGGTTGAAAACAGCGACCTGCCAGAAGAGAGAAAGCAAGTATGGTCACAACCATCTAATAGAGGAGTGGGTTTTCTATTTAAAATATTTAAGATTAAACTTTCTAGAATCGAACTAAATTCCTCAATTCGCTTAAAATGAATTTTAGCTCTATAAGCGAGAATATGCTCGAACAGTGATGAAACTCTCTCTCACCTTTCATATTTCCGCATAGAGAGCATTACTTGGAATAGCAGGCAACACACGGGCTGCTATTCGTGTGCACTAATTCTCGAAAAGGTTGCAGAACGGGTGCACGACTTGAAGTGAACACGGAACGAACAAAGTTGCCCTTCCACCAAATTCCACCAACGGAAAGTCGATATGCATGGTAGCCGCAACGAGCCAAGACCACGATAGCTCCACTGGTCACTTGAAGATTAAATTACCGCAACTAGTCCGTGGACACATTCCTAAAACAGGATAACATAACGCTGAAATTGCTTGGTGAGTTGCGTCCGACTACTTGGAAAAACACCGTGATCTTGGAAAGATTCCCGTAGGTTGTGTAGAATCACTGGCTTACCTTGATTGAACGATTCTACATTGTATACGTATATCCACTTTTAGACACGAATTTGTGGGGGAGACACTTGTTGTCGCTTGGATGGTCCACTGATTATTGTACTAGATAAGAGCTAACCTGGGTTGGGAACGCCGCCTTTTATGCAGCCAGGCTGTGAAAAAAGGATGGAGCACTGGGCAGCAACATCAAGTTAGGAAATTCGCAATTAAAAAGGTGGAAATACAGCAGCCAATATGGTTCCCTTACATCAAGATAAAATTTAAAGAGAGGGAGAGTTCTATGTTTATATTCTGAACAATATTCTTGAATTTATCTCACTTAGAAATTAATTTATGAATTCAAAATAGCTTTTCTTGATAAAATCGAGTGATGTGGCAAGAGGACGTGGCAATGAGCACCTTGGGGCTATGACATCATCATTCCAGTCCAGGGGTTTTCAACTATAGGGTACGACAAGGGTCTGTCATGTGGTACTTGCTCCCCATGGCACTGAATGAATGTTAGATGCCGACCTTCAATGTGCTTTAGCAAAATCTGCTCCTCGGCCAACTGGGATAGTTAATGAAAACAGTTTCAGCCATTTCATTAAATACCTTTGCAGCTGATGTAAAAATAATGTATTTTGTTTTTGCACCTCATTACATAACCTTGGGCATTTACTGCTTTGCCAGAGGTAAATAATTATAAAAAAATAAATTATAAAAAAAATTGTCTTGGTATTTTTTTTTTTTTACTGGTTATGCCAGGAGAGTTATGTACCTACTTCCACTCTGTACAGTTTTTCTGAGTTGGTTTTATTTTCCACCTTACACAAAGTGAAGGGGGTACATTACTGACGTTATATACCTCCCGAAAGGTTATTTCGGGTACGTGGGGATGAAAAAGTTGAAAACCTTTGCTCTTTTTGCCAGGGCGTTGAGTACCGGGTGATGGTTGTGCAGCTGAAGTTAGGTTACACATATATTGGACTGAACGATTGCGCTCGCTTGTGGCAATAGGTTACACGCGTAACAAACTAAACGATTACACTCGGTTTAGGGAACTGAGCTAATATTTGTTACAGAGAAGGAAACATAACAGGGGAAATATGATTATTTCTGTTAATTAAATGGGGGGGGCGAATAGGAAAATATCTTTATAATAAAAATATAAAGAAACATTTTTGTTTTTATAAGAAAACTGGAGAGATAGTCTCTATGAAAGACTTCGTCTGTGAAACTTTGTCTCAATGGTTTGTGCGCGCGAGCTTTTTTTTTTTTTTTTTTTTTTTTTTTTTTTTTTTTTTTTTTTTTTTTTTTTTTTCTCCCCTCCGCTGAGGCTTTGGTTACAGCAGCCGTAAGGCGACTTGTAAGGCTATGTTTACGACAGTTTTTTATGCGCATCGCGTGTATTTACTCGGACCCATAGCTTGTGGCATGCGGGAAACATATTCTCCCAAGTGTATTATGTCTTAACCGATATGGGGGCTGCTCGGCCAATCAGCTTGAGACGCCATTGATCACAGACCCCAGAAAAAAGTGACGTAGAATGACGTCATCTCTCTTTCTGCCCATCATCGGAGGAGGACGAATAATGTTGAAAAAGTTTCGTGTATTTCAGAAAACCCATTTAGTCGTATTCACCCCTTTGGTTGTTCAGGGTTCAGGACTATCTTTCACTCGCCAGAAATATCAATTGGTTTTTTTCCTAATTAGATACGAGCTGCCTTTACGTAGGTCAGAAAAACATAAATCGAATACTTAACAGAAGAAGGAATTTTAATTTGGCGGCGGTATAACATTATGGTCTGAGCTTAAACATATGTTTCAATATGCATGGAAGTTACTCTCTCGCTGTCTCACAAAGTCACAAAGTACATGTCTTCAAAGTTTTATGCCGCCTCTCACATAAGCCCGCCCTATAAGTCTATAAACTACCGGCAGGCGTCATATCTTTATGTCGTATGCCACTGCTCCCCTGATTTGCCACGGAATGCAGGCTGGAAAACCGTCATGCATGAAACGCTCGTGAGTAGGTGACGATTACCCATTCCTTTTCGTGAGAGAAATAATTAAATTTCATTTCATCCCAGCTATTTCAGCTTTATAATTTGCTCTGTCCTTGCCTGTAATACCACTGCTCTCAAGCCTGGAAAAGGTACTCTACATAAGCCTGCTTCCTTTCTTGGCAGTTTAATTCAAATCAGGCTGCTTGATTAATGATCACTTGCCTACTGACATTCATACTCAATCTCTCGTTAATGCAAGGTAGCTACTCTCTCTCTCTCTCGTCTCTCTCTCTCTCTCTCTCATACGAATATTTCTGTCATTGCTCAAAGCAGTCTGCACACTGTATGCCTGCACCCTTAAAATGTCCAAGGAAAATTTGCCAAGCAATATAATCGCACAATCCATCTATGGATATGACCAAATTCCATATGAAGTGGCCTTCAGTTTCTTGGTTCTTTTGACATATTTCTCTTCAGGATGCAAGGTTGCTTGAATTAATCTATATTGCTTTGTGTACCTTCATTAGAATTTCTATTTTATTTAATTGTCAGTTCAAATTTAGAGCTTGATGTGGGTCGTCTAGCCCACCTCGTATGCTTTTCAGTAAAACAAGAGCAACATGACCTCCTAATGCTGCTTAAATGATACTATCTGTTACATACAGACAATGTAAGTGTAGCTTGTAGTACTACTACTGAGTTAGTATACTGAAACAAATGTTTCCTCATTTATACAGTACATAATTCTAACAAACTTAAAAAACAAAAAAAAACAATTGGCTTACTAAGTATCACTGAACTATTTTGAAAATTAAGAGATATGATTAATAAAACTTGGTCGTAATAAAAGTATTATAATCCTTTTACCATTCCTTGGGGTGGGGGGGGGGGGGAGACAAAAAAAATCGGCTATTTGTCAATAGCATTTTCCTGATATTGGGTCATCATTATAGTAAGAGTCAATACTTTGAAATAAAACACTCACAATCAAACCATTATACATAAGAAAGGGCAAATAACCATTTTTAGTCGGCAGGCCAAAAACCTAAAAAAAATGTTTTATGGCATTTTTTTTCACAGCTGGCAACTATGCCAAAACGTATCTCTATAAAGAAAAGGTTCAGAAACACCGGTTTTCAAAATGGCATTTATCCTTTATAGTCAAATTGGAAGACAAAAGGTAATATCTAAAATTTCGCGACGAAGAAAAAATATTGAACGCCACATTTTGCCTCATTCAAAATCGGAGTAGAGGGAGCAGACTTTTGTTTGATAAACGTCACCCAAAAGTCTCCTGATTTGGCCTGTGCAAGATTTTACTCATCATAGGTATGCAGGATTTTAATGAGTGTGTGAAAGATTTTGAAGTTTGTGTGCGAGATTATTAGGTTCATGTGCGAGATTTTTAGATTAAGATGTGGGCTTTTGTAGTCTACTTATAGGAAATACTGTAAAAAACGAATGAAATTAGAAAAAAGATATGTAAGCTTACGCTAACCAATTGTATTCTGCCACTGTCAGCCTTCTAGGCTACTCGGATTCGAGCAATTTGAGTCGAGAACAGACTCACTCGTTTACATTCTGTTAACATGACATTCGTATATGGAAATGACCAAGTTAATGAACCATTTATTTTGAGCTTTCAAAAGTGTGTGTTGGGCACTATATGCCGATATTAAATTATTATATAATTTGATAAAAACGTTATACTGTAATAAGCTTACATAGATATATATATATATATATATATATATATATATATATATATATATATATATATATATATATATATATATATACATATATACATATATGTATGTATATATATATATATATATATATATATATATATATATATTATATATATATATATATATATATATATATATATATATATATATATATATATATATCGCATTAACGAATTCTCCTTTTAATGAAAATGGACATTAAAGTCTTTTCCATCTCTTAATAATTCATGTCAATTTTGGGGATATGTCAGGTCGCCCACTAGTCAAAAATTCTTCTTATTAGGAGAGTTTTTTTCCACTGACGACCAAAGAAAAAAAAGGCACTGATGCGAAGAACGAAGTTTAAGCTTCTAAAACAAATAGGTATAGTACACTCTGTGTGCTTCCTTTACGCTTCATTGCACGTAACTTTGAGCAGTAAATGTCAATACGGTGGTAGATTCACTATGCAACTTTGCACTAGTTTAAAATGTGACTAGAATAGTATATATAAATTTAGACTACAATAGTACAAAAGTACTCAATTATTTCTATCATTAATTTAAATCTAAATTTAATTGCTATATTTCAGCCTCGCATTGAAAAAAACATTTTTAAACATTATTCGTCCTTATCTGATGATTGGCAGAAAGGATATGGCGTCATTTACGTCACTGTTTTTACAGGCTGTGATTGGCAGAAAGGAAAGAGGAGGCGTAATTCGACGTCACTGATTTTTCCAAAGCGGTGATTGGCCGAACAGCCATACCGTTGATTGCAAGAAATGTAATGATAAAAAGAATAAAATTCGGCCATACCAATTTATTTAAACAATGATAGCTGATAATAACGACAAAAGAAATAAATTTCTTTCCGTACTTATTTTTCCAATATAAGCCAGAAATATATATGCTCTGGAAGGTAATAAACGAAAGAACTACGGAAAGGACTCCAGGGTTCAGATGATTGTAAAAAGGTAATATATTCAAGAGGAAGCTATAAAACAAGAAGAAGTTAAAGAACTAGAGGAAATGAAACATGAAATGACGGGAATTAAAGAATTATATGTACTGTGATAATTGAGATAAAAATAATAAATCAAAGAAAAAAGCGCTTAATCGCCAAGCAGTAGAAAGATAGCAGCGAATGAAGAAAAAGCAACAGTAAAAATACCAGAATGAAAAACTAAATTCTGTTGCCATTTGTATCAGGAGGAAATTAGCTGAGAGCGCTCAATCATCTTTTAAATCCTTTGCCACCAGAGGACGAATTTGCGTTAAAGGCTCCGTTATTAGAATGATTAAATTGGATATCAAACATTTCCAGGTGATCCCATTTTTAGACAGTTTCTAATATTCTGTCAGTAAATTATTGAAATGAGTTGTCTGAGATAAAGTAAAAAACATAAGCATATATTTTTCTAAAAGTTTCTTTTGTATTGAGGCAGAGACCAGAATGTAGGTTAATCATTTGATAAGAAAAATCTATTATCAACAAGGAACCAGAAGTAGAGACCTTAGAACTCTTTAGTTTTGCAAATTTGTTTCAACTTTTATCTTGTAGAGGTTTCCTTTAGGTATTCTCATTAGATCAGCAGAGACTGGTTCCTTGAAATCACCAAGAATAATTGTGAATGAGATAATCTTATGCTAGAAATGTTAGTGAGAAATTCCCACGTTATCACTTTTAAGTGTTCTTTACTATAAACAGATTTCCCTTGGAAAACATTTAACATTAGTTTTCCCATGAAAATTCCTTCGGGTAAATTTTTGAAGATTGCACGGAAATGAGAAGATAAAAGGGATGCTACGTAAAACACCATTTAACAAATTCCTCTTCTAAGTCTCTAGCTGAACTACGTAGACGTTTGAAAATTTTCCGCTGAAATAAGTGGAGACTTCATGGCCTGTTTCTTTAACAAGATTCATAGTTGCCTTAACCAGGAGCGGGGAAAAGATTGCTCAAGTCACACAAGGAGAGGAATGGGGTATTGAAGGTGAAACAGTCACCTTTATTACCATTTTCCATAAATTTTATATCTTCGCAGATTTAATTGAATTCGCGGCTTTTATTTGGAGACTGCTCAGAATTAGTTTCCGTCTTCAGATTATCTGTATCTTCTGTTTAATTCCTTTATTGAACTGTCTTTGTTATTCAAATATATTTCTGAATACACAATCAAATTAACAAAACTTATAAAACGTACGCTATTTAGTTTCTAAATTAGCTTGCAAATTGTGTTTTTCTTATTTTGACGACAAAATAGAAAATACCTATTTATTAAAACATATTTCAACCTTACTCTTATCGTATATGAAAAACCAAAGGGAATAAATGTTTTAAAAGTTTAATCATTCGGGTAAAAAATCATCGGAAAATTTTTGGCTGAGAAAAAGGAGATTTGGCGGAAATGTTATTGACTTCCTTGCCTCCAGGGTCATGAATGGGTCACTCGGCTCCAGTCAGATGTCAACATTCGTAAATGGTCTGGGGAAAAAATTCAATGGATGAAACAAAACGATGTAAAAAATATTTTTCACTTGAATAAAAGGTAAACTTTAATGGTATATATACTTAAAAACCAATAAACTGATTGCTGGTTAACTTATTGTGAAGAGAGAATTTCAGTTAATCAGAAGTAAATATAGGTTTGCAGTTATTCCTTCACCAATCCTCCCCGATGTTTCAAAGAAACCCTGGATATATAAATGAATTGAATTATAAAAGGAAGGAAATATTACGAAAGAACCTTGAACTTAAGCAATAAATCTTAAAACGTACCAAACCTGTTTCGTGATCTGAAAAGCAATTGTTTTTTATATCCCTGTATACACAAGTCCATATAGCCGCAGATTAATCTTCAGGGGTTCTCAACTTTTTAGCTCCTCGACCCCATTATGAAGTTTCAAATTTTCTATCGGCCCCCTAGACTAGCCATTTAATATTAAAAAAAAAAAAACAATGTCAGAATAATTAAAGTAATATTAGTTTGGTACTAGACATTCAGTATGATTAAAAAAAGTAACACCTAGTAAAGAAAATATGTTTGGAACTTTAGATGTACGAGTATATGTAACTTAATTCTCTAACACGTTGGTTATTCATCGACTCTCTTTTGACCCCCTGACTATATTTCATAGACAATTTGGATGATCCTATTGACACATGAGGGTCGATGTCAACCACTTTGAGAACCCCCTGGTCTACCTGCAAGTTTCGACTTAAGGGAACAAAGGTCCTATAGCAAAGTAGGCCAGCGTTAATATGCCTAAAAATGCTGGTAATTTTAGGGAATAAGTATGCAAAAGTTACAAAAGCGATGAAATTAATATTTAAATCACACAAGCAACAGAGCTTATTTGTTTGGAATAGACTATCAACGATAAATAAACTGATAAGGAATCACATTAGTAACGAGCATACTTTTGGTAATGAATCCCTTATCACAACCATTCCATGGAAAACCGGCGAAGATTGAGTCGTCTATGTTAGGAGATGGCTTTTGACGTGGCTTCGTCATGGGCATGATGACAGAAGAATGAATGATAGGGTTGAATTATTACTCAATTAAACGCGTTGACGACCTGATAATATAGTCCTAAATTAGATGTTCTGCATGTAATAAAGTCTTCATTGGACTGCCGACGCTTGGTAATTCAAGACTTCATGTTACTGAGAGAGAGAATAAGCCAACCAGCAAATGGTTCCGAAAGGGTCGTTAGGTAGTTTCCACTAGAAAGGATTTATCGTCAAACGAAATAAATAATGTTACGGGTTTCCCCTTTCAAGAGGATACGATCAGTTGTATTATTTTACTATACATAATTTATCACTGGGTAACAAATACATGTATCCAAAAGGATGAGAGGAACGATGGAATTTAAATTAAAACATATGACAGAACAAACAACAGAATATTCTCAAGATGAGGTCTACGGCGTAATACAAACAGGTCTAGTCGTTAAGTCAGTTTATGTTGGATGTGATGGGAAGGTATGGAAAACTAAGCAATCCACTGTTGGATGTTGTATGCACCCTGACTTAGATATATTAAGTGATAGCTGCTTACACTACCTTGAAAAATGTGAGGTAAGTTACACAATGAAATGAATGTTACGAAACATAGTGTATTAAAATCTAAATATACAAATTGACCAACACAGCGCTGCCTGGGAAACCTCTGAATGGAAGTCTGTGTAGGGTATGATGAAGGGGATGGGGGGGGGGGGGGGGAGAGAGGAGAGGGGGAGGAAGGAAAAGTCTTTCTTAACTGACAGTTCTACATTTTGTGGGAACTCCCCTTTGAACGGCCTTGGCATCACTCTGTTGACTGCCCCTCTTATCCAGGTATTACTGTAAGTGTCTTTCCCTCTATCCAAAGTATTACTGTGATGACTGTCCCTTTTATCCACGTTCTACTTTGATGACTGTCCCTTTCATCCAGAAATTACTGATGAGACTCCTTTTCACCCAAGTATTACTGTCCCTTTTATCCAGGTATTCCTATGCTCTCTGTCTGATTAAAACAGGTATTACTGAGTCATCTATCCCCTTTAAACAGGTATTACTGCACTGCCTATTACAGTACTGTCTGTCACTTTTAACCAGGTATTATTGTTCTCTCTGTCCCTTTTATCCAGGTATTACTCTGATGACTGTCCCTTTTATTTTAGATATTGCTTTGGTGACTTTCCTTTTATCCAGATATTACTGTGCAGTTTGTCCCCGTTATCCATGTATTAATGTGCTCTCTGACACTTTTGAAGATCTTACTGTATTTTCTGTAACCTCTAACCATCTGCTATCGTTTTGTCTTTCCCTTTTATCCTAGTATTAATGTGGTAACTCTTAAGTTTATCCAATTAGTACTATGCTGTCATGCTGTCTGTCACATTAAACCAGGTATTACTGTCTGGACTATCCCTTTTATCCAGTTATTACTGTACTGTCTCTCCCCTATATCCAGGTATTACTGGGTGACTGTTCCTTTTATCTAGTATTACTCTGGTGACATGTCATTTCTAAGCAAGTATTATTGTGTTCTGTCCCTTTTATCCAGGTATTAATCTGTTGACTGTCCTTTTTATCGAGATATTACTATGCTGTTTGTTCCTTTCATCCAGGTATTACTTTGGTAACTGAAAAGCATTTTCAATAACATATTATTACTATGGTGTCGTATATGAAATGAGGTATGACAAACCTGTAGTGTTTATTAACCACATAAGTTAAAAAGGGAAGGGGGAAGGGAGCGAAGTAGGTGTTTTAATCCTGCTCTGTTATCTGAATTAGGTCAAATGATGGCCACGTGCCAGATTCTGTCACGATCAGGCTTGTGGTTCGGATTCCTATACCGCACTTTTGCACATTTCTTCTCTTATGATATCATTTTGAGGCATTCACAAGTTTTACACCAAAGGTATTATTTATTGTATTTAGTGTTTATAAACAACTTCGCTATTTTTAAGATCTGGTTTATGATCCCTTTTCCAGGCGTGCCGAGCTTTACAGCTATACTTATTCTCCCATTCATATGTTGGTTATGTAAATTTTTACTGTCACCGATATAGCAGGAATCACAATCCAAGCAACCAATGGCATAAACTCCAATTCTTCATACCGTTTTACAGGCTTTTTTTCCCTTTTTTGCTCCTAACTGTATTAGGGTACTGGAATACAATATTGTAGCCGAGTTTTTCTATATTGAATTTTTTGCAAAATATTTTTTAGGCTCCTTGTTGAAAGGGAGTGTAAGTGAATTCTGAAATAATTGTTGTTTAGGTCTTTTCCTTGGGGGATAATACATCTTCCTAGATCTAGAGAGACAATTTTATACACAATTTTTTTTGATAATACAATTTGACTTTTGTAAAAGCTTGAAATAAGAAGGTTGAATTCTTCATCTAAAAAAAAAAAAAAAAAAAGAATACCGCAGATATGCTCGACAACAAAAATTGGTAAATTACTTATCACCTTGGCCTCAGGATAAGAGTTAAAATGAATGTAAGAATTAGAATGTGTATTCTTTCTATTAACAAAAGATTTTAAGTACTTAATAATTTCATCTCTATATACTACAAGATCTAGAAAAAGAAATTTATGATTTACTTTTCTTTTAACAGTGAACTTTAATTAAAATAAGGAACGTAACTATTTAAAAGCGAAACAAATTTGTTGAAACATTCTTCATCAGTTTTGTACACAATGAAAATATCGTCCACATATCGTACCAATAAAAACGGTCTAAGATCAGCAGGTAATTTTCCACATATAATCTCTCACAGAAAAAAAAAAAAAAAAATAATTAGCTTATGATGGAGAGAGGGACGAGCCCATGGAAAAGCCGGCCTTTTGTTGAAAAAATTTAGATTCAAATTTAAATACAGGAGCTTGAACTGATAGAGAGTTTAACTGTTGATCTTAAAAACCCTCCCAGGTGAGCCATTTCCAAACTACCAGAGAAACTTCGTCATCGGTCGCTCTTCAGTAGAAATTTTTGTGTATGGTATATCAACTTACATTAGATAGGCGAATGTGAAGTTACTGCAAACGATGAAAGACCAATATTATTGAACACGATCTTGTTTAAAACGCTAGTTTAAAACAGCGTAATGAAAACGATACAAAGATTTACCCAAATTACTATAGAAAAAAGCTCAGTATTCTAATTCCAAATTTCCGCCATAAACAAGATGAGAGAGAGAGAGAGAGCCTTAGATGCGTACTGCAGAAAACGAAAAAAGGTATAGAGATTATAGAGAGATAAAAGAGAAAGGCAATTAATTGCAGTTTACAAATAGCTATTAGACATTAAAGGGTTACAAATGAAAGTACAAATTGAAAGCAAAAGGTAAAACGAGTTAGAATAATTTTGAAGACGGAGAAAGCTTTAGAACACAACAAGAATTAAACGAAAGGGGAAACTGGACGGAATGCAGAAAAGCGGTGACAACCGGTTGACGGCAAAGCAATATCCATTCGACAGTTAAACCTAAGCCATAACCAGAGTCTTTATAGTTTTTCATGACATTTTTGGACATCCACGTCAAAACGAAAAAGTTTTCTGCTGCAAAATTCAGCCTTTATTCTGTTGCCTGGATGAGTCTTGGGATAGGATGCCTTTAATACAGCTCCTTTTATTTGAAACGACATGGAATGTATTATAGTACATTGTAATTTTGCTTAAATCGTCTGTTTCACAAAATTTGTAATGGAAATATAAAGTTAACAAACAGACAAAGTAGCGTTAAGATATAATTGCTCTAACATATTTCTTTAATATGCTACTGATAAAAAGCGCAACATTCTAATAGGCACTGAAAAACCAAGCGCTCACAAACAGCTAGTATCTTAATAGCCATATCAGGTTTTTCGTAAGTTGTCGATGTCATAGAAATAAAGAGAGAAAATATTAGCACGGTTACTATGTACCTCTAGAAAAACAAAATGATTACAGAAACTTGCGTAAATTCCTGAGCTACGTTTAATTAATATAATTCTGAAACAATTTACTGCAGTTCCATTGATATTGGATTTATAAATAACGTGGCAAAACAAATGAAGAGTAAAAAAAATCATCGAACACCTAACGATTGCAATAAAAAAAGCAAGCAAAAATGCTTTATGTTGATGCAATGATAATGAATGCTAACACACATACACATACTCATACAAACTCAAACATACACACACACACACACACACACACACATATATATATATATATATATATATATATATATATATATATATATATATATATATATATATATATATATAATATATATATATATATATATATATGTTGTGACGTTCTTTACTTCTAATGATTCTTCCTCAATTTTGTAACGGCAAATATCTTTGTTCACAATCATTGATTCAAGAACGGCACATAAAAGAATTATTCAGTGATTTTCACACACATTACCATTCACAACTAAATATTTAGATGGTACAAAGTATAAACTATTCAAACTATTTGAATTTTAATTTGATTTGATATGGGATTTTCATCTCTACTAATGATTTTCGCCCCAGTCTGTTTGAGCGAGAGGTCTGCTGCATGTTTGAGCCTGTTGTTGCCTGCCCTTTAGACTGCCCTGCGGCAGGTGTGTGTGTGTATATATATATATATATATATATATATATATATATATATATATATATATATATATATATAAAGCATCACAGCTTGACTCTGATTTTATATTGGCCGCTTCTGTGAGGGTTCTGTGGCAGAACAATATTCAACGATTCGTTGTCTGTGTCTGCCATTTTGAGTCCTGTACTATGTGAGGGCACTCTCATCATTTATTGTGCAAAACTTTGATCTCGGCGTTCACGTCTGTAGCAGCTTTCTTCAGACCTCCCTTAAGCATAACTATTAAAAGTTATTTAGCATGAATATTGACGCTGTCGTGCCACTGGTACCACGGGGATTGTTGATGGTTTTCAGTAGAATCAACTTTAATGTGTGATCAAGGATGAACATAAGGAGACTTATCGCCGGTAAGGAACAGTGTTTAATCGACGTGTAAAGGTCAGGTGTATTAGAGGCTTCAAGTTGCTGATGGTAATCGGCAGAATCATCAATAGTCTACAGTGTTGGATTTGCATTATTACTGTAAGTTCGGTTTAGGAATTTGGTTTTTGTAATTAGATTTAAGGGTTATTTTTCTTATATTTGCCTTGTACTATCGTTTTTTTTTTTTTTTTTTTTTTTTTTTTTTTTTTTTTTTTTGTTTTTTTTTTTTTTTTTTTTTTTTTTTTTTTTGCCACCATAAAAGTTTGTTGTTTCTTCTCCCTCTGACTTTAACTCCTCATGTTGGTATACATGTTAGTTTAGGAGAATGGGGAATAGCTTTTGTTATGGTGTTGCAACTGGATGCAGTTCTAGCTCCAACCATCATTTACAGCTATCTTTAATTTCATTAATAAATAGTGTTATGTTTATAAAGTTTAGTCTTTTTCTTATTCCTCTTTGAGTGTAAATTGTTTTGCTGATGATCCTGACTACTGATGCTTAATTAATAGGGCTTTTGAAGTCATATTTACTCGGTCTTGGAAATCTGCCTATTAGAAGAGTATGTGTAAGGGAAGAGAAAATTGTCGTTTTATTTTCATATGAAAAATTTTGGGTATTTATACAACCTGGATCTAGTATATATCTTAATATTGGTTTCATGCTAGATTAGTGTAAGAGGGGATACCCTATGGCTTGGGTAAGGCTCTGAAGATAATCCTTTATAGAAAAATTGAAAAGCATTTAGTTCTGTTTATTTATAGTTAGCAGGAGGCCACCATAACAGAACAAATGACCAATACACGACACCAACCTCGGACTTCAGCTATGCTAGATAAAAAGGAGAAGCAGAAACGTTAGAATTCAAAGATGGAACAAGTTCTTTGATATATATGGATTCAAGGGTCGTTAGGTAATCACAATGGCTTGTTCCACCAATAATAGAGAAAAGCTTTTATTTATTTCAATTTGACATATACAGGCATGGTTCTATATATAAGAAAATTCTGGTTTATTAAATTTCTGACCCGTTCTAAAACTGTACCCCACATGGCTACAATATCTTATCTGCTTTAACCTGCAGCTTGATCCAAACATAAATACTGGGACATCCCACCGGCACTTGAATTGTAGATAATGTTGGATCCTCATGAAGGTCTGATGTTTGTCATTATAGCCAAAGAATACTTCAGTCTTGAGTGGATTGATTGAAATTAATTGCATTTTATTAATTTATTTTCATTATTTGTTTGTTTGTCAAGAAATTGGTTGTCCGAAATAAATGGAATTGCAGCATACATATTTTTATTTAAGACATTATAAGAGGGCGCTGGATTGGGGAAATGTGACGGCAATCTGTTAAAGACTTTAAAAACCAAATTTTCAGGATAGGAGTTCTGTAAGAAAAATTTGATTAACTCGGTTGGCCGAGCTATTGTAGTGGAACACTTGTTTCCCTTTGACCGAGTATTGGCGGGCCGTGGAATGAAAAGGGTTAAACGTTTCCAGCCTATCATCGCCGCCCACCCACCCCCGGGTAGTCAGCTTTTGACAATTGCTACCTTATCTCTCTGTGAACTCATGCACCTTGGCACCCCCATCTCCTTCTAAAATCTCGATACTAGTCCAATGTTGTTTTCAGGATCCGAGTTGCCGAGATGGAGGAACAAATGGCTGCAGCATTATTACTCTGCTGGGAAATTAGACTTACTGCAGGAAGCTGCTGGCTAAGATGGCGCCCCCGACACCAACTCCTGTTTAGGTGGGATGAAACCCAAACCTCAAATATCCTCCTTTTATGGTATAATAGGTCTAGGCGTGTAAGAGTACCTGTGACATCTGTTCCTTGGTTCAAGTCCAGAGACCTTGGTATCCAGTCCTAGCTACACACCAACCATGACTTAGGCTCGAAACCACACTGAACCGAGTCCCAGACATAGCCAACATTTGTGTCAACCTATGCCTACAGTCTTGTATCATCCAAGATGTCCACACTTCCACGATGCCAATCAGGTGTCAGGCCTCCACCCTGACCCTCCTCACTCACTACACTCCAGACCTTTGCCTGCCCTAGTCTCGTCCTTGAGCACCTCACACTATCCCAGGAAACTGACAGGGGCCATTTATTCTATTTTGGGTTCCCACCTGGCTATTAGCACACTGCTAACATCATGAGTTGAGCTCCTGCCAAGCTTGTACCTGCTGTCTTATTACTAGGATCCAGCGGAAGAATCTACACCCTATGGTGAAACCCGGTAGCTTACTGACATCCCTCAGGCCCTTAACAGTCAATCCAATCAGATAAGGTAAGAAAACCACAGTTGCTTGCCAGTATTCACCTCTTTTATCTTGCATTCTGATTTTCTTTGCTGTCAAATTCTCTTCTTCTGTGTCTTTCCCACCATTATCATTACATTAAGGGGTCAGTTACCTGGTGTGCCTTCTCCACTCCCTTCTATCAAAGGCATCATCCTCAACCAAACCTCTTCTCTCCATACTTTCCTTCATTTTATCCCACCATCTAATGCTGTCTCCCTCTGTATCTTCTTCCTCTAACAGGTTCCTCCTATGCCCTCTTCACTCTCTCTTCATCATCCATCCTCAGCACATGCCCATACCATGTCAATCGCGACTCTCTTATCACTATAATCTTTACAAAGACTGTCCTTCTTCTTATTTCATCATTTTCCAATCTCTCAAGCAGCGATATTCCCATAACCCACCTCAGTATTCTTATCTCTGTTCTCTCAATAGTGCTGCAGTTTAAGGCCCCATGTGGGGGTCATACCCCAACCTGTGTTATAACAAAAGAAACCACCTATATTATATTATTGTACTGTCTCAACCATTATGACATGGTATGATGCACTTATAAAAATGATGTGTTTTTTGTAGATTGTTTTACTGGTTTTTGTATGATGTATACTCATCAAACGCTAATGCACAATGCAGTCTGCAATCACATTTTGTTTAATGCACTTGAATTTTAGATAGACATTTTAAAAATGTATTATAATATTGATACACATTCATTTTAAAAAATACAACCTTTTATAAAGCTTTCAGAACAGGAATATCGTTTATTAGTGAAGTATAACTTTAAATAGCAAAATATACGGTATTTTGTTCAAGCTTCACACATGTTGTTTCCTTGCCTGCTCTATAATCTCACCCCCCCATTGCGAAATAAAATGTCGAGTAAATTACTGCTTTGATATACATCACTATGATATGTTATTGTTGCTGTATCATACTGTTATTGTTGATATAAGCACTGCAACACTGCACAATCTCGAACTCTTGTGTCATTACTGTATGTCTTGCAGACCCTCGCCGGTTCTCCACTATGTCCCGCATTTGCAGACTCTAACAGCATCACCTCGATAACTGCCAGGAAGATCTTGGGGTGCCATTTTTGCATTGTGAAAGTGATTTATCATTCACTGTAGTGTTTTACACTATATAATATGATATCTTTTAAGCTATTCCAGTTCATAATCCTTAGTGTACTCATTTTAGCTGTTGTGTTGTTTGCATTCTAATTGGCACTAGTGTTCAGTTTTACTCTGGGAATTAACTCAAACTTGAAGTGCCATGGAGAATGACAATGCTCCTTGTATAATTCACTCTTCTAATACCCTTATTTAGAATAATTATAGTGCTTAATTGTCTCATCTGAGTATTTTCTAAAATACTTATCTCTGAAGCATTCTGTTATGAGGCTACTCAAGTAGGGTTCCTTTTTTATTTTCTGTCTGAATCTGCCAATCCGCCCAGTCATGTTAATTAAGTTGAAACTGGTTGTTGCCTTTGAGATTTATTGTTTTATGGAAGAGTGATCTCCCAGGATTGGTGGCATATAATATATATATATATTATATATATATATATATATATATATATATATATATATATATATGTGTGTGTGTGTGTGTGTGTGTGTGTGTGTGTGTGTGTGTGTGTGTACAAATAAAAGAGTTTGTGTGTGCGTGTGTATACTATGTATCTGTGTGTGTGATTTTCTCTGTTTATGCATTGATATACTTGTTACGTGAGTAAATTGAAGTAGCTTATGTTCGCAGAGACAGTTATCTCATGTGAAAGAAGAAAAATCACTTTCGGTTTAGATACATAGTAGAAAAGTTGGCAGAGATGACTGAATATACTGGCAAACATTTTCTTCGTCTTTATGGTGCCAATCCTCTTTTTGGCAAAAGCTCTAGTTCCTCACTGGACACTCGAGTGGGTTCCGTATTCGACTATCAATCCGGTAGCACGAGTTTGCATCCCAGCAGCCAGAGGACTTTATTTCTGATGATTAGAAATCTATTCCTCAATATTATGTAGTGCGGATCCCACAATAAGCTATAGGTTCCCGTTGCTAGGAGGGCCGTTAATCAGCTCAGTGGTCTGGTAAAAAACTATGATACACTTCCTTGGCAAAAGAGCTCGGCTGGAGCCATAAATACTACGAAAACAGGTGCATTTAAGATCAGTGACGGTAGTATATGTAACGTACGACGGAATACTTGGAACAAGGAGTATGAGGTCATGTCTTTAAAAAGTATGCTTTTATCATGTCAGGGCTTAGAACGACCCAGTGAGTCTCTGATATGAAATGATACAGTTCAGTGACGTAATGAGCACATTTATTCCTAGGAGGAAACATGGCATCAAAACCGTCAGTTGAGCAATCAAAGAAGCTAAAAGGACCAGATTCAAAAACGAATGCAGTTTAAACATGGTTATGCATGGCAATTGAGAGACAGAACGGAATTTACACAAGATTTAGGATTATAAGGTACTGTGATGTCTTCACAGCTGACGAAGGCAAACTACCATTCACATTTATATAAAACTAAGTCTAACCTGAAGAAATTTCCGTCATGAACTGAATCTCACGGAAGGAATAAGGAGCTGCAAACTACGTAAGAAAGCAAAGGAAAAAAGACTTTAAAAGAACTGAATGTTCTAAAGCTTGAAAAGATGTTCGCAATATCATCATACAAAATTCCAGTTGTTATATCGCAGAAAGGACCAAAGTAATTGATATGAATCTTAATATGATCATTCGTAAGTGGTAACTCACAAGGAAAACCGAACAACCATGAGATAGTCGAAAAATCTGTGGCGGCCTTTTGAAAATGGTCACTAATACTAATGACAGGTGGAATTTGGAAAACCATCCATAATAGTAACTAATACTACTTTAGTTAACTTGAATATAGTGCTTTAATCTTAGATGTTTATTTTTAATTGATGATAATAAAGTTGCAAACATAGTTTACACTAGGTATGCATAATTACCTTTTTCATTGTACAATAATGAAGAGCATTGTGATATATTATATATAGGATAATATCGGAAAAAGACCCCTTGACGATGATACTATTTCAATAACTGTGAATTATGAAATCCGCCACTAGAGTTCAGCAGTACAGGTCGATCAACAGGTGAAAAAAAATTGCCCAAAACTCACAAAAGCTGAGCATAATTTGAAAAACACTTGACAAGGCATAGTAAATGAAATTGAATGAGGATGGAGAACTTCATTATCAATGTTCGTCCGTTCAACAGTCAATGTGTTTGGTTAATCATCCTCTGCATTATTCATGTTATTCAGATGAGGGAAGGAACTCGATATTGATTTTTATTTTGTGCCCTTTCTTTCATCAATGAGTTTTTACAGCTCTTTATATTCTGGGTTTGTTGAATAGGAATTTCATTGTTTTTTTCCTTTTCTATGTTAACAGCTTGGTTCATAGTAGCAATCCATGAAAGGTGTGGGATTCGTGATTACAGAATCTCTCGAACAAAATCAATTGGTATTTTCTTCCTTCATCCTTATCTTTCCTTATGAATCTTTGTTCCCGTTTTTTAATTTAAAAAATTTAGACTAGACTGAAAGACAGATATTCAGTCAATTTAGTCTTTCACTGGGAAAGCTGAGAGACATTATCGTTTCCTAAATTATTCCTACAAAATCGACGAAAAATCAACTGCTATTACTTTTGAATTAATCTATTTGTTTACTAATGTTTTTCGCTGGATTGCTTTGCAGTCAGTTTATCAGGAGAAGAGAGAGAGAGAGAGAGAGAGAGAGAGAGTGAGAGAGAGAGAGAGAGAGAGAGAGAGAGAGAGAGACTCGATGAAGAGGCTTCAGAATAATGCATTGGCCATCGATTTGAAATAGAAACACGAAAACAGAAAAATACACTAAAATCAAGCAAAACTCGAACCATGGCCAATTGATAAGAGGGCTTGTGTTTGCTAAAAGGTTACCGGAGCGCAAACGCCAGCATGAACGACCATTGCCAATATAAATGAAGATGCATGAAAAACGATGAGAACATCAATTTGAGGTGCGAATATTCTTGTACATAGAGTATTCAGTATGTATGTACAAGAAGTGATGTATGTAATTTTGCTATAGGAGAAATATTATATATATTATATATATATATATATATATATATATATATATATATATATATATATATATATTATAATTAAAGAAATCTTTGTAATGTCAGGTCTCACAAGTGTCAATAACTCCATAGCGTAAACTAATATCTTTAAGTAATTCAATAGAGATTACGCTACCCAGTCGATCTGGTGGTTTATTATATTATTATTTATTTCTTTTTCGTATCCTGTAACTGTCATGTGTAGTTCGAGATCACTTTTGTTTTGACTCCAGGCTCCAGCAATTAGTCAGTCAAAAGTCGAGATAGGAGAAGCCTTGCACGCGTTCGTGTGTAACATGTCTTGATCTAGACGCGAGACGAATGATTGCACCAAAGCATGTATTGAACTTGTCCCGCTCTAGAGAGAGTATTGCATCATCCTTTTGTATCAGAGAGAGAGAGAGGGAGAGAAGAACCACGTAGATTTCTTGGAAACTATTGCACAGAACCACGTGGCAATTGCGTCATACAGATTTCTTGGACGTGGTCATGGGGCGATCAAAAACGTTTTGTATCTAAAAAATTACGCCATCCAATTTGTGTCTTTCTTTTGACTGAGACCCAAAGATTTTATTACTGTAATGTTAGAGATGATTTGGAAGAGTATCGTATAATATTTGGTTGTGGTCATTGATATTAACCATCGCATTTGAGAGTAATTAGCGTTTTTACCCAGTAACTAATCCTATTGTGTACTTTGTAAACAGCATCTGCATATTGTGAAAGCTTGTGAAAAGTATTGTAATTTGTGCAAGTTTTAACCATCGTTGGAGCTTGAAAGTTTTATCTGCTATATATTTGTTTCTTTACGTTTTGCATAATTGTGTTCTTCATGTCATTTGAATGATGTTTAATTTTTTTCTTTCTTTTTTTTCTAACTTTGATCTTTGCTTCGGTGAATTTGGCACTTTTACATTTTTTGTGTGTTTAGTTCGCTCAATATTTTTCAAGAAGTTTTAAAATTTTGTTTCACATATTTATCGTTTGGGTGACTCAATTTTGTTTCTTATCTAAGTTCAAGCATTAAGTTTCGTGTCACCTTGTAATAGTTATTTTCCTTAAAGTAAAATTTTAAAATTTGGTAATAAATTTGAATAAATAATAAAGTTTTATATATAGAGTTTTACTATAGTTTTCAATTTACTGACCACCAATGCTGGGAATAACATGACATAGTGTTGTTCCTTCAGTTTTACTGAAGTGACTAATCGAAATCGAGGAGACAGTTAAAGTTGTCAGTGATAGAATGACGCCTATTCATTTATAATATTTCTTTTTTAAATATTGATACCTTACATTGCTGATCATTCTTTTAAGGTATCATTGTTGCCTTTAAGAGTCTCCCTTTTGTCAAGTAAGTTTTGATTTCTATGATTAATAAATGTAATAACCAGGGGCCTGGAACACATCACAACAATATTGATATATTTAAAGCAGAGACATAACTTCGTCGTAATGAAATTAAATTAATATCCATATTAATCCGAATTTCCTTAATGCCAATGTAATCTATTAAAAATTACCATGCTAGTAATAGAACTTGTAAAGTGTCATGAAATTAATCAAAATAGAAGAGAAAGCATATAAAAATACCAACTAATATTTAGTGACTCATTCTGGAATGAAGAACTATGAATAGCAGATAATATGCACCATGAATGTTAATACAAACTATGACTTTGAATCCTGTGTAAATGAAAGCTCCTGTCTTACAGCTTGCTCGGAATGAGGAAAGTCAATCCCTGTGGCTACGGTTATGGCAGCTGTAACGCGACTTCCCAAGTCTAAGTTACGACAGTTTTTTATCCGCATGTGGGTGTCTTTTCTCGGACCCATAACTTGTAATATACGGAAAAACAGGGGGGGTTGCTCGGAGAATCACAGGACGGAAAAAACAGTGATGTACAATGTCGTCGTCTCCCTCTCTGCCAATCATCGGAGGAGGACGAATGATGTTTGAAAAAGTTTCGTGTATTTCGTAAAAGCCAATTAGTCGTATTCACCCCTTTGGCTATGTTCAAGACTATCATTCACTCCCCAGCAATATCAATTGTGATTATTTATTTCTAACAAGACACAACTACCTTTGGCATAGGTCAGTTATAAAAATTCATAAATCGAATACTTATTAGAAGAAGGGATTTTCATTTAGCGGTTATAAACATTATGGTCTGCGCTTAAAACATTTGTTGCAATATGCGAGGAAGCTAGTCTCTCGCTGTTTCACGAAGTCACAAAGTATAATATGTTGAAATTTTATGCCTTATTAAGATTGCAATAAACCATCTGTGGGCGCCATGTTGTATCACGCCACTGTTCCCCTGATTTGCCCCAGCATGCAGGCTGGACAACCGTCATGCATGAAACCCTGTGAGTACGTGACGACTCCTACATTCCTCTTTCCGTGAGAGAAATAATGAAAAATTTCATTTCATAATCCCAGCTAGTTTCAGCTTATAATTTGGTCTGTCCTTGCCTGGGAAATAATGCTCTCATGTCTGGAAAATGAATTCTACAGAGGTCTTCTTCCTTTCTTGACAGTTGAATTCAAATCAGCTTGATTAATGACCACTTGCCTACAGACATTCGTACTCAATCTCTCGTTAATGCAAGGTATCCTCCTCTCTCTCGCTCTCTCTCTCTCTCTCTCTCTCTCTCTCTCTCTCTCTCTCTCTCTCATATGAATATTTTCTGCCATTGCTGCACCCTTAAAATGTGCAAAGAACATTTGTCAAGCAAATTAATCGCACAAAACTTCTATGGATATGGCAACTTCCATATTAAATTGGCTCTAGTTGTAGAATTCTCATCGTTCTTCAGTTTCTTGGTTCTTTTGATAAATTCCTCTTCAGGATGCAAGTTTGCAGTCACTTGAATCAATCAATATTTTTCTGTCTAGCTTTATTAGAGTTTCTATTCTAATTAAGCTTGATGTGGGTCGTCTGGCCCACAATATACAAACAAAGGATAATCCCACGCGCAGGTCCAGTGTAAACCGACCATAATCTGTAACGTCACAAACCGGTGGAAGCGACAATTTACTAATGTAAACATAAGGATAGTTGCCGTTTTTTTTTTACACATTGAAATGGAATTTAGTAAATATCCCTCCATAGATTTTTAAGCGGTTAATACGAATTTTGGACACATGGAATATAGATCATGTGAATATCAATATTGAAGAAAAGGAATAGGCGAAATGTTGCACAAATGTTTTTTTTTTGTGTGAAACTTTAAGAGACTGACGTCACGGGATTTTTTTTTTTTTTTTTTTTTTTTTTTTTTTCTTTTTTTTTTTTTTATCTTCCCAGCCTTACCCCCTGTGTGCATTTGAAACTCGCCATCAATTGTTTTAAAGTTGATATCCTCTTGTGAGTTGTCTCTTGGCACGAGTCAGCCTTCAGTTCTTGTAATTTGTGAAATTAACATAGTCTGATTTTTTTTATTATATTGGGGTTCACAGTTTTATCACAAAATTAAGCTTATTTTTACAACATTTCGCCTATTCGATTTCTCCAATTTTCCAATATTCACATTTACTACAATATTTCATGTGTCCAAATTCGTATTTACCGCTTAAATCTATGGAGGATATTTATTAAATCGTTTTAAAGTGTAAAAAAGGGATTTATCCCTACGTCTACATCAATAAATTGTCGCTTCGATCGGTTTGTGTGACGTCACAAAATCAAATGTGCAAATGAGTCCCAAATTTGTCGCTCGAGCCCCGACCTTGTCATTACTATTTCGTGGTCTGGCCCATCTCGCTTGCTTTTCAGTTAAACAAATGTTTCCTCATTTTTACAGTAAATAATTTTAACATAAACTATTGACGCAAAAAAAATAAATAAAACTGGGTTATTTGCAGTCGCTTACTAAGTATCACTGAACTATTTCGCAAATTAGAGATATGGCTAATAAACCTTCTTACCTCAGTCAAGCGCATGATAGACAAATGGTCGTATTGAAAATATTATATACTTTTATCATTCTTGAAAAAAAGATAGGCTATGGGCCAATAGTATTTTCCTGATGTTGGTCATCATTATAGTAAAATTCAATATTTTGGAATGAAACACTCACAATCAAACCATTATACATAATAAGACCTAAAATAAAAAAAATAAAAAAAATGCTTATGTCAGTTTTGTTCACACCTGGTAATTATGCCAGAAAGTATCTCTATAATGTAAGGGTTTAGAGGTAACCGGTTTTCAAAATGGCATTCATCCTTTATGATCAAAATTGGAGGTCAAAAAGTAAACTTTGAAATTTCCCGAAGAAAAACTATTAAACAAACGCCAAATTTGGGCACATTCTGAAAATCGGAGTAGAGGGAGCAGAATAACTGTATGATGTGCACGGCATTCTAAACAACTTTTGTTAAATAAACTTTACCCAAAAGTCTCTCATTTGGCCTGTGCAAGGCTTTGCTCATTATAGGTATGCAGAATTTTAAGGAATATGTGTGCTGGATTTGGGAAGTTTGTGTGCAATATTACTAGGTTCATGCGCGTGATTTTAAGATTAAGATGTGGCTTTTAAGCCTTCAGATTCAAGATTTTCAGTTGGTTACTCGTTATTCTTATGTGTGATTTTGAAGTTTTGATAGCCTATAATTTTATCTACCAGGTTTTACAACATATTGCTTTGTAGAGCTAGGCAATTAACTGGTAGGTTAACTACCTAATAAGAACCTTACTGTAAGGGTTAAGTTGAATGTGATGACTTGACAAGCATTTTTTTTGTTGGCATGTACCTTCAAGATTCAACCATGTAGGTCTTTTGTTTAGCCTACAACACAGGCCTAATCTATGTAAACTGCTTACATAACCCCCCCCCCCCACACACACACACCCAGATATATATATATATATATATATATATATATATATATATATATATATATATATATAATATAATTCCTTTAAATGAAAACGGGCATCAAAGTCTTTGCCATTTTTTTAATCATTCATGTTCAATTTTGGGGATTTGTCTGGTCTCCCAGTGGTCAAAAATTCTTTCTTACTGGGAGACAGTTCTAAAACAAATAGGTATCATGCACTCGCTGTACTTCTTTTCCGCATTCATTGCATATAACTTTGAGCAATACGGGGCAACACGGTACGGTAGATGTACTAGTTTAAAATGTTACTAAAATACCATAGTAAATTTTAGACTTTAATGGCACAAAAGCCGTTCATTTATTTTTATCATTAATTAATGTCTAAATTTAATTTGTGATGCTTCAGTCCTCATATTGAACAACTTTGTCAACATTATTCGTTCTCCTCCGATGATTAGCAGAAAGGGACAGACGTCATTCCTACGTCATTGTTTTTCCAGGCTGTGATAAAAAGAATAATTTCAATATACCAATTTACTTATGCACTGATACTGATAATAAGGACAAAAGAAGTAAATTTGTTTTCGTACTTATTTTACCATAAATTGATAATTATAAGTCTGATTTAATTATGGTTTGTGGTTTGCATTGAAACTGAGAGAGAGAGGTCGGCTGAAAGAGAGAGAGAGAGAGAGAGAGAGAGAGGGGGGGGGGGGTAGGACCCCGTTCTTGTCATCATTACCGATGTACCTCGAAAAGATAATTTTTACATGTCGTGTCCTCAGAGGGCGAAACCAACAAATCCAGGATGACAGTGAAGCTTTAAGCCACACCGTCAGCGTTCTGGATTTGTTGGTTTCGATGGTTCGCGCCCGGGAGCTGGCAAATCTCTTATTGACAAAAAAATTCCCTTTCGGTTAAACATACATGAAAATATATTAATTCCGAGGTAGTAGAGCGAATTAGATATTAAAGGACATTTGTAACTCGATGTATATATATATATATATATATATATATATATATATATATATATATTATATATATATATATATATATATATATATATATATATTTTGTGTGTGTGTCTGTTTGTGTTATCGGCAAAATGATAAAATTCAAATAGTAACAACTGATATTCGCCCTCTTCTTATCCCAAGTTAATCTTACCTTAGTATACAAGCATAAAAGTCATGAATAGAGAATAAAAGCTCAACAAGTTTACAAACTTTGTGATGTAGTCGTAGGAGAGTCCTTTAGGCGAAACTTGGAAGCTCTCGGCAAATGGAATATATTCTCACAATTCCCTGAAAAGATTTTAAGTTAGCTTTATCGCTCGCCACTCACCCCGCCAAGTGGGTAATGTTCTTTAACAAATTCTGTTTGGTTCTCGTAATTTACAGTGGCATGGGAAAACTTCCTACGAAAATTTAAGTTTTTATTTGGTATTTTTTTGTTTCTTAAATACTTTTATTGTTCATCATCTGTATGTTTATATACATTCGTAATTTTATTTTTCATTTTGCTATAAACCAAATAATTTTGTCTTTCTTTTGAGATACAAATATTATATTTTGATAAGAATTTCGGCAAGTTAAGTGTGTTTTTCTGATCGTCTACTGTTAATGAATTCACATATTTTTTAATAAGATTACTAATACTAAAAACAATCATCATTATTGCTATTGAAATAGCAGTAATGTCAATGGTATATTTACCATTATCTCTAGTTTTACTTCAAGTTTGTAGCTGTAATAAATATTGCCTGTATAACGTAGATTAACAAACATAAATGTTATAAGTCCTAAGCAGGAAAAGACGCTCTTATCATGTAATCTGCTAACCAGAATCAAACCGAAAACCCGCAATATTTAATTAATTTACAACAAATGAGATGGTTTTTACAATAAGAAATCAGACAGTTCCTTAATGAATATGAATTTTGTAATACATCAAACTCCGTTCGAATTTTGAGACCATTCTGCTGGCAAACTCACAGTTGGGGAAACACAAACACACACACACATGGTGAACGTTAGGTATGAGGCCGGAGGCGGGTTAAGACTTCCTCTGATTTTTTTTCAGCTTTTTGTTGGACCCACGTGGAATAGAATTTTTTTCGGGGAATATCGTATTTTTCAATAATGGATGTTATTCATTTTTATGTCTAGTTACATAGATTTGGATGACATCCGTATGATCACCAGTTTTCGGAAATATAATCCTATTATTATTTTTTTTTTCTTTTGAACGATTTGAGGGACATCTCCATCAGTTGTCTATCACTTTTATGCTATTTTTTCCACTTCATTAATTTTTTTTTTAGTGCCGTCTTTCACAAAAGGATCTTTCTATTTTCTTACTTCAGTATATTTACATTTCCACATGTTAATAGCATTTAAAAGACAAACATTTAATGTACGTGAGTTATCAAGCATTTATAAACTTTCATCGCAAATCCTTCGAATAATGGGATAAGTAATCACGCTGTATTTTCGTTATGTCATTCCATAATTTTAAACTCAACCACATGCATAAAGCTTCAGGCAAGTTCCACTAAAGTAATTCATGGAGATATTTCAAACCACATGAAAGAAAGACAGAGTTATTGAAAACGAATTTAACAGATTAGTGTCTTCTTTTCCCTCACTCTTTAATAATATGATTTACTGTATGTCTCAGAGGCTTTCATCACACTGTCATTTAGAGGAAATCGAAAGTATACATACGTTTTATATCATTGACAGAGGTCATTTATCCTTCTTCTTCGAAATGACAGGAATTGTTCCAAAAATTTGTTTGCGCTCAAACAAAGAAATCGAACCTTGAGCCTGGAATGAAAATCATTTGTGGTGCCTTTTTCATGAACTTGAGAGAGAGAGAGAGAGAGAGAGAGAGAGAGAGAGAGAGAGAGAGAGAGATGAAAGAGATAAAAAACCAGTTAACAAAAGATTTATTTGGTTTGCAAATTCTTGCAAGAAAAAGGAAGAAGACTCAAGTCTTCATTGAGGTAAGATACCAAAAAACGAAGTAGAATGAAGCGCGTCTTTGCCCAAAAGAAAGAGGACTAAAACAAATTTTAAAAATAAATAAAAATAAAAAAAAAACTACAAGAAAAAAGTAAAAGAAAAAGATTTTAGAAAAAAAGGACTTGAATAATACAATCACAAACACTTTTATTGAACTCTTATTACTTCTTTCTAGCTTTCTTTAGTTTTTAGGCTAGTGTATTCATTTGGGCCCGCTCTATTAGAGCTGTTTATTTGCTAATTACAGTGTTTTCTATTTATATTACTGGTTTAGGGTTTAGCTTTTTAGTTTTAGGGAAACCTTGTGTTGAAGACATGTTAATCTGTCTTCTGGGCATATAATTGCCATATAGCTCTCTGGATACTGGGTTCATTTGTACTTGCACAAGGTTGATTTAGTATTAAGTTTGTTTTATAATAAATATTGTTAGTTTTCTTGGTGGTTTGTTTACCACATCCCATTCATTGTGTTGCATTACTACTGCCTACGATCCCTAAATAACATCTTTAAAAGATTCTGCAGAACGGCCTCCTAGGGGTCGTAACAGATTGGCGACCGTGACAGGATCGTACGCAGGTGCACGCAGTGTTTGTGTTTGTGGGGCAGCACTAGGTTAATTTAATAGTATTATTTAGTTTTGTCATATATATATTTAATATTTTCCTCCCTCCTTATTTTGTCCATAGTCATGGAGGACATTGCTTTCAATCCTGGTGAATTTTTGGGATCAGCTTGATTGCATTAAGTATTTGCACATCCTTAATAAAATTATCTAATGCAGTGTGCCCGGTGGTTAGGTGTTTACTTGTAAGTCCACAGATACAAGGGCTCATTTGTTGGAACTAGTGGAGGCAAAGGTAGCCTTAGGTTTGGCTGAAGGGGAAGATTTAGTTCCAGTATTGGAAAGTGATTTGGACACGGATAGTGCTTCTGAAGTAGAAGTTAGTATAAATCCAGGTTTGTCCCTGTTTGAGGACCCCCCTCCTGTACAGCTTATCTATAAGGGCCCAGCTAATTTTCCTGTTGGAGGCCAAACGAAATCTACTTAAACCCCTTTCTTGCTAGTGATACAGTGGTGAATAAGGTTGAGCCATCTCATTCAGGCATGAGCCAGGAGGAGGGAGAATATAAATTAATATGTAAACGTATTGAGTTGTTGAAACTGGAACATGAGGAAAATGAACGAGCCAGGAAGCATGAGTTGGAGATGGCTAAAGTAAAATTGGACCTTGCGTAGGATTCAGGGTGGGTCCAACCAGATTAGTAACCCTAGTAATTTTCACCAAGATAGCTTTAAATTATTTGGGGCTGCTCTAAAATTAGTGCCCATCTTTGACGAAAGTCAATGTGCCTGAATTTTTCAAAGCTTTTGAGAGGGTTGCATCCCGGTTGGCTTGGCCTACTGAAATGTGGACGGTGCTTATTCAGTGCAGGTTAGTGGGCAAAGCCATTAGGGTGTATAATGCTTTAGAAGAGGGAATGGCTTTTAGAGGACTATGCTAAGGTTAAGGCTTTAGTTCTCATGGGCCTATGACTTAGTCCCTGAAGGCCTATCGTCTCAAATTTCAGAACCGTAAAACAAACCACCAACTATGACTTTTGTTGAAATATGCTCGTCTCAAGGAGGAGCAATTTGACGATTGGCTTAAGAGTCGTCAGGTTGTCTCTTTCTCCTCCTTGAGAGAGCTAATGTTACTTGAAGAGTTCAAGAAGGTTTGTGGTAGGGAATTAAAAATGCATTTGGAGGAGGTGAAGGTAGTGAATCTTGCCAAAGCGGCCCAGGTTTCCGATGAATTTGTACTAACCCATAGGGCTGGATCAGGCAATTTCGGGTTGTCCAATTCCACCTCTCAGTCCTCTAGACCAATAATTTTAATAGAAAGGTTAGTAATGGTGAGGTATATAAGAGAGAGGGTAATGTACCTGGGAAAGTCTCTAGTGGAGCGCTAACTAGAGTCTTTTCCAATAGTGATCAGGACAGTCTCGGCCAAAGTTAACCCTCTCCCGTGGTAATTGTTATTGGTGCAATAAACCAGGGCACAGGCAGGCACAATGTAATGCCAGGAGGAGATATTTACTTAGGAATGGAAATGACAATAATAGGGCTCCTGTATCTTTGATTGGTAAGGTGAATGAGGTTCCACCCAACAATAATCCAGTAAGTGACAAAAAAGTCTCTGAGCGGGGGCTAACTACCCTGTTGATTGCTCAAATCCCAATTTGTGACTTTTCAATAAGTATGTGGGTGGGAAGGTAAAATACTAAAGACCCCTTCAGGTTATCTGGATGTGAAATTTTGAGAGATACTGGGTCAGCTAGATCCCTGGTGTATTAGCAGATTCAATAAAGAATTTTGTTCCTTTTTCAGGTGAATATGATTCCTGGGGGGTGGGTTTCCAGACACCTTAGTATCTGCCCCTTTAATACAGGTGGAAGTAGCTTTCCCGGGCTACCATAAATTTGTTGAATTAGCCGTGTAGAGAGTCTGCCGGTGCCTAGGATTGACGGTATCCTAGGTAACGATCTAGGTAATAATGAGAAGGGTCAAGAAGTTTCCCAATAGTTTCGATCACTGCTTGCCCTAGTGGCAGTTACTACTCGGGCTGCTGCAAAAATTGCAGCTGCTACTGATGATGAATCTGATTTTAATTTCTTAGTAGTTTAGATGTAGATGTAGAAAGGCCCGGGCTAGTAGATAGTAGCAGTAGTATTGGAATTTTCAAAGTTTTGAAACCTCATTGTGACAGAATAACTTTCATCCAGGCCCAGAAGGATGAATTTAATTTTGAGTTGGGTGACTGGCGACCTAACAAAGCCCAGGTTTTTGTGTTATTAAGGGGCTTTTGTATAGAGTTAGTAGGCCTGCAACCCATCAATTAAATACGACCTCCCGAATTGAGAGATTGTGGTGCCCTCTTAAATTAGAGATGCAGGTGAGCTTGGACTCATGAAAGATCTTTCGCTGGTTCACATTGGTAATAGTAAAACTTTTCATAATTTGATTAAAATATTTTGGTGGCCAGGAATAAAGTCTTCGGTTAAAAAGTTTGTGAGGGCATGTGAAATTTGTCAAGTAATGGGTAAGCCCAACCAACCTGTTCCTAAAGCTCCCTTACATCCTATTCCTGCTATTGGGGAACCCTTTTTCAGAGTTAGTGATAGATGTAGTGGGGCCTTTGCCAAGAACAAAGTCTGGGTTTACCTATTTGTTAACAGTGATGGACCGAGCTTCTCGATATCCAGAGGCTTTTCCTATGTGGAAGGGTAACTTCCAAAGCCGTATTTGACAAGCTGGTGGAATTCTTTTCTAGATTTGGGCTTCCTTGTAAAATTCAATCCGACTGTGGAACGAATTTTACAAGTAAGGTATTTAAAGGTAAGTGTGCTGAACTGGCCATTCAGCACATTACTAGTGTGCCTTATCATCCAGAGAGCCAGGGTGTGGTAGAAAGGTTCCACCAGACTCTTAAGTCAATATTAAGAAATATGTTTTGAGCAGGGGAGAGGATTGGGATAAGGGGCTTCCCTTTGCTCTATTTGCCATCCGAAATCATCCCAACTCTTCCACGGGCGTCGCTCCGTTTGACTTGGTTTTTGGACACAAGATCCGGGGTCCTTTGGAAATTTTCCATGAATTATTGGAAACCTGTCAAAAGGGGGAAGAAGAGTGTGGGAGAGGTGGTGGATGAATTAAAACAAAATTTATCCGTAGCTTGGAAGTTTGCCCAAGAGAGTTTGTCCTCTTCACAATGTAAAATGAAATTGAAATTTGATAGAAAGAGTAAGGTACGTTCCTTTGAACCAGGAGAATTGGTATTAGTCTTGAGTACAGACTCCGATAACTTCCTTGAGCCTAGGTTTAAGGGGCCCTGGAAGGTCTTAAGAAAGTTATCGGATGTCAATTATGAAATTGAAGCTCCTGGTACTCAGAGGAAGTGCCGTATTTTTCATATAAATCGGTTGAAATCATATGTAACTAGTAGACCCGACCCCTTGTCTATAGTCTATGAACCGGTTACTAGTGTTGTAGAATATGTTAGTGACATTGAAGATGACTTATTGGATCAGGTGTCCTCAGATGCTCTTGGTAAAAACCTTCAGAATTTGGAAATTTTAAGAACTGGGTTAGAGCATCTGGAGCATCCTCGAGAGATGAAATAATGAAACTAATAATATCCTTTCCCGACTTATTCCAGGACTCTACCGGGGGCGGACGAGCTTACTCCAGCATGATGTTGATGTGGGCAGTGCGTTTGCCAGTAAGCAGAGTCCATATCGATTGAACCCTGAAAAACGTGCAATAGTCGAAGAGGAAATTAAATACATGCTGGAGCATGATCTCGTCCAACCTTCGGTCAGTCCTTGGAGTTCCCCTATAGTCCTAGTGAAAAAACCTGACGGTAAGTTCCGGATGTGTGTGGATTATAGGAGGGTAAATGCCAGTACAAAAGATGACTCTTTTCCACTTCCTCGTATTGAGGATTGTCTCGATCAGATAGGACCTTCAAATTTATTACTAAATTAGATTTATTAAAGGGTTATTGGCAGGTTCCCCTAACTGATCGAGTTCGTGAAATATCTGCTTTTGTAACACCATTTGGACTTTATGAGTGTAAAGTTATGCCTTTCGGGTTGAAAAATGCTGCCTGTACCTTCCAACGTTTAATGAACAGGGTTATTTGTGGGCTGGATGGTACTGAGATTTATATTGATGACCTTGTGGTTCATAGCAATGATTGGCGAACCCATGTGGTTAGGTTAAGGAAGGTGTTTGAGGCATTGCGAGCTGCAGGCCTAGTGGTGAATCTCGGGAAATGTGAATTTGGCAAGGCTAAGGTTGTTTATTTAGGTCATGAGATTGGCTTGGGTCAAGTAGCCCCGAAACAAGCGAATCTTGAAAGCCATTATTGCTTTGAAGAGACCGTGTAATGTTAGAGAAGTGCGTAGAGTATTGGGTATGATGGGTTACTACCGTAGGTTTGTTCGCAACTTCTCTGACATTGCACAGCCTCTTACTGGTTTACTGAAGAAAGGACAAAGGTTTGCCTGGTCTTCTCCGAATGTGGGAAGAATCCTTTCTGAGGTTGAAAATGTTGTTGGTGTCCAATCCTATATTGATTTCGCCTAATTTTCAGAAGCCTTTTATTATTGCTGTAGATGCCAGTGATGTTGGGATGGGCAGAGTTCTTTTTCAACGTGGTGAGGATGATATTGTACGCCCAGTCTCTTACTACAGTCGTAAGTTGCTGGCGGCGGAAAGAAAGTATTCCACCATTGAAAAGGAAGCCCTCGCCTTGGTTCGGACACTTGACCATTTTAAGCCTTATGTCACAAACTTTTCATTCCCTGTGGAGATTTGACTGATCATAACCCCTTGATATTCATAGAGCGGATGAAGGGCTCCAATCAAAGAATCTTGCGTTGGGCCCTACAGTTGCAGGAGTTTTAACCTAATTATTAAACATATTAAGGGCGCAGATAACTGCATTCCGGACACCCTTTCCGGATGTAGGAGCCAGCCCCTCCTCCTCTCGTTGCCCTGGCCTCTGAAATTTTCCTCAAGTTTGTGTATATATATGTTTACTAATTGTTAATTTGATCTGTCCATTTCTTTTGGACTATGATTGGTTGTTTCCAGGTATGAAACAGAATTTGACTCTTAATTGTTATACCTTCTTTTTCAGGTGTGAGGTATAATTTAACTTTAATATATAGTCCTGAGTTTGAATGGTTTTGTTGATTCAGTTGACTAAGTGTATTTACCTTATGGGTTAATTCAAGTTTGTTGGTTTTCTCTTGGTTAAAAAAAAATTCTATTCAATGATAAATTTTTTTTGTTTTAGAGGAGGAAGGTGTCATGTAAGTGTAAATAATTGTTTTTATTTTCAGATCAACTTGGTCGAGTGTAATATTTTCTTTATTTTTATGTTTAAGTATTAAGGTACATAGTTCGTTGTGCATTACTTTGAATATTGTGATAGTGATGCTGTTGCTTCTTCCTCTAGTAGATAATTATCAAACCACCCTATTAACGCTTTGTTATTGTTTACTTTCATTGGAGAGTGAGTGACGGTGCGAGTGTTGCGCTGGAAAAGTATGTCGCCTTCCCAGAACAGTTCGGGCCGTATCGTCATCCCAGAAGGACTAGTGCAGCAGCCACCTTGGAAATTTTTTTTGTTGGAGCATTTACTTCATAATATTCCTCGTTTTGACCCGCCGGTGTATGAAGAGCCACCTGCGGCGGATTTACTGATCACGGCTTATATCTCTGCCTCGCAAGGACTTGTGTCACTTGCGACCTGCCCCCCTTGCTTTTTTCCCACGTCGGAGGAGTCCCGGGTAGACAGGGCTGGCGCTGGATCCCAGCTCTGTAGGAGAGGCTTCTGCCGTGCCCCGGTGGTACTGAGGGTCTTGGTGTTGCTCTGCACGTCTGGGCTGTCGAGGCTCGTGAGGAGTTACGTAGGGAGGCTAACGCTAGGTAAGGTGTCGACCTTTGTATTTTCCTTCGGGAAACGTCTGCTGCTTATCGGTCTGACCTAGTGTTCAGTAGCTCCCTTAATGTAGCAGACTGGTGGTCCCCAGCGACTCCGTGGACACCTCCTCAAAAGGAATGAGTAAATTGGTTATTCCTTAACATAAGCGTATAGGATCTATATATCCTTACTCATATTGATATATTGTTATAATTTTTGATGGTATACCTTGTTATGATTGATTTGTGGTTGTGTGTAAATTTAGATTTATTAATTAGGTAGGTAATTTTAAGGTTTTCACTTGTATTGAACTCTTATACTTCTTTCTAGCTTTCTTTAGTTTTAGGCTAGTGTATTCATTTGGGCCCGCTCTATTAGAGCTGTTTATTTGCTAATTACAGTGTTTTCTATTTATATTACTGGTGTGGGTTTAGCTTTTTAGTTTTTAGGGAAACCTTGTGTTGAAGACATGTTAATCTGTCTTCTGGGCATATAATTGCCATATAGCTCTCTGGATACTGGGTTCATTTGTACTTGCACAAGGTTGATTTAGTATTGTGTTTTGTTTTATAATAAATATGTTAGTTTTCTTGGTGTTTGTTTACCACATTCCCATTCATTGATGTTGTTGCATTACTACTGCCTACGATCCCTAAATAACATCTTTAAAGATTCTGCAGAACGGCCTCCTAGGGGTCGTAACAATAAATATATATAAAGGTATAAGCCATGAAGGAAAGATAAACAACGGATTTTCTGCAAGATCTTTCGACTCAACGTCCTTTATTCAGCAGACAAACTGACTTACATGAGAAATTGAGGGTACAGGAAAGATCGTATAACTGCAGATAGGGATTATAAGGAGATTAGTACTAGAATTCGATGACCTGGAGAATGAGTAACCTTTCCAAACAAATATAAACAATGGGTACAATTTAAGAACAAAAAGATTAAGTCCAACTGCTCAGACAAGACAATTCAAGGATTATATAGGGTGACAGCTAACCCAATTTCAGATCTTTGGTTAAACAAAAAACTTATTCACAAAGCATATTAAACATACACATACAAAGAAAATATCTCTAATTTTTATTTAAGTCTGTAATTATATATTTGAGGTCATTTTTAAAATGTTACAAATACAAGGGTCTAAATGAAACTATTTAACATTAAAAATTCAGTTTATTAATGCGTAAACAAGCGGTTATAAATGAAAAATGCTAACTAGAAGGGAAACCACGTACATGGGAGTTTTATCCCCATAAAATGAATCAGATCTATAAATCTCGTTAGCAGATAATTAATGATAATTTGAATTCTGATTGTGGAAATATGGATTGGTCATAAATTCTAATGTTTTAAAGCGACAGCTGACAGAACAATCTTCGTTACTAATTGCGGTTCACATGGACACAATAAAAAGAAAGGGAGGGTAAAGTGCTTTGACTCCGAATACAGCAGTCAGGAACGGGAAAATTTTTCGTTAATATGGACTGATCAACTTTATGATTTTCATTTAGCTTTTTTCAACGGATTAAAATATTTGGGAGATTTTCAGAGTATTGATATTGCGCTTCCACTTAGCATCATCAATGTGTTTCGCTTCCAAAGTGATATTAAAATTTAATAACACATTAGCTTTTGAGTCACTTATTTTGATAGCAGTTTTTACAAAACTTTACGAATTTTCAAGGTATTGACTATTGTGTATGTAGTTTGGTTTCCTTCGGACAAGTTATTTTTAGCCATTTTTTTGTAAAAGTGATTTTGTCTGCAAGTTTGGCGACCAACTCAAACATCTGTTTTGTAAATCAACGTTTATCAGACGTGATAAAAGTTTGGTTGCTTACGTTCATTGACAGCCATCTGCTGGAGATACGTATTTTCACTGTATTGCCTATCTTAAAAAACATGTATATGCCAGAGTGACCATCTTTAGAACAGTTGTTTATGAAACCCCAATGACTTGTGCAACTCCTCTGGCAACGAAAATTAGTAATAACAAAGAAAATAAACCTTCTGATATTTTGTCTACTACATCTAGTTTTCAGGGTGACTGTCCTTGGTCAACTGAACCTGAGACTCTTCAGTAACATTTCCTGGACTTAACACTATATATATATATTATATATATATATATATAATATATATATATATATATATATATGTATATATATATATATATATATATATATATATTATATATATTATATATATACATATATACTATACATTATATATATATACATTGATCTTATATATATATATACAGGAAGATTGGGGCATCTGCAACGCCGCAGATTCAGTAGGAATAAAACAGCAAACAGCCATCGTAGCATTGTAAATTTATTGGCCAAATTTTCGAGACCACATGTCTCATCATCAGGGCTGTAAAATACAAAAAGAACAAAAAATTAAAAAAGGACTAGGTTAAAAAAAAACTCACAAAGTCTAAAAAACAAGAAACTTGAATTTAAAAACAAACAAAAACAAGCTAAACATATTTAAAAAACATTGAAAACCTAATACTGAAAAAAACTTTTAAAATTGTATATATAAAAAATTATGGTGTTAAAATGTATTAGTAACCTTACTCTATCTGAGCTAAGAACTGAGTGACATTCTCAGTTTTTCAGGAGGACGACGTCAACTTAGGCGATATATAAGAATAGTGAAGAGGTCTGGCTGTTTAGGGAAGGAACAAGCTGCTTGATAGTTAAGGGGACCGTCCGCTATGATGTCTATTTTTTTACTTATTACGCAAAATACATAATTTTCATATATGTTTTAGATATATAATACCTTCATCATATAAAAATTTCAAGTCATTTGATCAAAAACTTTTCGTTTTTATTAGCAAAAATCATGATTTAAAAAAAAAAAGTAATTGGTAGAGTTTTTATCTCCGCTAATATGACATCAGTTGTATTGAAAATCATACCATAAAAACTTCTTTATATACGGAAACAATTCTGTGTGACAGAATTTTGATTTTTTAATTTTTTTATTTTTATGAATTTTTTTTTCTCTTTTTTTTTGTTTTTTTTTAGTCTAGACACTCAAAAAAATGCTAAAAAAAAAAAAAAAAAGAAAAAAAAATCAAAATTCTGTCACCCAAATTATGGGATTTTTATTCTCTTTTCCAATGATATCTTTCTCTCTAAAATTGGATAATAAATACCGAGTAATGGTTTACCGACATGCGCATAAGTATGTTTTTTGAGTTATGAGCTCCCAAAGATTTGCTATGTAAATTTTCGCTTTTTTCTTATAAAAGTCAAAACAACATTATTATAATTACTTTATTTGTACTTTTATTGTTGAGTTCTACATCAAGGATCGTGGTCCTACCCCTACAAAAGTGGTGTTAGTACCCTCAGCGTGACACCAGATAATGATGTTGACGGCGAGACATGAGACAATGAGGGCAGCTGAAAACAATTAATTTTCGTGTTTTTCTTTCAGCACACTCCTGGCCTTCGCTAATTTTGCTAGCCATAGTTGCTGAGTAGCCTTCTTGATCTTAGGTAACTTCGGCATTGCTATCAAGTTCACTAAGAAGTTATAAAAACAAACGTAAACAGCTAGTAACCAAACGCAAGTGCCTACGTGCGTGTAACTGCTTTGACGTCTGTGGCGTACTGAGTCATTCTCCGAGTCTCGCCTATAAATAACCGCTCTGCAGCTCGCCTCTCCCGCTTCTCACCCAGTGTCACAGTACCTTTCATTTGCTACCAATGTATGAGAATTTCGAAAAAAAATCTTTAAAAATCGCTGTATTATGCAAAAATAAACACGCAAAAACGAGTTCTGTCAACTCAAGTCATACAGACGACGCAGTTATGATGACGTCATCATTTTAAAAACCGCTATATCTTCATTATTTGTGAAATAATTGGCTGAAACTTCTGGAAAGCATGCATGGCATGTTTCTGCATAGATCAAGTAATAACTACTCGATTTTTTATTTTTTCAAGTTGACATGTCATCCGCCATAGCGGACGGTCCTTAACGATTCCAGGATGGAGAGAGTGGTCATTGGGGGCTTGGGCGATTACATTAAAGTCTTCATAAGAGAATGATGTCTTGCATTTCTTACAGTGGTCTCTTATATTAGAAAATTCTCTGGTTTTTAATTGACATCCAGTTCGGTGACTAACTCCAAGATGAGAATCAGCTCTGACTTTGAGCAATCTCTTAGTGGCTCCGATATATTTCACAACTTTACATTTTGGGCAAGTGAAACAATAAACCACTAGAGACCGCATCAAGGCAGGAAGTCTATCGTTAATGGTGAAATAATGACCCAATTGTCTTAGGATTTTCTTGAACATAATCTGATGTCTAGAGCTGGAAATGTACTGCGAATTGAGTCTTGTAGTGTTTGTTTGAAATATATTATTCAAGAAGCTATTTACATACTTGTTGAATAAGAAGGAAGGATACGAATTATTTTTTAAAAATTGAAGTAAAAACAAAATTTCCTCGTGAAAGTTGTGCCAGGTAGAGGATAACATATAGGCACGGTGCAACAGTGTGAAAATACTATTTAATTTAAAACTGAAAGCGCAATTGCTGTAAAAGTTCGTACCTTGACCTGTAAATGTCTTTTTTCTAAAAACACTGGTATTAAAACCTTGAGGAGTTCGAGTGATTAAAATATCTAAATATGGAAGTTTATTGTCGTCTTCGTGCTCGATTGTGAACTGTATATTTGGGCGTGAGCCATTAATATATCCTAAGAAGTTTTCTGCATCCGCCATAGATCTAAATAAAGCAATTGTGTCATCTATATGTCTTCTGTAAAAGAGAGGAAGACATCTTTCAAGTATTTGTTCTTCAAGAGAGCACATGAAGGCATTGGCCATAATTGGACCTAAAGGGGATCCCATAGAAACACCATCTACTTGTTTGTAAATTATCTTGTTAAATATAAAGTGAGTGTCCTGCACTGCAATTTCTAAAAGTTTCCTAAAATTGTCCTTGTTAAAGCCGTGAAGTAAAAAATCATCAACAGAAAAGATTTTCTCTAAAATAATATCGACCGTCGCCTGCAACGGTATATTTGTGAAGAGGGATGTGACATCAAAACTAACCATATGTAAGTCAAACATCCAGGGATAAAATATCAGGTACAGGCTGGCAGAATTATGTAAGGAATACTCATTATTGGCGAAAGGCTGTAAAACCACTGGTACGAGATATTTAGCTATTTGATAGTTGGGAGTGTTATAAGCAGCCAAAATAGGTCTCAAAGGAACATTATCTTTGTGTATTTTTGGAAGACCATATAAAATTCCGTATGAAGAACCAGAAGAGTATAATTCTTAGTAGGTACTTTCAGTTATAATATTATTATCTTCAAAACCTTTCAACAACCTGTTGACTTTATCTTCCACCTTAAATATACTGGTGCACTATTGAAACACTAAGAAGAATTTTAAATACAAAGATTTATTACGAAACTCAAAATTTATAAGTGAAATTCACAATCTCAGGGAAATTTACCATTACTTGAAAATAACACAAAGTTTAATTATTTCTTAAGCAAAATTAAATCAAAATTAATTTATAACAAAAATCAATAAATTAAATTATTCAAGTTAAATTCAAACTGTTAAGTAGCAATTTAAAAATTGAAAAGAATTCTATGTAAATGCAAATTAATTCACAAAGGTTAAATTCAATTAGATATGTAATGATTAATTAATAAAATAACTCCCAAGTTCATCAAACAAATTGTGACTGCAAAATGTGGGAAACACCAAAATTGCAAAAAACACCAAGGAAACATTAATCACACAGAATATATATAAAAAAAACACACGTTTATAAGAAAAATGGATAATGACAAAAAAAAATTACCAAACACCAATTGTGAAAAAATTTTTAAAAATCCCAAAAATTCCCATTGAATAACCGAAGTACTTTCCAGTACTTTGAGTACTTTTTAGGTTTAATTGTAAGTGCACTAAGACTTGTACAAAACATTACCTTGATACCA
>NC_061092.1:56377988-56410488 GCF_015104395.2 Macrobrachium nipponense
CGGACTTCAGTTATGCTAGATAAAAAGGAGAAGCGGAAATGTTAGAATTCAAAGATGGAACAAGTTCTTAGATGTATATGGATTCAAGGGTAATTAGGTAATCACAATGGCTTGTTCCACCAGAAATAGAGAAAAGCTTTTTATTTATATCAATTTGACATATAGAGGCATGATTCTGTATGTAAGAAAATTCTGGTTTACTCAATTTCTGACCCGTTCTAAAACTGTACCCCACATGGCTACAATATCCTATCTGCCTTAACCTGCGGCTTGATCCAACATAAATACTGGGACATCCCGGCACTTGAATTTGTAAAAAATGTTGGATCTCATGATTCATGAAGGTCTGCTGTTTGTCATTATAGCCAAAGAATACACCAGTCTTGAGTGGATTGATTGAAATTAATTGCATTTTGAGGCAGCCAAATTCAATTTGATTATTTGTCAGAAAATTTGTTGTTCGAAATAAATGGAATTGCGGCATTCATATTTTTATTTAAGACATTATAAGAGGGCGCTGGATTGGGGAAATGTGACAGCAATCTGTTAAAGACTTTAAAAACCAAATTTTCAGGATAGGAGTTCTGTAAGAAAAATTTGAGTAACTCGTTTGGTCGAGCTATTGTAGTGGAACACTTGTTTCCCTTTGACCAGTATTGGCAGGTCGTGGATTGGAAAGGGTTAACGATTCCAGCCTATCACCCCCCTCCCCCCAGGTAGTTCCTCGAACAACCTTTCACCCATTTAGGGTCCTTTCAGCTTTTCCAATTGCTACCTTCTCTCTCTCTGTGAACTCATGCACCTTGACACCCCCACCTCCTAAAATCTCAATACTAGCCCAATGTTGTTTTCAGGATCTGAGTTGCCGAGATGGAGGAACAAAACTCCGCTGGGAAATCAGAATTACTGCAGGAAGCTGCTGGCTAAGACGGCGCCGCCGACACCAACTCCAGTTTAGGTGCGATGAAAACCAAACCTCAAATACCCTCCTTCTAGGATGTAAATACATCCTGTAATGTTCATACCCTCACAGTGTCATACCGTATAGGTCTAGGTATATAAGAATACCTGTGACATCTGTTCCTTGGTTCAAGTCCAGAGACCTTGGTATCCAGTCCTAGCTACACACCAACCATGACTTAGGCTCGAAACCACACTGAACTGAGTCCCAGACATAGCCAGCATTTGTGTCAACCTATGCCTACAGTTTTGTATCATCCAAGATGTCCACACTTCCACGATGCCAATCAGGTGTCAGCACTCCAGACCTTCACCTGCCTTAGTCTCGTCCTTGAGCACCTGACACTATCCCAGGAAACTGACAGGGGCCATTTAATCTATTTTGGGTTCCTACCTGGCTATTAGCACACTGCTAACATCATGAATTGAGCTCCTGCCAAGCTCCTACCTGCTCTCTTATTACTAGGATCCAATAGAAGAATCCAATTCATCCACACCCTATGGTGAAACCCGGTAGCTTACTGACATCCCTCAGGCCCTTAACAGTCAATCCAATCAGATAAGGTAAGAAAACCACAGTTGCTTGCCAGTATTCACCTCTTTTATCTTGCATTCTGATTTTCTTTGCTGTCAAATTCTCTTCTTCTGTGCCTTTCCCACCAATATCATTACATTAAGGCGTCAGTTACCTGGTGTGCCTTCTCCACTCCCTTCTATCAAAGGCATCATCCTCAACCAAACCTCTTCTCTCCATACTTTCCTTCATTTTATCCCACCATCTAATGCTGTCTCCCTCTGTATCTTCTTCCTCTAACAGGTTCCTCTTATGCCCTCTTCACTCTCTCTTCATCATCCATCCTCAGCACATGCCCATACCATGTCAATCACTACTCTCTTATCACCTCCATAATCTTTACAAAGCCTGTCCTTCTTCTTATTTCATCATTTTCCAATCTCTCAAGCAGCAATATTCCCATAACCCACCTCAGTATTCTCATCTCTGTTCTCTCAATGGTGCTGCAGTTTAAGGCCCCATGTGGGGGTCATACCCCAACCTGTGTTATAACAAAAGAAACCACCTATATTATATTATTGTACTGTCTCCACATTATGAAATGGTATGATGCACTTATAAAAATGATGTGTTTTGTGTAGCTTGTTTTACTGGTTTTTGTATGATGTATACTCATCAACGCTAATGCACAATGCAGTTCGCAATCACATTTTGGTTAATGCACTTGAATTTTACATAAACATTTTAAAAATGTATTATAATATTGCTACACATTCATTTTAAAAAAATACAACCTTTTATAAAGCTTTCAGAACAGGAATATCGTTTATTAGTGAAGTATAATAAGTTTAAATAACAAAAAATACGGTATTTTGTTCAAGTTTCACAACATGTTTCCTTGCCTGCTCTATAATCTCAACCCCCCATTGTGAAATAAAAAGTCGAGTAAATTACTGCTTTGATATACATCAGTATGATATGTTATTGTTGCTGTATCATACTGTTATTGTTGATATAAGCACTGCACAATCTCGAACTCTTGTGTCATTACTGTATGTCTTGCAGACTCTCGCCGGTTCTCCACTGTGTCCCGCATTTGCAGACTCTAGCAGCATCACCTCAATAACTGCCAGGAAGATCCTGGGGTGCCATTTTTGCATTGTGAAAGTGATAATCATTCACTGTAGTGTTTTACACTATATAATATGATATCTTTTAAGCTATTCCAGTTCATAATCCTTAGTGTACTAATTTTAGCTGTTGTATTGTTTGCATTCTAATTGGCACTAGTGTTCAGTTTTACTCTGAGAATTAACACAAACTTGAAGTGCCATGGAGAATGACAATGCTCCTTGTATAATTCACTCTTCTAATACCCCTATTTAGAATAATTATAGTGCTCAATTGTCTCATCTGATTACTTTCTAAAATACTTATCTCTGAAGCATTCTGTTACAAGGCTACTCAAGTCGGGTTCCTTTTTTATTCATGTTAATTAAGTTGAAACTGTTGTTGCCCTTTGAGATTTATTGTTTTATGGAAGAGTGATCTCCCAGGATTGGTGGCATATATATATATATATATATATATATATATATGTATATATATATATGTATATATATATATATATATATATATATATATATATATATATGATATATATATGTGTGTGTGTGTTGTGTGTGTGTGTGTGTGTGTGTGTGTGTGTGCGTGTGTGTGTGTACAAATAAAAGAGTGTGTGTGTATACTATGTATCTGTGTGTGTTTTTCTTTGTTTATGCATTGATTATACTTGTTACGTGTGTAAGTTTGAAGTAGCTTATGTTCGCATGTGAAATTAGAAAAATTAATTTCGGTTTTAGATACATAGTAGAAAAGTTGGCAGAGATGACTGAATATGCTGGCAAACATTTTCTTCGTCTTTATGGTGCCAATCCTCTTTTTGGCAAAAGCTCTAGTTCCTCAATGGACACTCGAGTGGGTTCCGTATTCGACTATCAATCCGGTAGCACGAGTTTGCCTCCCAGCCAGCCAGAGGACTTTATTTCTGATGATTAGAAATCTATTCCTCAATATTATGTAGTTCGGATCCCACAATAAGCTATAGGTCCCGTTGCTAGGATGGCCGTTAATCAGCACAGTGGTTTAGTAAAACTATGATACACTTCCTTGGCAAAAGCGCTCGGCTGGACCATAAATACTGAGAAATCAGGTGCATTTACGATCAGTGACGGTAGGGTATGTAAAGTACGACGGAATACTTGGAACAAGGAGTATGAGGTCATGTCTTTAAAAGTATGGTTTTATCATATCAGGGCTTAGAACGACCCAGTCAGTCTATGATATGAAATTATACAGTTCAGTGATCTAATGAGCACATTTATTCCTAGGAGGAAACATGGCATCAAAACCGTCAGTTGAGCAAATCAAAGAAGCTAAAAGGACCAGATTCAAAACGAATGCATGTAAAGGTTATGCATGACAATTGAGAGACAGAACGGAATTTACACAAGATTTAGGATTATAAGGAACTGTGATGTCTTCACAGCTGACGAAGGCAACATACCATTCACATTTATATAAAACTAAGTCTAACCTGAAGAAATTTCCGTCATGAACTGAATCTCACGGAAGGAATAAGGAGCTGCAAACTACGTAAGAAAAGCAAAGGAAAAGACTTTAAAAGAACTGAATGTCCTAAAGCATGAAAAGATGTTCGCAATATCATCACAACAAAATTCTTGTTGTTATATCGCAGAAAGGACCAAAGTAATTGATAAAGAATTGTAATATGATCAGTGAATTCGTAAGTGGTAATCACAAGGAAACCAACAACCACGAGATAGTCGAAATTCTGTGGCGGAGCCTTTTGAAAATGGTCACCGATACTAATGACAGGTGGAATTTGGAAAACCATCCTTATAGTAACTAATACTACTTTAGTTAACTTGAATATAGTGCTTTAATCTTAGATGATTATTTTCGATTGATGTTAATAAAGTAGCAAACATAGTTTACACTAGCTCTGCATAATTACTTCTTCCATTATACAATAATGAAGAGCATTGTGATATAATATTATATATAGGATAATATCGGAAAATGACCCCCTTGACGTGATACTATTTTAATAACTGTGAATTATGAAATCCACCACTAGAGTTCAGCAGTACAGGTCCGATCAACAGGTGAAAAAAAATTGCCCAAAACTCACAAAAGCTGAGCATAATTTGAAAAACACTTGACAAGGCATAGTAAATGAAATTGAATGAGGATGGAGAACTTCATTATCTTGTTAGTCCGTTCAACACTCAATGTTTTTGGTTAATCATCCTCTCTGCATTATTCATGTTATTCAGATGAGGGAGGGAACTCGATATTGATTTTTATTTTGTGCCCTTTCTTTCATCAATGAGTTTTGCAGCTCTGGATTTTGTTGAATAGGAATTTCGTTGTTTTTTCCTTTTCTATGTTAACAGCTTAGTTTATAGTAGCAATCCATGAAAGGTGTGGGGTTCGTGATTACAGAATCTCTCGAACAAATTCACTTTGTATTTTCCTCCTTCATCTTATCTTTCCTCATGAATCTTTGTTTCCCGTTTAATTTTAAAAAAATTAGACTCGATTGAAAGACAGATATTCAGTCAATTTAGTCTTTCACTGGAAAAGCTGAGAGACATTTTCGTGTCCTAAATTATTCTTACAAAATTGACGAAAAATCAACTGCCATTACTTTTAAATTAATCTATTTGTTTACTAATGTTTTCGCTGAATTGCTTGCAGTCAGTTTATCAGCAGAAGAGAGAGAGAGAGAGAGATTGAGTTTGAGACGAGAGAGAGAGAGAGGAGAAGAAGGAAGGAGAGAGGAGAGAGAGAGAGACTCCTACGAAGAGGATTTCAGAATAAATGCATTGGCCATCGATTTGAAATAGAAACACTAAAACAGAAAATACACTAAAATCAAGCAAAACTCGAACCATGGCCGTAATAACAGGGCTTATGTTGCTAAAAGATTACCGGATGAAAAAAAGAAGTGAAGTATGTAATTTTGCTATAGGAGAAATATTATATATATATATATATATATATATATTAGATATATATATATATATATTATATATATATATATATATATATATATATATATATATATATATATATTATATATATATATAGATATCTATATATATATATATATTAAGAAATCTTTGTTATGTCAGGTCTCACAAGTGTCAATAACTCAATAGCGTAGACGTAGATTAATATCTTTAAGTAATTCAATAGAGATTACACTACCCAGGCGATCTGGTGGTTAATTATTATTATTTTTTCCTTTTTCGTATCCTGTAACTGTCATCTGTAGTTCGAGATCACTTTTGTTTTGACTCTAGGATCCAGCAATTAGTCAGTCAAAAGTCGAGATAAGAGAAGCCTTGCACGCGTTCGTGTGTAAAATGTCTTGATCTAGACGCGAGACGAACGATTGCACCAAAGCATGTATTAAACTTGTCCCGCTCTAAGAGAGAGTATTGCATCATCCTTTTGTATCAGAGAGAGGGAGAAAACCACGTGGATTTCTTGGAAACTATTACACAATACCACGTGGTAATTGCGTCATAAAGATTCTGCACGTGTCCTGGGTGATCAAAACGTTTTGTATCTAAAAATGACGCCATTCAATTTGAATGGAATGTTCTTTGTGTCTTGCTTTTGACCGAGACCGAATATTTTACCATTTTAATTTCAGATATGATTTGGAAAGGTAGCGTAAAATATTTTTTTTGTGGTCCTTGATATTAACCTTCGCATTTGCGATGATATATCAGAGTAATTAGCGTTTGACCTAGTAACTAACTACGCCTATTGTGTACTTTGTGAACAGCATCTGCATATTGTGAAAGCTTGTGAAAAGTATTGTAATTTGTGCAGGTTTTTAACCATCGTTGGAGCTTGAATTTTTATGCAATATATTTGTCTCTTTATGTTTTGCATAATTGTGTTCTTCATGTCATTTGAATGATTTGTTTAATTTTTTTCTAACTTTGATCTTTGCTTCGGTGAATTTGGCACTCTTACATTTTCTGTGTTTATGTTCTCTTAATTTTTTTTTCAAGTTTATTAAATTTGGTTTTACATTTTATCGTTTGGGCGACTTGATTTTTTTTCTGGGCTAAGTTCAAGCATTAAGTTTTGTGTCTTCCAGTAATAGTAATTTTTCTCCGAAGTAAAATTGTAAATTTGGTCATAATTTTGAAGAAATAATAAAGTTTTATATTTACAGTTTTACTATAGTGTTTCATTTACTGACCACCAGTGCTAAGAATAACACGACAGTGTTGTTCCTTCAGTTTTACTGAAGTGACTAATCGAAATCGAGGAGACAGTTAAGTTGTTCAGCGACAGAATGACGCCAATTAGTTTAGTAATATTTCTTATTTAAATATTGTTACCTTACATTGTTGACCATTCTTTTAAGGTATCACTGTTGCCTTAATCATTGTTGCCTTAAGAATCTGGCTTTTGTGAAGTAAGTTTTGATTTCTATGATTAATAAATGTAATAACCAGCTGCTTGGAACACATCATGACAATATTGATATATTTAAAGCAGAGACATAATAAGGGCCCTTAAGGAGCGTGAAAGTATAACTTAGTCGTAATGAAATTAAATTAATACCCATATTAATCCGAATTTCCTTAATGCCATTATAACCTATTAAAAATTACCATATTAGTAATAAAACGTGTAAAGTGTCATGAAATTAATCAAAACAGAAGAGAAAGCATTTAAAAATGACAACTGATATTTGGTAACTCATTCTGGAATGAAGACTATGAATAGCAGATAATATGCAACATGAATGTTAATAAAAACTATTACCTTGAATCCTGAGTAAATGAAAGCTCCTTTCTTATTATAGCTTGCTCGGAATTAGGAATGTGAACCGCTGTTGCTACGGTTATGGCAGCTGTAACGCGACTTCCCAAGGCTGTGTTTACGACAGTTTTTTTTTTTTTTATCCGCATGTGGGTTTCTTCCCTCGGACCCGTAGCTTGTGATATACGGGAACAGGGGGGTTGCTCGGAGAATCACAGGACGGAAAAACAGTGACGTATTATGACGTCATCTCCCTTTCTGCCAATCATCGGAGGAGGACGAATGATGTTGAAAAAGTTTCGTGTATTTCGCAAATCCCATTTAATCGTATTCACCCCTTTGGCTATGTTCGAGACTATCATTCACTCCCCAGCAAATTGTGATTTTTTTCTAACTGGATACCAACTGCCTTTACGTAGGTCAGTTAATCATAAATCGAATACTTATTTGAAGAAAGAATTTTCATTTAGCGGTATAACATTATGGTCTGCGCTTAAACATGTTTCAATATGCGAGGAAGCTACTCTCTCACTCTCACAAAGTCACAAAATATATTATTTCAATTGCGAGGAAGCTACTCTCTCACTCTCACAAAGTCACAAAATATATTATATTGAACGTTCTATGCCAATCTCACATAAGCCGCCCTATAAAGTATAATAAACCATCCCCTTATTTGCCTCGGCATGCAGGCTGGAAAACTGTCATGCTTGGAACGCTCTGAGTAGGTGACTTTCCCGATTCCTCTTTCTTGAGAGAAATAATGAAATTTTATTTCATCCCAGCTATTTCAGCTTCATAATTTGGTCTGCCCTTGCCTGGAATAATACTGCTCTCATGTCTGGGAAAGGTACTCTACATAGGCCTGCTTCCTTTCTTGACAGTTGAATTCAAATCAGTCAGCTTGATTAATGATCACTTGCATACTGACATTCATACTTAATCTCTTGTTAATGAATGGTATAATGGTATCCACTCTCTCTCTCTCTCTCTCATACGAATATTTTCTGTCATTGCTGCACCCTTAAAATGTCTAAAGAACATTTGCCAAGCAATGTAACCGCACAATTCATCTATGGATATGGCTAACTTCCATATCAAATGACACATTGAAGATTCTTTCAAATTTTCTTAAGTTGTAGAATTCTCATTCTTCTTCATTTTCTTGGTTATTTTGACATATTCCTCTTTAGGATGCAAGTTTGCAGTCTGAAATGAAGCTTGATGTGGGTCGTGTGGCCCACAATTGCAGAAACAACACGTGATCCTACGCGCAGGTCCTGTGTATTTTTATGTAACCTACCATAATCTGAGACGTCACAAACCAGTCAAAGCAACAATTTACTTATGTAAATAAAGGAGTAGTTACCTTCTTTACATTTTGAAATGCAATTTAGTAAATATCCCGCCATAGATTTAATCGGTTAATACGATTTTGGACGCATGAAATATAGTAGATCATGTGAATATCGATATTGAAGAAATCGAATTGGCGAAATGCTGCACAAATAAGGTTTAATTGTTTTTGTGAGTGTGAAACTTTAAGAGACTGACGGGATCCCGGAGACTGAGGTCACTGGATTTTTTCCACTGTTTTTTTTCATTTTATTTGTTTATTTATTTTTTTTTTTTTACTTCCCTGCCTTGGCCTTGTGTGCATTTGGAAACTCGCCATCAGTTGTTGATATCCTTTTGTTAGTTGTCTCTTGGCACGAGCCCGCCTTTCAGTTCATGCATTTTGTGAAATTAACATAGTTTAATTTTTTTTTTTTTTATTAAATTGGGGTTCACAGTTTTATCACAAAATTAAGCTTAATTTTGCAACATTTCGCCTATTCGATTTCTCCAATAGCGATAATCACATTTACTACAATATTTCATATGTCCAAATTTGTATTCACCGCTTGAATCTATGGAGGGTTATTTATTAAATCGTTTCAAAGTGTAAAAAAGGGATTTATCCTTACGTCTACATCAATAAATTATCGCTTCGACCGGTTTGTGTGACGTCACAAAATCACATGCACAAATGAGTCCCGAATTTGTCGCTAGAGCCCCTACCTTGTCATTACTACATTTTTGTCTGGCCCATCTCGCTTGCTTTTCAGTAAAACAAATGTTTCCTCATTTTTACAGTAAATAATTGTAACAAAAAACTATTGAAACAAAAATAAAATAAAAAACGAGTTATTTGCAGTCGCTAACTAAGTATCACTGAACTATTTTGCAAATTAGAGATATGGCTAATAAACCTTCTTACCTCTGACAAGGTCATGATAGACTGATGGTCGTATTGAAAATTTTATAAACCCTTTTACCATTCCTGAAAAGAAGATAGGCTATGGGCCAATAGTATTTTCCTGATGTTGGTCATCATTATAGTAAAAATTCAATATTTGAAATAAAACACTCCACAATCAAACCATTATACATAACATGACCCAAAATAAAAAAAAGAAAAAAAAAATTATGTCAGGTTTGTTCACACCTGGCGGCAACTATGCCAGAATGTATCTTTATAAATGTAAGGGTCCAGAAGTAACAGCTTTTCAAAATGGCATTTATCCTTTATGATCAAATTGGAGGTTAACAGGTAAAAGAAAATTTCCCGAAGAAAAAAAAATATTAAACACCAAATTTTGACACATTCTGAAAATCGGAGTTGAGGGAGGAGACTAATTGTATGATGTACACGTCATTCTGAACAACCACTGTTAAACGGGGGAAGTAATTCACTGCTTGGGTCAACAGGATCATACTGCATTTTAGAGAATACACCCACATCGTATTAAATGCGCTTACCACTGCGCCAACAGAGATGTTCGGCTGTGGCAATGAAATACCAAATCATACATCCGCATATCATGTTTTCCTCATGTATTTATGGAATTATTTACAGCGGTTAACGACTGGTGATGATAATGGTTAATTAAGGCTGTTTGAACATAGTGTTGCTGTGTCCTGCATTTTCAAGGCAGGAGTCCTCACTAAAATCTAAATTAAACTTTAGGGCTTTGGTGCAAGAGGTACATGGTCACATTATTGACGGAGAGTAAAAGCAAAAAAATAATTTATCCTCGAAGCCTTTTCCTTTTCACCCCATGCCAAAGTAAATGCATACGAGAGAGTCATTACGCCGGAATATGAACATCAGCTTATCAGTGTAGGGAAATATGCTTACCCGTTTATGTTGACAATATCTGGAAAAATGAGGTGCGAGGCAAAAATTTTTCAGGCATAAAATATGCAATTTACCCCAAACAAGGGCGAATGAAAAAGAAAATCGCTGCCACGCTGCATGCAATATTTTAACAACAAAAGAGATAATACATATACTCCCGCTTATGCAAAGTCATTTTCATTATAATCTGGGAATGTCTTCATCTCTTCATGAGATAAGTCAGACATGTTTTTGCTTAGAACATAACGCAAGGGTAATATGAGCCAATTAACCAGTTACAGGGGTACTTTCTTTAACATGATATATTTTAATAATATATTAACAAATAAGGAAAATATGACAACAACTGATATAAAAAATATAAATAGAAAATTTTTCTGCAAATCCCTTTATAGAAGTTATCTTAAGTGAATACATATCTACCATTTGATATATTTGTTACCATTTATTATTATATATATATATATATATATATATATATATATATATATATATATATATATATATATATATATATATATATATGTCAGTCAAAAGACCCTGACGTAAACTAAGTTATAGCGTCGAGTGTTCTCCTCTGACTAGATCCATTTAATACCACTATTTCCCTGTGCATAGAACAACATAAACAATGTGTGAGATATGCACACGGAAAATAGTGGTATTTTTGTACATGTTAGTGAGAACAATCATGCTATTAACCAGGAAGGGGAAAAAAAGCTGTGTGTTCTATAATGCAATGGAAAGGAATTGAATCTAGTTTTATCAAAGAAAGTTACAATAATATGAACATCATTCAAGGAATGTATAAACTTGATCCTTTAATATCAAAAGAAATTTGTAAACTGTTTAAATTTTAAGGTAGGCATTAGAGATGTATGGAATTAGGATTATTATATTTGTAAACACAGTTGGGGACAGTAGTGGTAATGAGATGTCCAACCCCGCCTCCCTGACACCTGTCAGGTGTGGACTTGTTGTCTGGTGGGTACCCTAATCGGTAGTTTCCCTTGAGAATTTATTGTAAATTTTAGCCAAATGATTTTTGAAAGCCACTCATACCTTGACACCTGCCTGTGCGTGGATCTGCAGTCTCAAACGGTTGAGTGTATGTTCGTCAGTACTGTCTCTGTAGTATATATACTAGTGAATTCTAATACTATATCAGTCCTTTGTCAATGACTTGAAAATAAAGCCGAAACCGGTCAGGACCTACACCCTGTCTATTATTTTTCACCTGTGTGATAAAACGAATCACGTGCTAAAGTGATTATAATCATCTATATATATATATATATATATATATATATATATATATATATATATATATATATATATATATATATATATATAGTCTTGTAATTGGAAATTCAGAAGTTCAATCGCAGGGGCAATATTTTACTACCTACTACTATTCTCCTTGCATTTTAATGCATTTTTCTTTATTTGTTCATTGTTATTTTTTTATTTACAATAATAAGTAGTATCTCTTCTTTCTGTATATTTTTCTTTACATCATTATACTACTTCATAATGAACATACATTCTTTCAAGTTAGTTGCCCCTGTGTGCTTGTTCCATATGAATAGGTTTCATTTTCTGAATAATAATAATAATAATAATAATAGTAATAATAATAATAATAATAATAATAATAATAACTATTATTATCATTATTTTTTTATTTTTAATTTTTTGCTCTATCACAGTCCTCCAATTCGACTGGGTGGTATTTATAGTGTGGGGTTCCGTGTTGCATCCTGGCCTCCTTAGGAGTCAATCACTTTTCTTTTACTATGGTGCGCCCGTTTGCTAGGATCACACCTCATTCTGCATGAGTTCTGGAGCTACTTCAGCCTCTAGTTTTTCCAGATTCCTTTTCAGGGATCTTGGGATCGTGCCTAGTGTTCCTATGATTATGGGGACAATTTCCACTGGCATATCCCATATCCTTCTTATTTCTATTTTCAGGTCTTGATACTTATCCATTTTTTCCCTTTCTTTCTCTTCAACTCTGGTGTCCCATGGTATTGCGACATCTATGAGTGATACTTCTTCTTGATTTTGGCAATCAACGTCACGTCTGGTCTATTTGAACGTATCACCCTATCCATTCTGATATCATAGTCCCAGAGTATCTTTGCCTGATCGTTTTCTATCACTCCTTCAGGTTGGTGTTCGTACCACTTATTACTGCAAGGTAGCTGGTGTTTCTTGCACAGGCTCCAGTGGAGGGTTTTTGCTACTGAATCATGCCTCTTTTTGTACTGGTTCTGTGCTAGTGCCGGACATTCGCTTGCTATGTGGTTTATGGTTTCATTTTTCGTATTGCACTTCCTACATATGGGAGAGATGTTATTTCCGTCTATCGTTCTTTGAACATACCTGGTTCTTAGGGCCTGATCTTGTGCCGCAGTTATCATTCCTTCAGTTTCCTTCTTTAGCTCTCCCCTCTGTAGCCATTGCCATGTGTCATCGCTGGCTAGTTCTTTAGTCTGTCTCATGTATTGTCCGTGTATTGGTTTGTTATGCCATTCCTCTGTTCTGCTTGTCATTCTCCTGTCTCTGTATATTTCTGGGTCTTCATCTACTTTCATCAGTCCTTCTTCCCATGCACTCTTGAGCCACTCGTCTTCACTGGTTTTCATATATTGCCCCAGTGCTCTGTTTTCGATGTTGACGCAGTCCTCTATGCTTAGTAGTCCCTTCCCTCCTTCCTTTCGTGTTATGTATAGTCTGTCCGTATTTGCTCTTGGGTGAAGTGCTTTGTGTATTGTCATATGTTTCCTCGTTTTCTGGTCTATGCTGGGAAGTTCTGCCGTCGTCCATTCCACTATTCCTGCGCTGTATCTGATTACTCTGGCACTGCCATGTGTTTATGGCTTTTATCATATTTCCGGCGTTGAGTTTTGACTTGAGTATCGCCTTTAGTCTCTGCATACATTCTTTCCTGATCGTTTCCTTCATCTCTTGATGTTTTATATCCCCTCCTTCCATTATTCCCAGGTATTTGTATCCTGTCTCATCTATGTGTTTTGATGTTGTTCCATCTGGTAACTTTATCCCTTCAATCCTTGTTACTTTGCCCTTTTGTATGTTGACTAAGACACATTTTTATTATTATTATTATTTATTATTATTATTATTATTATTATTATTATTATTATTATTACTTAGGAAGAAACCCACGTAGAAATAACAAAATCTTCCATTCAAGTGAATATTAGTTTACTGCAGCTCTCACTATAAAGGCTATTGCCAAACTCTTTATTCTCCTTTCTCTAATTCCACAGTGAACGTCAGGATTTGAAGAATCTTTCGACAAAGAACGAAATATTCAAATGAAACCATAATTTTGACTCCTCAAGGAGTCTATGTATATGTTTGATTTCCAATAGAAGATGATGATAAATGACGTAGATGACTCTAAGAAGGAACGAAACCCCTCCTAAACGGATACTGAGCCTATAATCGTCCTTTTTCTCCATTTTGAAGGATTTTGCTTGTTATTTGCGACAGCTTGAGCTTCTCAACGACGATTTAACACTCGGATTCACCCAAGTTCTAAAGTTGAATAGTTAAACCTGTAAGAGTTATATTTCAGATTTTCTCGAGTCTTTGTTGTCATAGAAAAAAGCCTTATTTTGATCAAATAAAAAGAACTTTTTCATAGATCGATTTGAACAGTATATGGTGCAATACAAAGAAATTGCGTCCATTTTTTGTTCTATGACAATTATTCAGCAACTTACAGCCTTTTGTAGTTCTTTTATAATAATAATAATAATAATAATAATAATAATAATAATAACTTGCAGATATTATGCCATATATGCAGTGCAAACACGCACACACACAATATATATATATATATATATATATATATATATATATATATATATATATATATATATATATATATATAATATAGCTAGATAGATAGATAGATACACACACACACACACATGGTTCGATATTCATACTTTTAATTTTATTTTGCATCCTAATAATATGGTGGTCGCTGATTTATTGACGTTCATTTGTTTAGCACGTTTATATTCCTCCCAATACCATTATCTTGCAGCAAATTATTCAGCAGTGAATTTTAAGTCAAATTCATGAATGCGTTTTGCATTTCCGGTGTAATTAGTAAAGTTTTGATACCATTTACTTTTTTCATATTTATGACATGCACAGCAATAATTTACGAACATTTTAATATACAATTTTCTAGATAACAGAGGAATTAATGGGATGTTATTTGCTCTCTCAGCTTAGCAATTCATTATGGTTTGGTTTTTCTTGCTCAATATTTTTGTTGTTCTTATTCGAATGTTGCACTTTTTTTATAAGGTGCATATTACATGATATGTTTTAGAGCATAGTTTGTTACCGTTACTTTGTGTGCTTTCCCTTTGGACTGTTACTAACAAACAAGTCAAATATTCATGATATTGTTGCAAACTGCAGCAGCTGTATTAAAAGTATCCTCCGGAAATCCTCGTCCTTGCTAAAAAAAAAACCAAAAAAAACTTATGTCTTTACGCTGGATGTCAACAATGAAATATAAAACACAAGAACACTGGACATGTCATCGCTTTTCCAATGCCTTCCATTTTCCGATTTCGTTTAGCTCGGACAGTATTCTAAAGGCTTCTCTACCTCTGAAATGATTCTACTTCGTTTTATCTTTTCCATTTAATTTTTATTCCCTTTAATTTTCCTTTTCTTTGCTAACAATTATCTATGAATTATCATTAATCCTCTTTTTCCATCTCTCTCTCTCTTTCTCTCTCTCTCTCTCTCTCTCTCTCTCTCTCTCTCTCTCTCTCTCTCTCTCTCTCTCTCTCACGTACTCAATTTTTCGGCGTGCATTTGAAATTAGAATATGGACACCTACTTCGCAGGAACTTGATTACATCACCAGGCTACTGCTAATCACCTTCAAGAACGCTTTAAATTAGAGTTTTTCAAAGAGCAGGTTTTATGTCCATGGTGAGATCATGTTGGTGGCTTGATTAACTACTTTGAACTCCTTGACGTTGCGCTAAACATCTTATTAATATCACTATCCCTTTGATGTTATTGGGTACAAGAGAGAGAGAGAGATGCATTATTCAGTCATTCATTTTGAATGCATGCATGGCTCTTGCATTGCTCTGGGCCTTTCAAGAAATACAAGTTATATTTTCACAACATCGATGAAGCGGAAACGTCAGCTCTATCCTGTCGGCTTAATAAGATTTCTAGCTCTGAGCGATAATCCCTCATCTCCCGTTCGGAGGGTTTATTGCAAACTCATCTTAAAGAGATTAACGAATACGGATCAAAGTGAATGCTGCCCTGGCAACGAATGCTTTGCTTATGGAGCAGTTTATGAATACTGTTAAGCCAGAAATATAATATATATATATATATATATATATATATATTATATATATATATATATGTGTGTGTGTGTGTGTGTGTGTGTGTGTGTGTGTGTGTGTGTGTATTGCCACTGAAAGACCGGGACCGCGTAATGCATAAAAAAAACACACACTCACGCACACACACAAGTAGTATTCATGTTAGAGGCCTTTCCTAGAAGCCAGGACAACTAAGCGTACAAAATATCACAATAAAAGTTAGAAATTAACAAAAGTTAAATTTATGTAGGCCTTAAAAATACCACAAACAGGGAAAATGATGAAACTTCAAATAAACGACACCAGAGAGAAAATAATTACCATTGATCTAATAACTCATTTTCTTCAAGTCCCTATAAAATTAATAAAAATTAGAATGAAATAACTGAGAAATTTAATGTAAAGTTCTCATGTCTGAGAGAAAAAAAATATATATATATATCAGGCCGAGAGGTGTTTACATGTCTATAGCAGAGCTCACACCTAAGGCTTCGTCGCTTTCTCTGTATTTTCATCAGTAAAGTAAGCTACTTAGTCCAGTATTAGGGATCGTGAGTCCGCTCTGGTCCTTTATTATAAAATAACCAAAAAGGATTCAACAACAACAATTGAAACTCGGGATACGAATATAGACAGCAACTCAAAAAGAACAGAAGTTTATTTACAAGCTTATTCACAAAGATAAATGCAGAATGGTTTCTCCTATTTACATAACAAAATTAAATCTGACAATATGTGAAAAGGGGGAAACAGTGTGGTAATGAAATACTTGCTGGCCACTTTTGCAGATGTTGAGATTAGTGCTCGAAGCGAGGGCTTCACAAAAGGGGTCAGTAGAAACTCCAGACGGCTTCTTATCTTCGTACTGCAGGAAGGAATGTCTTAGTCTCGAAACTTGAATGGCGGGTTACTTCTCAAAACCACTTGCAGGATGTTTCTTCTCTGAAAGGGTTACTCAGCGTCGGGATCTCTCTCTCTCTCTCTCCGACTACGAACTGCGGACTTTACTTGTTTCCGTTCCCCCTCTCTCTTGTGCGTCCTCTTCCTCTCTTATCCTTCGTCTCTACCTTCTTTCATTATCTCTGATGATCTGATCCTCTCTACTTCCTCGGGGTCCTGCAAATATATATATATATATATATATATATCATATATATATATATATCATATAATATATATATATATATATATAATGCATATATATATATATAGAAAATATATATATATATATATATATACTATATATTTAGATATAAGATATATATATATAATATATTATATAATATATATATATAGATATAATATATATATATATTATATATATATAGATATATTATATATAATATAATATATGCCATATATAATATATATATAATATATATAATATATATATATAAATATATATATATATATATCATATATAATATATATATATATATATATATATATATATATATATATATATATATATATATATATATATATACACGTCGATCTCCGGGCGGGGGGCTGAAAGGGTGGAGCGTAAAACCAGCGAATGTCATGGTCCCTTGACAGGGGCTTTTTTGGGCTGAAAGGGTGGAGCGTAAACCAGCGAATGTCATGGCCCCTTGAACAGGGGCTTTTTACAAGGTTCTCGACGAAAAGTTACGTCATATTCAAAACGCAGCGTTTCTAACGACGGCCGCATGCTGGAGTTCCACAAACCACAGAGTATTCTCGAACAATCATGAGAACAGACGCATCAAACACATGCGGGAATGCCTCCTTGCTGCAGACCTATTCGAAGAAGATACATTTTCCTTTACTTTAATATATGTTTCTTCGCTATAGAGCGATTACCATGACATCCAGCCATGTTAAAAATTGACTCCAAGTGACAGCATAGGATTTCGTTAAAAATTCACCAGCTGCAAGTAACTTTCTACATATTTATTTTCTTGCTTGAATGCAAAAATATTTACATCTCATAAAGTAAGTCCATAATAGTATGTGTCATATATATATATATATATATATATATATATATATATATATATATATATATATATATATATATATATATACGGTTTTAGAAGATATCATTTATTACCAACAAATTTTTTAACAAAAACCAAATAAAAAAAAAAACAGGGACAAAACATTTTTAAACTTATATTTATTCATCACCGACGTATTCCACAAAGAGAGTCTTAATCAAGCGTATTTTCAAATGTTAAGATGATCAGAAAAATCATAAAAAGTCTTTAGAATGTTTTTATATTGGCTGTAATTGTAACAAAATTTTAAATAGTCCTATTCGATAATTTTGTTAATGCCAAGATTTCGTTCCTAGGCCAGGGCATGTTATGTTTCTTTAATTGTTAAAAAATAAATTACACCGAGCAATCACATATTAAAAAGTTTGTGGCCAGAAAGCATATGACAATATCAATATATTCTTTTACTTCAGATTAGCTTATGACTGAATCAATTAAACACCAAAAACAAACAGAAAGAATTTCAAGAAAATAACATTCTTTGTCAGTTAAAAAAGGGTACATAATCCTTTTTGTTACTACCAATAAATATGTAGATGAATAGATTTCTTTTCAATATAATCTAAGGAACCGTTATCTTTTATTTTTTAAAGATCAGGTAATATCTTAGAGTAAATCCTTTAGTAAAGGACATTACATCTACGAAACCTTAGATGATTTTCGGTAGGCCTACAAATCATTTCGAACATACATGCAGTATGAAAAAGGACTGAATCTTGAAAATTTGAAGAAAATTCATATTTATATTTTTTAGCAGGTGAAACAAAGAACACTTTCGATATTGATAACCTTATCATCTCGTTTTCTGAGCTAAACGGTGTGTGAATAAAGCTTTATTCATGACACATGAAAAAACAAATTCATAACACTTAGATTTGAGTTATATCAGTCCTTAAAAGAGACCGTATCCATAAGGAAAATAGTTTTAGTTGTGAATTCGTAAACTTATCAGTATGTATGACTTTGGATATAAAAAAGGCTTTAAGACTACTTGGCAACACTACCATGAGTCTTTGATTTTGTATGAAACAAAAAGAAACGTGTCGGGTCAGAGTTGATCATGACTGTCCCAGACACTGTAGAACCCTCCAAATGGCGAAAATGCTTCCCGACACAAGTGCTGCCATCAGTGCCCGTTGTAGCTCATAATCGGAGGGTTTTCATCCTCCTGCAATGTTAAGCTTACAAACTATGTCCGTCCTAAATTCTCTCTCATAAGAAAGGTGGATCTCAGCTTTGAAAGGCTGAAGACGCCCAGTAGCTTTTTCTCGTAGTCATACTTCCCTTTTCCCTTGATGGTGCAGCCTTTCCATCTGGGTTTTCCATACCTCTCCATATTCTAAATATATTTCACTGGCGCAGTTTTGCCTTCATTTTCTTCAAGTGCTAATACACATGTGGCTTCCAAATCTTCGAATGTCTCCAGTGCTTTTTACAGTCTTCAAGGAAGATGGAGATGCAAAAAGTTCACTTCTGTTCCCATCATGGTGTCAGCATCAGGACGGGATGCAGATTGCCCAACCCGAAATATCCAATGTTCAGAACTATTCTCAGATTTGGGGTACCCACTTGGACATAAATGACTGTAAAATTATTTGGCATGTTTGTAATGACAAGCTGATGCTGTTGGAGTCACTTTGTATAAAAACTAATGCAACCATGCTAAACAACCAACTGTCGTCTACAGAACTGTTTAAAGAATCATTGCCTGTTTGTTTACTTTCCACGTTCGGTATAGGTATCTTTCGTATTTATAATGATAATATTAATAATAATAAAATTCATTTCGAATGTGAATTCATATCTACAATAATTTTGAAAAGTAGTGGTGCCATAAAAATGTACATAAAAAATACAATTAACACAACCAAAGTGGGATTGTGTCTCTTACTAATAAATAAATAAAAAATTTAAAAAAGGTCATACAACCAAATCTGAAAAGCGTGTATAAACAAGCTCAATAACAACTATATTATTCTCCATCTAAGCAGTAAACATACTGCACAAACTCATTCCAGATATAGAACATAAAAAAGAAGCAGTGTTACCTAAATGTAGGGCATTCTGTGCCATTCATCAAGCAATGTAAATAATAAAAACGCATCACTGTCTTTTACCGAACGTATCTGTTTTAAACTAAATCCTGCATGGCACCGGATAACATCAAGGCAAGGCAAACCCAGGGCCACAAAAACTTGGGAAGCACTATTATATCATTATGACACTCTCAGTCTTCCTAAAGTTTCTTGTGTGTAGTTATTCATAGTGAAGAACAATAGATTGTCGTACAGAAAGTTCTGAATACACAGAGCTTTCGACGCTGTTGTTCAATATCTTCATTATTTTTATTGTTATTTGTAACTATGTAGCCCAGATACGAGAATGAATTTACAAATTATAAGAAGTTATTTTGCAAATAAATTTTTGGGTGTTCCTGTATTTTGCGTTATATGAAGGAATCAACATGCACACAGTCTTCCCGGTGTTGTATAACATATCATGTTCTATGGCAAAGTCTTCACAAATTTCCAAAAGTTTTTGAAGTGCCCTAGCAGTGGGAGCGAGAATACTTACGTCATCCGCTTAGCTAAAATTATTAAAAGCAACATCCTATTCCGAATCTAGCCATTCGAAAATTCAGGTCGTCTACATAAACGTTTAAAAAGGTAAGGTGACGAATGCCTCCCTGTCTCAAGCCACTACTGCTACCGAATGAGCTGGAGAACTGATCATCCACATTGAACAAAAAATTTTTTAAAGTTGAACCATTAGGAAAGTAACCTGATATACTGTTTCGGTACCTTTCGGCACAACTAATTATCAAACAGCTTCAAAAAGTTCTCCTGATCAAACGCTGCTTTGGCATCTAAAAAGCATAAAAATACAGGCTTAGTTTGTACATGGTGATTATCGATAACATTTTTTAAAGTATAAACATATATTTCTGTGTCTAGATTTGGTTTAAACGTAAACTGATACTCACTTGTATATAAAAACTCCCATATTTTTATTTATATTACTAACTCTAGCATTTTCGAAATGTGTAGCAATTGCGATTGGCCTATAATTGTTTTTAACAGCGGGGTGTTTGGTTCCATTTTTTTAAAACTGAAACTATCATAACTTTCATAACAGAAGTAGGAAAAAAGGAATGTAGAGGGAATGAATTGAAAAAAAAGGCATATCAACAGGAAGAAAAGGTCTGAACCATACTTATAGACTTCCCCTGGGATACAATCAAAGCCCACTGCTTTATTGATGGACATAGAATGGACAGCTTTCTTCACCATATAAAGAGTAATATATTTCAAGTTACCATCATTTATTTCAAGTTTCCTTTCTACAGTATTCCTAGTAATGCTCTCTTGAATAATACTCAAAACGGATCGGAAATGCTTTTTCCTACGGCTTCTTCGATTTTATTGGGGATATTGGTGCATTTCTTTTTAGTCAGTAAGTTAACATTTGATCAAAAAGTTTTCATCCATTTAGAGACTAAATTCTGACCAAGTCCTCTCGCTCTTAACTGCCCCTCATGCTCTCGACACCATTTAAGTGCTAGTTTAAACCTTGAACGGGTCTTCCGGATATGCAGTGCCCAGGGTCCTTCTCTCGGAGACCCATTCAGCCTCCAGGAAAGGAATGCGTCTCAAGCAATGTCACGGGCCTCGTGAGCGAAATCAGACCAGCTAGGCACAGCCCCGTACCTCTTACTTTAGCGCCGATTACTTCTTTTCCAGTGGCCACTGTAGCAGTACACAGTTCATCATATCTGTCATTTATATAGAGTTTATGATCAACAGAATGACATCACTGATTAGAACAAAACACAACATGCATGTCAATAATGATATTTGAGAGCCTTGACTTTAATAGACTAAAACAAATTTTCTTTAGAACTTCATCGCCAAAATCACAGTTAATCATCTTAAAACTTCGTTTACTGACAGCGGAGTACTTAGGAATTTTATTTATATAGATAGTCGTGATAAGTGGTAGATGATCAGACTGCTGTTATATTCAATATGGCAATTAGCGACAAAGTGGAGAAGTCCCTCAGTTAAAATACACTGGTCAATCCATCCTCTAGACAAACAACCAAGATTAACGTGAGTGTAGGAACCAGATGGAAAGTTGCAAACGTCAGCCAATACTATCCATAAGAGGCATAAAGCGAGACCAATTCTTCATAAAAATTTGTATTGGGAGCAGAGTTAAAGTCACCAAGAATGCAAATATTTTTGCATTCATCATCTTCAATTGTGAATTATATTTACCTTCTCCAAAAACATGTCGACATTTTCATAATTATTAGCTGGCATATATACATTAACAAGCAAGATGGAAGTATTTTCTGACAAAGACTTATGCCAAAGGAAAGATAATTAATCCTCCATATGATCGGCCTGTCTTCAGTTCTTCATCATCTTTCATTGAAGTTATTGAGAATGAAGAAAAAAATTCTCATGAATATTATGTACAATGGATAATTCGCTTTAGTATAACCATGTTTCTTGCAAAGCAATTATATATGACCTGTCACACAAGCCTCTGATGTACCCAACAGCCTTCTTAATACCATGAGGATTGGTTGTAAATTCTAAGGTATCCATAAACATTAGAAAAAGTTAAACTACATCATATATTCATTTATATTATTTACAGTGAGGTCCTGATCCCTATCAGAGATCAGCAATTGCTTCTCTCTGCCGGACTTCTGAGTTCTGTTGCTGTTGTTGCTGCTTCTCTGGCTCTCCCTCTCGCTGCTGGTGCTTAAAGCGGGAAGCTAAGCAAGGCATCATAATGCTGCACAGGGCATCTGACGACAAAGGAAACCCTGTTACTTAAAGGATTTTGAGGGGTAATCTTCTCCATAGTAATATCAGCATTTGGAAAAAGATCGTTGACACAGGACTTCATTACTTCTGGAGTTGTATCTGTATGAAGATTCGTGACAAATACTTGATGCAGTGGTGGTGGGATGGTCTTTAAAGCAGTCCCCTTCCTGATTCCTCGAACCAATAGAGGCCTATGTAGTATTTTAATTCCACTATTTTTCCTGTCGCTCTTTGAGTGGTTAGAGAAAACCTTCCCTATCCTTCAAGAAGCGGCCAACCCTTCTCTCCATATCATCATTGCCACTGTCATCTGCTGACTTGGTAAAGCCATTTCGGGCCTCAGTTATCACTTTGTTGATCAAAGATTGCAGAGATCGGTCAGTGTCGCCACTATTCAGTCAGTTGTGTATAGCATCAACCTGATCCATATTTTCCCTATGAGGTGACGTTTGGGATACTTGAGTGAATCTGGGTGTCAGTAAAAATCTGTGACCTTTGGCCAAATAATTATTTTTGAGATTAAGAATCCAAGTGGTAGACAATATCACTCTAGTTTGAACTGGCTTCCACTGTGCATTAACTATAATACGTATTTCATGAAACACTTACAACTTGCTCAAGATGCAGTAAGATCTTGCTTATAACAGGATTCATTACGTTACTTAGTGCCATAATTGGATGTCTGCTTGACATTAAATCGAACCACTTATTTATCAAACCAATGAACCAAGCTGTTGTAAGTCTTTTCTGTATCCTTCGCGTTCAACAAGTAATGGAATCCTTCTTTTACCTAATTTCTATAGAAAGTTAAAGCACCTGATACTTCCATTTTCTCAAAATGAGATGGATTTACGAGCTTCAGTGAGTTTTGGCGCAATCTTCTGATCTTTGCCTTCCCACGTACAAATTTTCCAAGATTTTATTCATTAGACAACATTTATACATTTGCGTCTATTTTTTTAAGTTCCTTTATTTGCAAATTATTTTTCCTGACAACTCATTTTATTTTCTTATATTTGATCTTTACATTTACATTGGTGTAATAATATCTTTTCTTTCATAAAACTTCCCTTGTCCTCATCCGAACACATTTAATATTTCATTCCCCTTCCATACAAAGAAACCCTGATCAATATTTACTCTTTAAACTTTTATTGCACCATTAAACAATTAACTACCATATTCATATTTTTTGCACGATATTTATGCACACTCCCTGTTCTAAGACTAAATATTTAATTTATCAAAGCATTTCATATTATAATTTTAGTGCACGTAAATACTGCAAACCCCATCCTCCATACCGTACAGTACATTACACCTCACTAGGATGCGATAATTACGTATATTATATTCTTTTGATATTAACCCCCAGGAGTAAAACGCGTGCGCCCCTGGCCCATGTGAAATTTTGGGCATAAGTTATCCCTTCAATAGTTACGCAACAATTTATTGGCAATATATGTCTTGAAGTAAATTAAGTTCTTACCCAAACCACTAACATTTTGCAATGTAGCAATGTCGGGGTTGTACCTTCTGCAACCACTCATTCCTTATGAAATATAATAAGCTATTTGGGGACTTTCCTTACATAATGGATCCACAACCCTCCATTTCTCTGCCATGTAAATAGTGTGTTTGCCGTTCTACACTCACTTAAAGAAAACAAAGTGTAGAAAACTGTTTCCATTACAGTATGTAAATAATCTACAACACAGCTTTTAGCTCAGGATTGGCCCAAATAATATGCAAAATCCACTTGATTAGGATTTATTTACTCTATAGTTTTGGAACTCGACAGACTTGTTGATTGACTAAAGGAAAAGAGCCTAATATTGTTAATAACAAAATGAAAATTGATAATTGCAATTCAATGTGTGACGGTAGATGGGAACAGTTTTTGCAATGTTAGATTAGTAGAACAAATTTTTCTTTAAAGAAATCGCTTCATAAAACAAAGCGATATGACTATTTTAACGCAATTTATCACCAAAGTAAGTTTTTTATTGCATAAAATATTTCTTAGACTTTATGAAGAAAGAAATGATGTAGCAAACTAGAGACAGACAGACAGACAGACAGCTGAAAAGTAAACGAAATTACAGAACCCTGACAAATATTCACTGTGTATTTTCTCCGAGGGACGATTGGCACAACCTTGATTCAGTGTTTGGAAAGGTTAAGTATTTTAGATAAATCGTGAGTAGTCCTTGTTAACTCACTCAGAGGAGAAATGGAAAAGAATAATTTTAGTCTCAGGGAAGTGTTGTCTTCAAATGTGAAACAGACGGGTATATGAAGTTACCAGACAAAAAAAAGTAGTATAAACGAAGTTTGCTTGTCTATTTGGGCGAATAGATACTCAATGACCCAAATCTTTGAAATCTGAAAGGATCGTGAAAATTGCCTAAGTATATAGGTGACAATGAAAATTATTATAATGATTGATTCGTAAACTCTAGATTTTTTTTAATATCGCTGAATGTAAAACACATAAAAAAAGGAAGAAGGTGGATGTACGATAACAGCCACATAGCACGTCAAAATATGAAAAGAATAATGTTAGCCTGCTGATATAAAATACTTATTTTATATAGTTAATCTTATTTTACCTTCTTTAATGTGTCCATCTGGAATACAACTGATATTCGAGATTTCCCTTCCTGTTTGCTGTCATATAAAATCATCAAAATATATTGCCAATCAGCATTCAAATAAGCATTAATTATCTGTTTACAAGATTTGCGGACATGCATGCAGAACTTCATGGCGAGTAGAACTTCTACTTTGTAATTTTTATATGTAAGTTTTTAAAAGCAAACACTTTGGCAAACATTAGCAATTTCTGATATGTATGGCTGGTGGGGAGTGGGAGTAATGGTAATAAAAAGATGAGCAATGCCTTTTCCATGAGTTCAGTTAACAGTCTACCCAAAAGTATAAACTTACAAATATAAATCGTTTGTTCATCTCTCTCTCTCTCTCTCTCTCCCTCTCTCTCTCTCTCTCTCGTCTCTCTCTCTCTCCTCTCTCTTCTCTCTCTCTCTCTCTCACACACACGGACACACACACACACACACACATATATATATATATATATATATATATATATATATATATATATATATATATATATATATTATATATGTGTGTGTGTGTATATATATATATATATATATATATATATATATTATATATATATATATATATGTATATATATATATATATACATATAATATACATACTATATAATAGGTATATATAATATTATATATATATATATATAACATATTATACTATGAATAATATATATATAATATATATTTTCTTGCTGGATTATGAAAATGGTCAGAACGTGAGCGTGGCAGAATATTGTATCTGTTCACATTACACTTCAAATGGTGATGTCGGAGGGAAAACGAAAGTCTTCATTACCGAGATCTATTGCTGAAAGGTCACATTGAACATTTTTGTAATTGAGTGGGGTCCTGTAATGTGGAAGCACCATTATTTTGGAGGAGCGATGTTGAAGTTTGCTGTTTCAAGCTGCGATCAAGGGCAAGAGGTGTGTGTTCGTGCATGGATGAAAGTAGGTACACTTCCGAATCTGGTTTTAGTTTAGATTTCTTGGGTAGGAATATTATCTCTATATGACGTCACGAACTCTTTCAGTGTGATGAACTCATTACGTGTCAGTGACGTCGTCTCAATGTGAGGAAAGTTTGTACATGAGTATGTACATTGAGATATACCCTTTGATGCAAGATATCGATGGAATTTTTAGTGCACTGCGATTTAATACTGATTCCTGGAGAGATGGGGCGGTGCAACTGCGGGACTGTGCAAAATGGACATATAGGTGAGAGTCGTGGACAACTTTTCCTAATACTTTTGCTTTTCAGTATATTGAACTATCTGGGATATCCGCTGTGTCGGGGAACTACAGTGGATATTCATATTTTGGTCTGAATACCCATTTATTAAATGCATTATTATTTCAGTCACAATGTATAATAATGAAGGTGTGTTTCTTTTTGTCTTTCGGCCTTTCTGAACCGAACAATTACCAATTCTGATAAGCCCCTGTTATGTACATTAAGAAGTGAAGAGACTTGAACTATGTAATTTTTTTTTAACTTTATGGAGAGAATATGTATTTGGGTTTGAAGAGATAAATCTTATTTACTGTTTTATTAATGGGTTTCCTTCAGCTAACTAGGTCTGGTTTTAAATGGTCTGTTTTCTATGTATCTAGTATAAGTGAGAAATCTTAGTTTCAATTAGTTAAATTACTCTAATTTTTCTGATGGTTAGACTCATGAATGTCCTTTTTTTAAATAAAGTACATTTTTTATAATTACAGGTCTGATTTAATTATGGTTTGTGGTTTGCATTGAAACAGAGAGAGAGAGAGAGAGAGTGGGGGGGGGGGGCAGTGACCCCGTTCTTGTCATCATTACCGATGTACCTCGAAAAGATCATTTTTACATGTCGTGTCCTCTCAGAGGGCGAAACCAACGTCAGCGTTCTGGATTTGTTGGTTTCGATGGTTCGCGCCCGGGAGCTGACAAATCTCTTATTGGCAAAAAAATTCCCTTTCGGTTAAACATACATGAAAATATATTAATTCCGAGGTAGAGCGAATTAGATATTAAAGACATTTGTAACTCGATGTGTGTGTGTATAAATATATATATATAGATATATATATATATATATATATATATATATATATATCTATATATATATATATATATATATATATATATATATATATATATATATATATATATATATTTGTGTGTGTGTGTCTGTTTGTGTTATCGGCAAAATGATAAAATTTAAATAGTAACAACAGATATTCGCCCTCTTCTTATCCCAAGTTAATCTTACCTTAGTATACAAGCATAAAGTCATGAATAGAGAATGTAAGCTCAACAAGTTTACGAACTTTGTGATGTAGTCGTAGGAGAGTCCTTTAGGCGAAACTTGGAAGCTCTCGGCAATTAATATATTCTCACAATTCCCGGAAAAGATTTTAAGTTTGCTTTATCGCTCGCCACTCACCCCGCCAAGTGGGTAATGTTCTTTAATCAATTCTGTTTGGTTCTCGTAACTTATAGTGGCATGGGAAAACTTCCTACGAAAATTTCAGTTTTTAGTTTTTATTTTTCTGTTTCTTAAATACTTTTATTGTTCATCATCTGTATGTTTATATACATTCGTAATTTTATTTTTCATTTTGCTATAAACCAAATAATTTTGTCTTTCTTTTGAGATACAAATATTATATTTTGATAAGAATTTCGGCAAGTTAATGGATTCACATATCTTTTAATAAGATTACTAATACTAAAAACAATCATCATTATTGCTATTGAAATAGCAGTAATGTCAATGGTATATTTACCATTATCTCTAGTTTTATTTCAAGAGTGTAGCCTGTAATAAATATTGCCCTTGCATTAACGCAGATTAACAGACATAAATATTTGTAAGTCCTAAGCAAGGAAAAGATGCTCTTATCATGTAATCTGCTAACCAGAATCAAACCGAAAACCCGCAATATTTAATTAATTAACAACAAATGAGATGGTTTTTACTATAAGAAACAAGACAGTTCCTTAATGAATATGAATTTTGTAATACATCAAACTCCGTTCGAATTTTGAGACCATTCTGCTGACAAACTCACAGTTGGGGACACACACGCACACACACATGGTGAACGATAGGTATGAGGCCGGAAGCGGGTTAAGACTTCCTCTGAATTTTTTTTTTTTTTTTTCATCTTTTAAAAAAGGTTGTGTTGGACCCACGTGGAATAGACTTTTTTCGGGGCATATCGTATTTTTCAATAATGGATGTTATTCATTTCTATGTCTAGTTACATAGATTTGGATGACATCCATATTATCACCATTTTTCGGAAATATATTCCTATTATTTTCTTTTTCTTTATTTTCCTTTTGAACGATTTGAGGCACATCTCCATCAGTTGTCTATCACTTTTATGCTATTTTTTCCACTTCATTAATTTTTTTTCTTAGCGCCGTCTTTCACAAAAGGATCTTTCTATTTATTTTCTTACTTCAGTAGATTTACATTCCCACATATTAATAGCACTTAAAAGACAAACATTTAATGTACGTGAGATATCAAGCATTTATAAACTTTCATCGCAAATCCTTCGAATAATGGGATAAGTAATCACGCTGTATTTTCGTTATGTCATTCCATAATTTTAAACTCAACCACATGCATAGAGCTTCATCTTCTTTTCCCTCACTCTTTAATAATATGATTTACTGTATGTCTCAGAGGCTTTCATCACACTATCATTGAGAGGAAATCGAAAGTATACGTACGTTTTATATCATTGACAGAGGTCATTTATCCTTCTTCTTCGAAATGACAGGAATTGTTCCAAAAATTAGCGCTCAAAAAAAAAAGAAATCGAACCTTGAGCCTGGAATGAACATCAACTCTGGTGCCTTTTTCCATGAACTAGAGAGAGAGAGAGAGAGAGAGAGAGAGAGAGAGAGAGAGAGAGAGAGAGAGAGAGAGACCAAGATGAAAGCAAAACCAGTTAACAAAAGATTTATTTGGTTTGCGAATTCTTGCAAGAAAAAGGAAGAAGGCTCAAGTCTTCATTGAGGTAAGATACCAAAAACGAAGTAGAATGAAGCGTCTTTGTTCAAAAGAAAGAGGACCAAAACAAATTAAAAAAATAAATAAAAGTAAAAGAACTAAAAAAAAAAAAGTAAAAGAAAAAGATTTCTAGAAAAAAAGGACTTGAATAATACAATTACAAACACTTTTTCTGGGACAGTGAAGCTAAAGTGCCTCTTTGAGCAATAAAATCCGGAAGCAGAAGAGGTAAAAAAACATTAAGTGATTGGGAATGAGAATGGCTTCCCCGACCCAACTCTCTCTCTCTCTTTTTCATCTGTCTTTCTCTTCAAACTATCCCGTCATTATGTGAGAGTTGTGGATGTATATTTTAAGAATCGTGCGGTGAATGTGTTCATTTCCTGTAACTGGACTTTTCAGTAGTCATGATTTTTTTATTAGCATTTATAATAAACATTCAGTTATAAGTTCAGGGTTTTTTCCTCGTTTTAAGTAATTTTCATGGCATTCCACGAGTGGTTAAATATATAAGGCTGTAACCCGTGAGAATTACATAACGAAAAAACAATGTTGTTGGTATATATATATATATATATATATATATATATAATATATATATATATATATATATATATATATATATATGTGTGTGTGTGTGTGTGTGTGTGTGTGTGTGTGTAAGCCATGAAGGAAAGATAAACAACAGAGTTTCTGCAAGATCTTTCGACTCAACGTCCTTTACTCAGCATACAAGCTGACTTACATGAGAAATTGAGGGTACAGGAAAGGTCGTATAACTGACAGATAGGGATTATAAGGAGATTAGTACCTAGAATCCGACACACCTGGAGAATGAGAAACCTTTCCAAACAAGTATAAACATGGGTACAATTTAAGAACAAAAAGATTAAGTCCAACTGCTCAGACACAGGGACAAGACAATTAAAGGATTATACAGGGTGACAGCTGACCACATTCAGATCTTTGGCAAACAAAAACTTATTCACAAAACATATTAAACATACATATACAAAGAAAATATCTCTAAGGCAACTAATTTTTATTTAAGTCTGTAATTATATATTTGATGTCATTCTTAAACATGTAACAAATACAAGGGTCTAAATGAAACGATTTAACATACAAAATTCAGTCGAAAGTGGTGTCAGGTACGCTAGATTATTGTAGGTTATTGATGCGTCAAAAAGCAGTTGTAAATGAAAAATGCTAACTAGAAGGGAAACCACGTACATGGGAGTTTTATCCCCATAAAATGCATCAGATCTATAAATCTCGTTAGCAGATAATTAATGATAATTTGAATTCTGATTGTGGAAACTGGGATGGTCATAAATAAAAGGTTTTATGGACAGCAGACAGAACAATCTTCGTTACTAATTGCAGTTCACATGGACACAATAAAAAGAAAGGGAGGGTAAAGTGCTTTGACTCCGAATACAGCAGTCAGGAACGGGAAAATTTTTCGTTAATATGGACTGATCAACTTTATGCTTTTCATTTAGCTTTTTTCAACGGATTAAAATATTTGGGAGATTTTCAGAGTATTGATATTGCGCTTCCACTTAGCATCATCAATGTGTTTCGCTTCCAAAGTGATATTAAAATTTAATAACACGTTAGCTTTTGAGTCACTTATTTTGATAGCAGTTTTTCACAAAACTTTACGAATTTTCAAGGTACTGAATATTGTGTATGTAGTTGGTTCCTTCAGACAAGTATTTTTAGCCATTTTTTGCAAAGTGATTTTGTCTGCAAGTTTGGCGACCACCTCAAACATCTGTTTTGTAAATCAACGTTGATCAGACGTGATAAAAGTTTGGTTGCTTACGTTCATTGACATCCATCCACTGGAGATACGTATTTTCACTGTATTGCCTATCTTAAAAACTATTGTATATGCCAGAGTGACCATCTTTAGTATATTGTTTATGAAACCCCAATGACGTACAGCTCCTCTGGCAACGAAAATTAGTAATAACATAGAAAATAAACCTCTGATATTTTGTCTACTACATCAAGTTTTCAGGGTGACTGCCCTTGGTCAACTGAACCCGAGACTCTTGAGTAAAAGTTCCTGGACTTAACACAATATATATATATATATATATATATATATATATATATATATATATATATATATATATATATATATATACATACTGGAAGATTGGGGCATCTACAACGCCGCAGATTCAGTAGGAATAAAACAGCAAACAGCCATCGTAGCATTGTAAATTTATTGGCCAAATTTTCGAGACCACATGTCTCATCATCAGGGCTGTAAAATACAAAGAATAAAAATTAAAAAAGGACTCAGTTAAAAAAACTCACAAAGTCTAAAAACAAGAAACTTGAATTTAAAACAAACAAAAACAAGCTAAAACATATTTAAAAAACATTGAAAACCTAATACTGAAAAAAACTTTTAAAATTGAATATATAAAAAATTATGGTGTTAAAATGTATTAGTACCTTACTCTATCTGAGCTAAGAACTGAGTGACATTCTCAGTTTTTCAGGAGGACGACGTCAACTTAGGCGATATATAAGATAGTGGAAGAGGTCTGGCGGTTTAGGGAAGGAACAAGCTGCTTGATAGTTAACGATTCCTGGATGGAGAGAGAATGGTCATTGGTGGCTTGGGCGATTACCTTAAAGTCTTCATAAGAGAATAATGTCTTGCATTTCTTACAGTGGTCTCTTATATTAGAAAATTCTTTGGTTTTTAATTGACATCCAATTCGGTGACTAACTCCAAGATGAGAATCAGCTCTGACTTTGAGCAATCTCTTGGTGGCTCCGATATATTTCTCAACTTTACAATTTGGGCAAGTGAAACAATAAACCACTAGAGACCGCATCAAGGCAGGAAGTCTATCCTTATGGTGAAATAATGACCCAATTGTCTTAGGATTTCTTGAACATAATCTGATGTCTAGAGCTGGAAATGTACTGCGAATTGAGTCTTGCAGTGTTTGTTTGAATTTCTTCGAATATACAAAAGGAATGGAGGCATACATGAGCAATTT
>NC_061092.1:56420752-56443252 GCF_015104395.2 Macrobrachium nipponense
ATATATATATATATATATATATATATATATATATATACTGGATTTGAATGGCTCCGTGGGTTCGCACCCCGGTCTAGGCAAGTCTATTATCGAGAAAAAAATTCCCCTTCGGTTAAGCATATATGAAAGTATATTAATTCCGAGGTAGAGCGAATTAGATATTATGGACATTGTAGCTCAGGATATGGTACATACAAGAATTAAATATACATGCATTCATGGCTACTAGATGTGTCCTATAAAAGACATTGTTTGTGTGTTTTTTTTTTAATTAGAAATGTTTGGAATTGTGGTCGTTTTAGAAAATTTATAGGACCTATTTTTACTAAAAGCCTTCAGGGGAAGAAACTGCCAAGTCAATCTCTTCTGAATGCAATGTCTCTATTTATTCAAGAGCAAGTGGCAACGAGACTCACTAGATCATGCAGAAAGGGCCTGATTGACCTTGCCCGTGATTTGTATCTGTCTAAGCAGCAGTTTCCACCAAGATATCACTAAGAGGAGAGCAACTACCAAGGCAAATGGAAACCCAGCATGATGGGGCACTTTTGCTAGATGCTCTTGCGTGACAACCCGGAGGCAAAGTACACAAGATCATCTAAAAAATCTCACTTCAGACAGTCTGCTGTACTATGATTTGTGTGTTTTGTATTATTCAAATAAATTTTGTTCCATCAATGTTCTGTATCTATGTTAATTTTTTCTGTAATAGGCCTTTGTAGAAGATGTAATAAACCCATTATATTTTGAATTTATATGTGGTATAATTAAAATGATATATGTGAAGCAAAAAAAAAAAAACTAGAGGTGATAGAGCAAAGCTGTTCAGAAATCAAAATTCACAAAAAAAAAAAAAATATATATATATACTTAGGATATGCAGTATAATTAAAAGGGATATGTGAAAACAAAAAGACTAGAGGCAATAGAGTAAAGATGTTCAGAAATTTGAATTCACCATATGAAAATTAGTAAAATAAAAAACCTATTCACATCCTTGCCTCAGAGCAATATGTATATATATATATATATATATATATATATATATATATATATATATATATATATATATATATATATATATATATATATATATACATATATATATATATATATATATATTGTTAATCCTGTAATGTCCACTTATATATGCTTACCCAGATCAGTGTTGAGTTTAGTAAAGGGTCATTAAGACCGTAAGATTGCAGCAGTTCTCGCTTTTCTTTTTCCTCCATGGCATTACCTTTATTTATACATAGCATCACGTTTGTATATATATATATATATATATATATATATATATATATATATATATATATATATATATATATATACATATGTATATATATATATATATATATATATATATATATATATATATATATATATATATATATATGTATGTATGTATATATATATATATATATATATATATATATATATATATATATATATATATATATATATATATATATATATATATATATATATATATATATATATATATATATATATATATATATATATATATATATATATATATATATATATATATATATATATATATATATATATATTCCTATGTTGTTGACCTTGCAATGCATAACTTCCCCTCAGTAATTATTTGAAATGTTGTAAAAGTGTTCGCAATATATTCCGATTCAGTATTAGTTTGTTTAGGGTTAATGTGTTCAAGTAATGTATGTTCAGAATTCCCACAAAAAATCATAATCTAATGTTAAGGAATAATGTAGAATCTGAACATGGAGAGAAATTTGCTTGTTCACATGAACGGTCTTGTCATTCGTCACTTGGGGTCATGTGGTTCTAATTTTTTTTTAACAATTATGCGACGCACATAACTGTCTTAAACTTGTTCGCCTTTGTAGAGAAGTCACGTGAGGCTACGTCATCATCTTTCATAAGATTGTTCTAGAATGATTCTGACCAAACGCTTGATGTAGATCTTATACCTTTAATTTCATTTTAGTAATTCTTTTGCTACGAAACTGTTCAATATTAATGATGATAAATTAACTCTTATATCTCTCGATTTATCAAAAATTTGTTGGTTCGTAAATAGTTTAAATTATGAAGTGCAAAGATTTGTGACGTCACTGCAAGAGACTTTTATTGTCTGAAATCGTGTAATAATAAAAGTTATTTATATTTGTAATCTAACTTTATCTCTATTTATCGTTTCAAAAGAGAATTATAAAGATTTAGAAAAAGAAACCAGGCCACTAAACGACTGTTTGACGTTACAGCAATTTTGGGACCTAGATTTCTTGCCCAATTAACTACTATAGAAGAGAAATTTTGTCATTCTCAGAATTGAAACTGCGTCGTAAGGAGATAATCTCTCTCTCTCTCTCTCTCTCTCTCTCTCTCTCTCTCTCTCTCTCTCTCTCTCTCTCTCTCTCTCTCTCTCTCTCTCATGTGAGAGAATTTTGATTTTGCATTAACGTCAAGATTTTATGCTTGGTGGTTGGTCACTCATAAATTTTAGGTTTGTTTAATTGTTGCAAAAGTGTGTAACAGGCACCTCGTGTGTAAGTTATTATTGAAGCTTCCCGTAACAGGCCTTTAAAATTGGTATCAAGGTAATGTTTTGTACAAGTCTTAGTGCACTTACACTTAAACCTAAAAAGTACTCAAAGTACTGAAAGTACTTAGGTTATTCAATGGGAATTTTTAACATTTTTTCACAATTTGGTGTTGGTAATTTTGTGTATGTAATTATCCATTTTTCTTATAAACGTATGTTTTTATATATATTCTGTGTGATTAATGTTTTTTTGGCGTTTTGCAATTTTGGTGTTTCCCACATTTTGCAGTCACAATTTGTTTGATTAACTTGGGAGTTATTTTATTAATTAATCATTACATATCTAATTGAATATAACCTTTGTGAATTAATTTGCATTTACATAGAATTCTTTTCAAATTTTGGTAGATCTAAGCCCTTATTCTGCGGCGAACTAGACTATGCCAGTTGACGTTCTTCTATACAGTTTTACCTCCTGAACAAGAATTTAGGATAATATTTTTTTTCGGCGGCTGGTAATTATGTGGTAATTTTACTTTTACAACTTTATCCTACGGTAAGGGGGACCGAGGGAATGCGGGGTTTTGGGTGGGGTAAAACACTTGGGGGAAGGTTTTGTAGTGTTATTGTGTCATTTCCTCTTATTTATGACATTTGAAACACGAAATACAAGCTTAAATAAAGCTATAAATAAACCAATAATGGAGCTGTTACATAGCCAAAATCACTTATTGCTACTGCTATTACGACGCCGAATCCTACTGCGCATGCGCCAATCCTACTGTGCATGTGCCGAGATATAAGGGAGCTTTAAGTTCAGACACAAAGTTCCTAAGGAGATAAATGATTGGGGGTTTTGTAGGGGGTTACATGTATTTAACCAGTCATGATGCATTATTAACTCTATGTTGCGATAGGAGACTTTTGGGGAGGATTCATGCATTGTTACATATATTTCTTTTCCTCATTTGTTTTTTAATTGTGTAATATTATTTCAAGCTTTTATTTCTGTTCTGTTCATCATAGTATTGTTTAATATGTGCACTGTCTTGTTCTCACTTCATAATGTTGCCTTATATACCTTACAATATTACGTTACAATTGAGGGCAGGCCACTGAAACTCTTCTGAGGGGTGGGACTAGAAGGCGGTTTTAGGACGTTTCGAGACCTTTCTGTCAATGACGTGAAATTGATGGTATTACATTTTTTGAAATTGATGGTATTACATTTTTCGTGAAATTGGTATTACATCTTTTCATTTTACAGACATTCCAATTCACACATGCATTTTTTCTCCCTTCTTTTTTCTATATTCACCTTTACGTGCCTGTCTGACCCATAACAATTACTTGTTCTATTAGCTTAGGTTGGTTAGCTTATGATCCTAACCTCTATGTTACACTTCTAAGATTACCTTTCTTTAAGGGGGGTAAGGGAGGTGGAGCCCCCCCGGTCAGGCAACATGTTCTACTAGGTTAGGTTAGGTTGATTGGTTAGGTTACGATCCTAACCTATATGTTACATTTCTAAGATTACCTTCCTTTAAGGGGGGGGGGGGGTATGGTCAAGCAACATGTTCTACAAAGTTAGGTTTGGTTAGGTTGGTTAGGTTACAATCCTAACCTATATGTTACATTTCTTTAAGGGGGGTACAGCCCTCCCGGTCAGGCAACACGTTCTGTTAGGTTAGTTTAGTTTTGTTAGGTTACGATCCTAACCTACATGTTACATTTCTAAGATTACCTTCCTTTAAGGGGGCTCCGCCCCCCCGGTCAGGCAACATGTTCTGTTAGGTTAGGTTAGGTTGGTTAGGCTACGATCCTAACCTATATGTTACATTTCTAAGATTGCCTTCCTTTAAGGGGGGATACGGGGGGGGCAGAGCCCCCCATTCAGGCAACACGTTCTACTAGGTTAGGTTAGGTTAGGTTTAATAGGTTACGATCTTAACCTATATGTTACATTTGTAACATTACCTTCCTTTAAGGGGGGGTACACCCCCCTGGTCGGGCAACATGTTCTACTAGGTTAGGTTAGGTTAGGTTGGTTAGGTTACGATCCTAACCTATATGTTACATTTCTAAGATTACCTTCCTTTAAGGGGGGGTACGGCGGTCAGGCAACATGTTCTACTAGGTTAGGTTAGGTTAGGTTTGTTAGGTTACGATCCTAACCTATATGTTACATTTCTAACATTACTTTCCTTTAAGGGGGGGTACGCCCCCCGGTCAGGCAACATGTTCTACTAGGTTAGGTTAGGTTAGGTTACGATTCTAACCTATATGTTACACTTCTAAGATTGCCTTCCTTTAAGGTGGGCTTTGGGGATGGGGGGAGCCCACTGGTAAGGTTACACAATTTTTACAATTGTCCTCAACATTTCTTGTTATGTTCAATCACCCCCTGAACTGGCCACTCTGATCCTTGAAACTTGATAATATCCTATTCATTATTCACTAAAATGGTCTTAGACTAGTACTTGATAATGTGTAAATACCAGATGTAAAAGCCATGTATAGATATATAATATATATTTTCATCTATGTATGCATTATTAGATCTTATGTAAAATATGTGTCCCTACTGTAAGGTTTCATTGCAATATTTTTTACTTTAATAATAATACACGATAACTTTGGTTTCATAAACATAAAAGAAGCTATCTTTGTACGATTTCACTCAACATTTGTTTAGTTCAATTACCCCCAAACAGGCCTCCCTCATTCCTATATTGGCCACCCATTACAATACAGTGTTCATGTTTTTTTTTCACAAACGTGAATATTTACCCCCCAGCCCATCCTCCCTACTCTGTTTCGTGGTCTCCTGACACCCCCCCCCCTCCTTCCTCCTGACAAACTTGCCAGTGTCAACCAGCCAGATGGCGGAAGCACTCCCAGGCACCTCCACCTCCTCCGGGCCTCATTACTAACTCGACTCTGCCCCATACGTGTTAACTGTTTCGTTAGTTATAAGGACATTTCAGCCCATTACTCGGGGCAGTATGAAAGGTTGGTAATAAACTGTCAAGATCACGTCTGTGGCGTACTTTAAAATCCACTTCCACAACCCCAAGACGAGGCTCCATGCCTTCGTGAAAGCGGCTGCTGAACTCTATCCACCACCTCTTTAAGGTAAGGTTCTTAATCTTTATGTACTTTGTTACATTGTGTTTTAGTGTTCCAAAGGTTTAGTGCTTTTGATGTCGGTGATATTTAGTGGGAATTATTTACCACCATATCCCAGCGTGGCTTTACCAACTCGTACCTCTGCCTTCCTCTTCCGGTAACAACCGCCCTTTACCGGACATAAGGCTCCCTATTAGTTACGTATCAGACATCCCCTACCAGCATTCAAATATGGCGGTTTGTTTAGTTTCATGGCCTCGAACCAACACTTCGAAGATTGTTCAGTCGAAGTAGACTATGGCAATTGACGTTTTCCTATGTTATTTTGCTTACTTTACAAGAGTTTAAGGTAATATTTTTCTGGTCGACTGTAACTAATCTGTTATTTACCTTTGAACTCTGTAGTTGATACATTGTACCCCTTGTACTGTCAAGTAGTCTTCAGAGGTAAATTACGGTTTAATTACAGTCGACCGAATAAATATTACTTTTAAATTCTTGTTCAGCAGGTAAAATAACATAGGAAAACGTCAACTGCCATAGTCTACTGTACCACGGAATGCGGACCTAGAATTACCCAAATTTTAATTGCTACTTAACAGTTTGAATTTAACTTGAATAATTTAATTTCTTGATTTTTGTTGTAAATTAATTTTGATTTAATTTTGATTAAGAAATAATTAAACTTTGTGTTATTTTCAAGTAATGGTAAATTTCCCTGAGATTGTGAATTTCACTTATAAATTTTGAGTTTCGTAATAAATCTTTATGTATTTAAAATTCTTATTAGTGTTTCAATAGTGCACCAGTATCTTTATGGTGGAAGATAAAATCAACAGGTTGTTGAAAGGTTTTGAAGATAATAATATTATAACTGAAAGTACCTACTAAGAATTATACTCTTCTGGTTCTTCATACGGAATTTTATATGGTCTTCCAAAAATACACAAAGATAATGTTCCTTTGAGACCTATTTTGGCTGCTTATAACACTCCCAACTATCAAATAGCTAAATATCTCCTACCAGTGTTACAGCCTGTCGCCAATAATGAGTATTCCTTACATAATTCCGCCAGCCTTGTACCTGATATTTTATCCCTGGATGTTGACTTACATATGGTTAGTTTTGATGTCACATCCCTCTTCACAAACATACCGTTGCAGGCGACGGTCGATATTATTTTAGAGAAAATCTTTTCTGTTGATGATTTTTTATTTCACGGCTTTAACAAGGACAATTTTAGGAAACTTTTAGAAATTGCAGTGCAGGACACTCACTTTATATTTAACCAGATAATTTACAAACAGGTAGTTGGTGTTTCTAAGGGATCCCCTTTAGGTCTAATTATGGCCAATGCCTTCATTTGCTCTCTTGAAGAACAAATGCTTGAAAGATGTCATCCTCTCTTTTACAGAAGATTTATAGATGACACAATTGCTTTATTTAGATCTAGGGCGGATGCAGAAAACTTCTTAGAATATATTATGGCTTACACCCAAGTTTACAGTTCACAATCGAGCACGAAGACGACAATAAACTTCCATTTTTAGATATTTTAATCACTCGAACTCCTCAGGGTTTTAATACCAGTGTTTTTAAAAAAAAGACATTTACAGGTCAACGTACGAACTTTTACAGCAATTGCGCTTTCAGTTTTAAATAAAATAGTATTTTCACACTGTTGCACCGTGCCTATATGTTATCCTCTACCTGACACAACTTTCACGAGGATATTTTGTTTCTACTTAAATTTTTCAAAAATAATTCGTATCCTTCCTTCTTATTCAACAAGTATGTAGCTTCTTGAATAATATATTTCAACCCCGTCTGTCCATACCTAATGTCCTTAAATTGCTCATGTATGCCTCCATTCCTTTTGTACATTCGAAGAAATTCAAACAAACACTGCAAGACTCAATTCGCAGTACATTTCCAGCTCTAGACATCAGATTATGTTCAAGAAATCCTAAGACAATTGGGTCATTATTTCACCATAAGGATAGACTTCCTGCATTGTAAATTTATTGGCCAAATTTTCGAGACTACATGTCTCATCATCAGGGCTGTTAAAATACAAAGAATAAAAAATATATATATATATATATATATATATATATATATATATATATATATATATATATATATATATAATATATATATATGTATAATATTAAGTCCAGGAAATGTTACTCAAGAGTCTCAGTTCAGTTGACAAGGGCAGTCACCCTGAAAAACTAGATGTAGTAAGAATATCAGAGGTTTATTTTCTTTGTTATTACTAATTTTCGTTGCCAGAGGAGCTGCATGTCATTGGGGTTTCATAAAAAATATACTAAAGATGGTCACTCTGGCATATACAATAGTTTTCAAGATAGGCAATAGAGTGAAAATACGTATCTCCAGTGGATGGCTGTCAATGAACGTAAGCAACCAAACTTTTATCATGTCTCATAAACGTTGATTTACAAAACAGATGTTTGAGGTGGTCGTCAAACTTACAGATAAAATCACTTTACAAAAAATGGCTAAAAATACTCGTCTGAAGGTACCAACTAATTACACACTTCTATCAAAATAAGTGACTCAAAAGCTAACGTGCTATTAAATTTTAATGTCACTTTGGAAGCGAAACACAATGATGCTAAATGGAAGCGCAATATCAATACTCTGAAAATCTCCCAAATATTTTAATCCGTTGAAAAAAAAATGAAAATCATAAAGTTGATCAGACCATAATATTTATTACAGGCTACATACTTGAAGTAAAACAAGAGATAATGGTAAATATACCATTGACATTACTGCTATTTCAATAGCAATAATGATGATTGTTTTTAGTATTAGTAATCTTATTAAAAAATATGTGAATTCATTAACAGTAGACGATCAGAAAAACACACTTAACTTGCCGAAATTATTATCAAAATATAATATTAATTTGTATCCTAAAAGAAAGACAAAATTATTTGTTTTATAGTAAAATGAAAAATAAAATTACGAATGTATATAAACATACAGATGATGAACAATAAAAGTATTTAGGAAACAAAAAAATAAAAAAATAAAACTTAAATTTTCGTAGGAAGTTTTCCCATGCCACTGTAAGTTACGAGAACCAAACAGAATTTATTAAAGAACATTACCCACTTGGCGGGGTGAGTGGCGAGCGATAAAGCAAACTTAAAATTTTTTCAGGGAATTGTGAGAATGTATTCAATTTGCCGAGAGCTTCCAAGTTTCGCCTAAAGGAGTCTCCTACGACTACATCACAAAGCTTGTAAACTTGTTGAGCTTTTATTCTCTATTCATGACTTTTATACTTGTATACTAAGGTAAGATTAACCAGGGATAAGATGAGGGCGAATATCAGTTGTTACTCTTTAAATTTTATCATTTTGCCGATAACGCACACACACACACACACGCACACACACACACACACACACACACACACACACATATATAATATATATATATATATATATATATATATATATATATATATATATATATATATATATATACATACACATCGAGCTACAAATGTCCTTTAATATCTAATTCGCTCTACCTCGGAATTAATATATTTTCATATATGTTAAACCGAAAGGGAATTTTTTTGTCAATAAGAGATTTGTCAGCTCCTGGCGCGAACCATCGAAACCAACAAATCCAGGATGCTGACGGTGTGGGTTAAAGCTTCACTGTCATCCTGGATTTGTTGGTTTCGCCTTCTGAGAGGACACGACATGTAAAAATGATCTTTTCGAGGTACATCGGTAATGATGACAAGAACGGAGGCACTGCCTCCCCCCCCCCCCTCCCACCCTCTCTCTCTCTCTCTCTCTCTCTCTCTCTCTCTCTCTCTCTCTCTCAGCCGACCTCTCTCTCTCAGCTTCAATGCAAACCACAAACCATAACTAAATCAGACCTATAATTATCAAAAATGTACTTTATTTATAAAAGTATATGCATGAGTCTAACCATCAGAAAAATTAGAGTAATTTAACTAATTGAAACTAAGATTTCTCACTTATACTAGATACATGGAAAACAGACCATTTAAAACCAGACCTAGTTAGCTGAAGGAAACCCATTCATAAAACAGTAAATAAGATTTATCTCTTCAAACCCAAATACATATTCTCTCCATAAAGTTGAAAAAAAAGTTACATAGTTCAAGTCTCTTCACTTCGTAATGCACATAACAGGGGCCTATCAGAATTGGTAATTGTTCGGTTCAGAAAGGCCGACAGACAAAAAGAAACACACCTTCATTAACTTACATTGTGACTGAAATAATAATGCATTTAATAAGTGGGTTATCACACCAAAATGTGAATACATCCCATATATCAAATATGAGAGAAAAATATCCACTGTAGTTCCCCGACACAGCGGATATCCCAGATAGTTCTTAGTACTGAAAAGAAAACGTATTAGCAAAAGTTCTCCACCACTCTCACCTCTTATGTCCATTTTGCCCAGTCCCGTGGTTGCACCGCCCCATTGTTCGGGAAGCAGTCTTTAATCGCAGAGCACTAAAAATTCCATTGATACCTCTCATCAAAGGGTATATCTCAAACGTACATACCCATGTAAAAGCTTTCCTCACAAGACACTACCTTTGAGACGACGTCACTTATACGAAACGAGTTCATTACACTGGAAGAGTTTGTGACGTCATATACAGCTAATAGTCCCACCCATGAAATCTAACTAAAACCAGATTCGGAAGTGTACCTACTTCCGCCCATGCACGAACACACACTTGAACTATGGAGAGAATATGTATTTGGGTTTGAAGAGATAAATCTTATTTACACATGCACACACACACACACACACACACACACACACATATATATATATATATATATATATATATATATATATATATATATATACATATATATATGTGTGTGTGTGTGTGTGTGTGTGTGTGTGTGTGTGTGTGTGTGTGTGTGTGTGTGTGTGTGTGTTTTTTATCGGCAAAATAAAATTTAAATGTGCTTGGTCGCGGCTTGAGACAGCAATCTTCAACATCGAGTAATCCAAAAAATGATGCGTCTACATTTCAGGACCCCACTCAGTCTCTGTGGAAGTCAATGATGACAATTGCAAAAATGTTCAAGGTAACATTAAGCAGTAGATCTAGCTAACGAAGACATTCTTCTTCTGTCCGACATCATCATTTCGAAGTGTAATGTTAACACATACAATATCCCACCACACTCGCTTTCTGACCATTTTCATAGGCCAACAAGAAATACAGTCTAAATATGTAATAGGAGCTCGGCCTACATACTCTGTTAGGCTTCCACCCAGCCATAGTTCATACAAAATAGTTGTTATATAACAGAAAAAAAAATACATCGGGCTGGCAAAACAAAAATACCATAAATGAATAATTGTAAAACTGGCCACAGTTCTTGGCAGCACAGGTTCCATCATATAAAACGAAATAAACCTCAGTAGCCTGTATCATGGTTATAATGAACAGTTACTATAGAGTACATCTCATCATATCTTGAATTTCGACGCTCCTGTGTTTGCGTGTGTGTGTGTGTGTGTCTGTGGCCCACAGCTCCATAGGGGGCACATGCTGTAGAACCCCTTTGACATAGAAAGCCTCCTCAAAGCGAAATATGGTTCCTCTCGAAAAACCGAAGGTGTGAAGGACCCAAGATTTTCTCGTAAAAACGGTAGACAGCTCCCTTCCTTGGACTGAATCTATCACTCTGTGAAGGAGCCCTTGAAGAACTGGTGTATACCTTAAGTCGTTCATCATGTCACAGGTCAATTAAAGAGGAATTAACCCTAAACTAATGTTCTCCAGAAACTATGATCTGTAACTCCAAAATATATCTGTCATGGGCTAATCAAATAATTATCTCAAAACCCTAATAAGTACTGACTGAACCTTGTCCAACAAACACTAATAAATAAAAAAAAAAAAAACTATAATGGGCAAAAAAAACTCGAGCATATTTCATAACAACTAGACAAACTCCTACTTAAAATCAAAGGACTGACCTCACCAAAACATTTCTAACACCTCAAAGGAAAAGAAAGCCAACAATCTCATGGTACCACAAAACCCGCAGCGCATACCCAAATTGACCAATCGTATCCCCGTCAAGAAAATACTAAATTCCTCAAAAAAAAAAAAAAAAAAAAAAAAAAAAAAAAAAACCACTACAAACTGTACACCCCATTACACAAATCACCCAAATAAACGTGAAATCTAAATAAATACACGAAAAGACAATGAGACCCCAAACATAACGCTGAAAACCAGACTGATAAGTTCCTCTACTGCCAAAAAAAAACAAGAAAAAAAAACAAAAACAAGCCTATTTCGCCAAATAGCTGCATTTGCTCAGAGATAGAGAGAGAAAAATAAACTGGTAATTGAAAAATTGTAAAATATCTACGGAATGCTGCCCTTACATTTAAGCACACTTAAATGACAAACCCCTCAAATTCCAGATCTGCAAAAAAATCTCCTGAAATAAAAGCCTTTGCGCTCTCTTAAAACATCAACGCAATCGCGTTTCTTCTCGACTGGTAAAATCATCGGCTATATAGCAAACATGGCAACCTCATTATCATAAAAAGAAACCTCTATTACGAGCACCAGCAACAACACTGTGTCTACAATCAATATACTTCAGCTTGTCACCGAGACCCTAATTGCTAAAAAACCACATAGCCCTCAATGAAGAAAACCTAACTCAGAAAAAAAGATCCAACAATTACTTATAATATGAACAAAACTTCTACCCATACCCCACAAAATAGGCCTAATCTACCCTCAACTCATCTGCATCAAGCAGGCATCTAGACTCCACTGACGACTGTCAAATGACACTATCACGAACAGCAAACCAAAATCCAGAAATCATTAAAGCACCATGACTCACCCAAAGAAAAATGTCTATCATCCCTAAAAAATTTATTAAGGGAGGAAAAAAAAAAGAAAAAAAAAACAGTTAAACCTCTCCACAAACCTACAAAAAATGAAAAGCTGCAAATACCTAAACGACCCACCTGCCTATTCAAGGAACCACATAAGCTAAACTCATTACAATAGCCGCTCACCTAAGAAATTCCCTAACAAATCCTGCAAACCAGTATTACTAACACTGCAAAAATCATAGGGCCACCAAAAAAATCAAAAACATATGTGTGTAAACTCACAATGTCCATACGAAAAATGAAACAGCGAACCCACAACTCGCTAAACTAAGAGGCACCTGCAAAAACTCTTATAAGAATACCAATTGAAGGAAGAATATTGTCTATACTCCTTAACCATATTCAAACTAGTAAAACACCACAGAACATCTATCCAGAGCAATCTCCTCACTTAAAATTATCAAAAGGCAAAAAGAAAAATAAACTGCTTGTTTCCAATGAACCTCAAATTATCTCCTTTAAATGCCACTATACTTGGAAAAGATAAACTGTCACCTAACCCCTCTAAGTCACAGGAAACCCTCTAATTAAGACATACTATACTAACCAAAGATTTTCCCCAAACCATAAAAACTCCCCATACTTTCAACATAGATCAACCCAAAATACCGTAAAAACGAAAATCTGAGAGGCAAATATTAAGTAAAAGAATCTGACAAAATCACACTAGGCCACCGCAGATGTGCAGAAAATTAAAGCAAAACTATAAGTCACAATCTAAACTATTTTTCGCGCAAAGAGAACAAAAAATAAACTAGATCCATTTCAACACAATTACATTGTCTGCTTAGATATGTGTGTGAACCTAGACAAACCTGTATACTGACTTATATCTGCTGCAAAACTCCCAAATATTGAAACATTATCACCGCATCAGTCTTCAAAAAATAACAACAATATAATGTAGAATGTACTCCCCAAATCTCATAACTGAATGATCACAGCTCAAACATAGAAAACAGCATATACAAACTAACCTTAGGCCGAAGACTAACCAAAAAAAAGTCCTGAACCTCCACCATCTGTCATCAGAAACAGTCTCTAATAAAAGACAATTGATTCCACCTCCAGGAATCTTAATATTCCACAAATCGTAGACACTGTACTCACAACACCTTTCCACTAATCTCAACCAGTACCAAAAAGAAAATGCCTCTCTCGAGAACTGAACTATCAATATACCTGGTTTGAGAATAACATCATCAACTAAAACTGCATTATAAACACAGATCACCCGTCGTTGGGGGAACTTACCCTCAAAACTAGTTACAAAACCCAATAATAACACAAACACCAGTCACATTACCACCATATTATCATCAATAACACACAAACAAAAAAGAAGAAATATTCCCTTCCATTTCGTCAATACCCACATATGGAATAAAAGACCAAGTACCCCAATTGTTATACCTCCAAGCAGGGTAATCCGAAGCTGCACTCAAAACATTTAGCTGATAAGCAAAATACTGCCACATACTTTCCCTCAAGAAGAATCATAATGCAACCAAATAACTGAAGCCTCTACATTCCACAAAAATCCAAAACATCGGACCCAAACATGGCTCTTCCTACCATACACTTCGGCTCTGGAGCCCTTCCAACTAGAAATACCATAATGCTAGAATATTATACCCCTAATGCTTCTCATGATCAGACTCTAAAAATTCTGTCGATCCTTGAACAACCTCGAAAAACATTCCTAAGGAGCTCAAATTACCAGTCTAGCATAACTCTGTTGAGAATGCCAAAACCCACCAAGATGAAAGCATCAATACACCTAAAATTGCCATAGAACCCAAGAAAAATCCCCAGTGGGCATAATCTATTACAAACAAAACCACAATCCCAAAGTGTCTCACCAATAGCTTCCCTCTATCCACTTTGGCACAAGCCACCAGAAACTTAATCAAGCCTTCCATAACTTAGTGACTTTGCCACAAAAACAACCACGAGTAAGGACCAAATTCCCATGTGATAAACAATTGGAGATATTTGCTGAAATTCCCGGCAACACTCCATAAAACTAACTGCCGTACATTGCGACATATGCGCAGGAACCTGAAAAAAAGGAAAGTTAACACCCCATCTGACATAAGTAGTGTCACACTATCAGAACAACACTATACAAAAACGGTATCGTGCAAAGCCCTAAAAAATAGCAAAATTTCTGAAAAATATGAAAAAAAGAGTGGTGTCAGTATTCACACATCCAAAAACTGTCCAAATTCTCCCTTAAATCTCTTTGCATCATCAGACAACTGAAACTAAAAATGTATCATGAAAAAACTTATCTCACATCACGGGCTGAGGCACTAAAAACCTACATAAACAATTCTGAGAGAGAAAAAACAAAACTCAAATCCTCACACGATATAAAGACTACGGCAGCGATGACCAACATCCAAAAGGGGAAAAGAATAAAAAAAAACCTTGGCACTGTTGACTACTCCCATGATACCCGTGACATCTGTGGCTAATGTTAATGTAGACTCCAAACAATTGACTACTGAGCCTACACGCACAAAAAAGAAAAATTCTAAGTGGTAAGAAATAAACCCAAAACCCCAAACTAGAAAAAGACCGGACAACCAAAGCCACAGGAGCTACGACTCTGTCCTGCTCAACACCTGCCATCCAGGGAACATCAGGGTGTGGTTGAAACCTGATCTCGAAATCACGAGATAACCAGATCCCACGAATATACTCCAAGGTATTCTCCAAAACACATAGAAAGCTCACACAAAAACTATAAAAAAAAATAGAGAAAAACACCATATTTATTTCATCTTCACCTAAAATTAAAAAAGAAATTGTCTCAAAAAACCCAACGAGCGTAAATTATCTCTCACACAGCTGATTTCCATATCAAGGCCAAAGCATTGAGTATGTGTTTTCAAGGCAAAATGGAGGAGACAACAAGGGAGAAAAGAAGGAAGGGAAGAATTCACCCGCTCAACTCCGTACAAAGAAAATAAATCACCCTCCCTTTGACGTTGAGCATGTGTAAGCACAAATGGGGTCTGTCTCCAAGTCACAACAATGCAACCTTAACCCCCGGAGAGTTGAGGCCCTGTTACGAGACTTCCCTGACATGCATGTGTATGCACCCAAAAATAAAATGCATCGCCAGTAAGTTCCGGGTAAAAGCATGCTAAAATCAACAAATCATAAAAGAACTTCATACATTTTGCTCACCTGAAAAAAACTGTGCATGGTGATTAAAAGGAAAACTATAAAAAATGTCCCTTTAATCCCAAAACAATTCGCACAAATAGAAGAAAAAAACAAATGTTATTAAACACTTATGCCATCATCGAAAGATCAGTGCGAGATACTTCTAAACACGCTGACATCGACCCACTATCAACGCAGAATTCTAAATACACACGACACGGCGGAATTTATAAACACACTACAACACTCATGTATTAAACACACCCACAAAGCTCCGACTGAATTAGCAAATCTGCTGACCCTAATAAAAAAAAAAGAAATTCTTAGCAGCAGACCACTGCCCGACTATCTATCTCCTATTTCCTAACATTTATAAGAATCCCTAATTCATTTACACAAGCAGTCTCTTCAGAAACGTAACCGAAAATAGCCTTTTTTACCCTGACACCAACTGTTAAGCCCTTGGAGAGGACGCGACATGTAAAACATACCTCTTTGAAATACATTGGGAATGATGACACGAGCAGCTGCAATGGTGGCGGGCGCCCCCCCCCCCCCCCTCTCCCATCATTTTCCATCTCTCTCTCTCTCTCTCTTTCAGCCGACCTCTCTCTATCTCTCTCAACTTTAAATACAACCCACAAACCATAATTACCTAGGTTCTTAAATCAGACCTATAATTATAAAAATATATGCAAGAGTCTAACCATCGGAAAAATTTGAGTAATTTAACTAATTGAAACCAAGATTTCTCAATTGAACTAGATACATAGTAAACGGACCGTTTACAGTCTTACCTATGTAGCTTAATGCATACGTATATACTCATATATATATATATATATATATATATATATATATATATATATATATATATATGTGTGTGTGTGTATATATATACATACTATATATATATATATATATATATATATATATATATATATATATATATATATATATATATATATATATGAGAGAGAGAGAGAGAGAGAGAGAGAGAGAGGATTTATATTTGTAAGTTTATACATTTATTCCTTGGGGTAGACTGTTAACTGAATTCATTATGTTTCTGCCCCAACCTTTTGTGTTTCGTTGAGGTAACATGGAGAAGGCATTGTTCATCTTTGCATTACCACCACTCCCACTCTCCACCAGCCAAAGTTTTTGCTTTTAAAAACTTCCATCCAAAAATCCCAAAGTCGAAGTACTACTCGCCCTGAAGTTCTGTATGCATGTCCGCAAATCTTGTAAACAGATAATTAACGCTCATTCGAATGTTGATTGGCAATATATTTTGATGATATTATATGACAGTAAACAGGAAGGGAAATCTCAAATATCAGTTGTATTCCAGGTGGACACACTAAAGAAGGTAAAATAAAATTAACTATATAAAATAAATCATTTATATCAGCCGACTAACATTATTCTTTTCATATTTTTGACGTGCTAGGTGACTGTTATCGTATTTCCACCTTCTTCATTTTTAATGCGTTTTACATTTAGTGATGTTTTTAAAACCCGAGATTTTACGAATCAATCATTATAATAATTTTCATTGTCACCTATATACCTAGGCAATTTTCACGATCGTTTCAGATTTCAAAGATTTGGGTTATTATGTATCTATTCGCCCATTGTGTATCTTTTCGTTTATACTACCTTTTTGGTAAAATACTTCTGTGAGACTAAAATTATTCTTCTCCATTTCTCCTCTGAGTGTGTTAACAAGAATCACTCACGATTTCTCTAAAATGCTTAACCTTTCCAAACACTAAAATCAAGGCAGCGTAAATCGTCCCACGGAGAAAATACACAGTCAATATTTGTTAGGGTTCTGTAATTTCCTTTACTTTCCAGCTGTCTGTCTGTCTGTGTGTCTGTCTGTCTCTAGTTTGTTACTTCATTTCTTTCTTTATAAACTGTAAGAAATATTTTATGCAATAAAAAAACTTACTTTGGTGATAAATTGTGTAAAAATTAAGTCATATCTCTTTAGGTTTTATGATGCGATTTCTTTCATTAGATTTTAAAGACAAATTTGTTCTACTAATCTAACATTGCAAAAACTGTTCCCATCTACCGTCACACATTGAATTACAAATATCAATTTTCATTTTGTTATTATCAATATCAGTCAACGAGTCTGTCGAGTTCCAAAACTATAGAGTAAATAAATCCTAATCATGTGGATATTGCATATTATTTGGGACAATCCTGAGTTACAAGCTGTGTTGTAGATTATTTAGATTTTGTCAGCGTCAGGGTAACCCGCTTTATTTTGAAAGATAATGTAATGGAAATAGTTTTCTACACTTTGTTTTCTTTAAGTGAGTGTAGAACGGCAAACACAGATACACACACACACACACCTTACAAGGCAGAGGACTGAAGGGTTGTGGATTCACTATGTAAGGGAAAGCCCCTAAATAGCTTATTATATTTTCATAAGGAATGAATGGTTGCAGAAGGTACAACCTCGACATTGCTACATTGCAAAATGTTGGTGGTTTGGGTAAGAACTTAATTTACTTCAAGACATATATTGCCAATAAATTGTTGCGTAACCATTGAAGGGATAACTTATGCCCAATATTTCACATGGGGCAAGGACGCGCGCGTTTTACTCCCGGGGGTTAATATCAAAAGAATATAATATAATTGTCGCATCCTAGTGAGGTATAATGTACTGTACGGTTTGGAGGATGGGGTTTGCAGTATTTACGTGCACTAAAATTAAAATATGAAATGCTTTAATAAATTAAATATTTAGTCTTAGAACAGGGAGTGTGCATAAATATCGTGCAAACAATTATGTTTAATGGTGCAATAAAAGTTTAAAGAGTAAATATTGATCAGGGTTTGTTTGTATGGAAGGGGAATGAAATATTAAATGTGTTCGGATGAGGACAAGGGACGTTTTATGAAGGAAGAGATATTATTACAGCAGTGTAAATGTAAAGATCAAATATAAGAAAACAAAATCAGTTGTCAGGAAAAAAAATTGCAAATAAAGGAACTTAGAAAGATAGACGCAAATGGCTAAATGTTGTCTAATGAATAAAATCTTGGAAAATTTGTACATGGGAAGGCAAAGATCTAAAGCTTGCGCCAAAACTCACCGAAGCTCGTAAATCCATCTCATTTTGAGAAAATGGAAGTATCAGGTGCTTTAAATTTCTATTGCAATTAGGCAAAAGCCGGACTTCATTACTTGTTGAACGCGAAGGATACAGTAAAGACTTACAACAGCTTGGTTCATTGGTCTGATAAATAAGTGGTTCGATTAAATGTCAAGCAGACATCCAATTATGGCACTAAGTAACGTAATGAATCCTGTTATAAAGAAGATATTACTGCATCTAGCCAAGTTGTAAGTGTTTCATGAAATACGTATTGTAGTTAATGCACAGTTGAAGCCAGTTCAAACTAGAGTGATATTGTCTACAACTTCGATTCTTAATCTCAAAAATAATTATTTAGCCAAAGGTCACAGATTTTTACTGACATCCAGATTCACTCAAGTGTCCCAAACGTCACCTCATAGGGAAAATATGGATCAGGTTAATGCTATACACAACTGACTGCATAGTGGCGACACTGACCGATCTCTGTAATCTTTGATCAACAAAATGATAACTGAGGCCCGAAATGGCTTTACCAAGTCAGCAGATGACAGTAGCAATGACGATATGGAGAGAAGGGTTGGCCGCTTCTTGAAGGATAGGGATAGTTTTCTCTAACCACTCAAAGAGCGATAGGAAAAATAGTGGAATTAAAATATTACATAGGCCTCCATTGGTTCGAGGAATCAGGAAGGGGACTGCTTTAAAGACCATCCCACCACCACTGCATCAAGTATTTGTCACGAATCTTCATACAGATACAACTCCAGAAGTAATGAAGTCCTATGTCAACGATCTTTTTCCAAATGCTGATATTACTGTGGAGAAGATTACCCCTCAAAATCCTTCAAATAACAGGGTTTCCTTTGTCGTCAGATGCCCTGTGCAGCATCATGATGCCTTGCTTAGCTTCCTGCTTTAAGCACCAGCAGCGAGAGTGAGAGCCAGAGGAGCAGCAACAACAACAACAGAACTCAGAAGTCCGGCAGAGAGAAGCGATTGCTGATCTCTGATAGGGATCAGGACCTCACTGCAAATAATATAAATGAATATATGATGTAGTTTAACTTTTTCTATTGTTTATGGATACCTTAGAATTTACAACCAATCATCATGGTATTAAGACGGCTGTTGGGTACATCAGAGGCTTGTGTGACAGGTCATATATAATTGCTTTGCAAGAAGCATGGTTATACAAAAGCGAATTATCCATTGTACATAATATTCATGAGAATTTTATTCTTCATTCTCAATAACTTCAATGAAAGATGATGAAGAACTGAAGAGAGGCCGATCATATGGAGGGTTAATTATCTTTCCTTTGGTATAAGTATTTGTCGGAAAATACTTCCACCTTACTTGTTAATGTATATATGCCTGCTAATAATTATGAAAATGTCGACATGTTTTTGGAGAAGGTAGATAAAATATAATTTATAATTGAAGATGATGAAAGCGAAAATATTTGCATTCTTGGTGACGTTAACTCTGCTCCCAATACAAATATTTATGAAGAATTGGGTTTGCTTTGTGCCTCTTATGATATGGTATTGGCTGACGTTTGCAATTTTCCATCTGATTCCTACACTCACGTTAATCTTGCTTGTTTGTCTAGAACATGGATTGACCAGTGTATTTTAAATGAGGGACTTCTCCACTTTGTCGCTAATTGCATATTGAATATAACTGCAGTCTGATCATTTACCACTTATCACGACTATCTGTATAAATAAAATTCCTAAGTACTCCGCTGTCAGCAAACGAGGTTTGGAGATGATTAACTGCGATTTTGGCGATAAAGTTCTAAGGAAAATTGGTTTTAGTATATCAAAGTCAAGGCTCTCAAATATTAATATTGACATGCATGTTCTGCTTTGTTCTAATCAGTGATGTCATTCTGTTGATCATAAACTCTATATAAATGACAGATATGATGAACTGTGTACTACTACAGTGGCCACAGGGAAAGAAGTATTCGGCACTAAAAGTAGGAGGTACGGGGCTGTGCCTGGCTGGTCGGATTTCGCTCATGAGGCCCATGACATTGCTCGAGACCCATTCCTTTCCTGTAGGGTGAATGGGTCTCCGAGAGAAGGGCCCTGGGCACTGCATATCTGACAGACCGGTTCAAGGTTTAAACTAGCACTTAAATGGTGTAGAGAGCATGAGGGGCAGTTAAGAGCGAGAGCACTTGGTCAGAATCTAGTCTCTAAATGTATGAACACTTTTTGGTCAAACGTTAACTTACTGACTAAAAAGAAATGCACCAATATCTCCCATAAAATCGAAGAAGCCTTAAGAAAAAGCATTTTCGATCTGTTTGAAGTAATACTGTAGAAAGGAAACTTGAAATAAATGATGGTAACTTAAATACATTACATATGGTGAAGAAAGCTGTCCATTATATGTCCATAAATAAAGCAGTGGGCTTTGATTGTATCCCTGGGGAAGTCTATAAGTATTCTTCAGACTTTTCCTTCCTGTTGGTATGCCTTTTTTTTCAATTCATTCCCTATACATTCCTTTGTGCCTACTTCTGTTCTGAAAGTTATAATGGTTTCAGTTTTTAAAAAATGTAACCAAACAACCCAGTGTTAAAAACAATTATAGGCCAATCGCAATTCCTACACACATTTCGAATATGCTAGAGTTAGTAATATAAATAAAACTACGGGTGTTCTTATATACAAGTGAGTATCAGTTTACGTTTAAACCAAATCTAGACACTGAAATATATGTTTATTCTTATAAAAAGGTTATCGATAATCACCATGAACAAACTAAGCCTGCATTTTTATGTGTTTTAGATGCCAAAGCAGCATTTGATCGGGTGAACAAGATGTTGTGCCGAAAGGTACCGAAACATAATGTCAGATAGCTTACCTATTGGTTTAACTTTCAAAATTTTGCTGCTCAATGGGGATGATCAATTCTCTAGCTCCTTCGGTAGCAGTAACGGCTTGAGACAGGGAGGCATTCGCCACCTTACCTTTTTTACGATTATGTAGACGACCTGAATTTTCGAATGGCTAGATCCGGAATAGGATGTTGCTTTTAATCATTTTAGATAAGCGGATGACTAAATATATTCTCGCTCCCAATGCTAGGGCACTTTAAAAACTCCGGAAAATTCGTGAAGACTTTGACATTGAACATGATATATTATACAACACCGGGAAGACTGTGCATGTTGATTCCTTCATACAACGCAAAATACTTTTATCGTTACAAGTAACGATAAAAGTAATGAAGATATTGAACGACAGCGTCGAATGCTCTGTGTAAAATGGAATATGTTTAGAACATTTTTTATTTCTGTGATGATGAAACTAAAGTTCAAGTATTCAAAACTTTCTGTATGATATAATAAGGAGGTTGACTGGATTCTCTCGAAGTAATAGTGCTTCCCAAGTTTTTGTGACCCTGGGTTTGCCTTGCTTTGATGTTATCCGGTGCCATGCAGTATTTAGTTTAAAACAGAGAGTGGAGACATCAAGTAATGCTTTGATACGTTTGGTAAAAGACAGTGATGCGTCTTT
>NC_061092.1:56448252-56467227 GCF_015104395.2 Macrobrachium nipponense
ATATATATAATATATAATATATATATATATATAATATATATATTTGTGTGTGTGCGTGTGTGCACTGCATATATGGCATAATATCTGCAAGTTATTATTATTATTATTATTATTATTATTATTATTATTATTATTATTATTATTATTATTATTATTATTATAAAAGAACTACAAAAGGCTGTAAGTTTCTGAATAATTGTCATAGAACAAAAAATGGTTTTGTACGTATTATATGGACGCAATTTCTTTGTATTGCACCATATACTTTTCAAATCGATCTATGAAAAGTTCTTTTTTTTTTATCAAAATAAGGCTTTTTTCTATGACAACAAAGACTCGAGAAAATCTGAAATATAACTCTTACAGGTTTAACTATTCAACTTTAGAACTTAGGTGAATCCGAGTATTAAATCGTCGTTGAGAAGCTCAAGCTGTCGCAAATAACAAGCAAAATCCTTCAAAATGGTTTTTTTTTGGGAGAAAAAAGGACGATTATAGGCTCAGTATCCGTTTAGGAGGGGTTTCGTCCCTTCTTAGAGTCATCTACGTCATTTATCATCATCTTCTATTGGAAATCAAACATATACATAGACTCCTTGAGGAGTCAAAATTATGGTTTCATTTGAATATTTCGTTCTTTGTCGAAAGATTCTTCAAATCCTGACGTTCACTGTGGAATTAGAGAAAGGAGAATAAAGAGTTTGGCAATAGCCTTTATAATGAGAGCTGCAGTAACCTAATACTCACCTGAAGGAAGGATTTTGTTATTGCTACGTGAGTTTCTTCCTATGTAATAATAATAATAATAATAATAATAATAATAATAATATAATATATAATAATAATAATAAAAATGTGTCTTAGTCAACATACAAAAGGGCAAAGTACAAAGGATTGAAGGGATAAAGTTACCAGTTATGGGAACAACATCAAACACATAGATGAGACAGGATACAAATACCTGGGAATAATGGAAGGAGGGGATATAAAACATCAAGAGATGAAGGAAACGATCAGGAAAGAATGTATGCAGAGACTAAAGGCGATACTCAAGTCAAAACTCAACGCCGGAAATATGATAAAAGCCATAAACATATGGGCAGTGCCAGTAATCAGATACAGCGCAGGAATAGTGGAATGGACGACGGCAGAACTTCCCAGCATAGACCAGAAAACGAGGAAACATATGACAATACACAAAGCACTTCACCCAAGAGCAAATACGGACAGACTATACATAACACGAAAGGAAGGAGGGAAGGGACTACTAAGCATAGAGGACTGCGTCAACATCGAAAACAGAGCACTGGGGCAATATATGAAAACCAGTGAAGACGAGTGGCTCAAGAGTGCATGGGAAGAAGGACTGATGAAAGTAGATGAAGACCCAGAAATATACAGAGACAGGAGAATAATGACAAGCAGAACAGAGGAATGGCATAACAAACCAATACACGGACAATACATGAGACAGACTAAAGAACTAGCCAGCGATGACACATGGCAATGGCTACAGAGGGGAGAGCTAAAGAAGGAAACTGAAGGAATGATAACTGCGGCACAAGATCAGGCCCTAAGAACCCAGGTATGTTCAAAGAACGATAGACGGAAATAACATCTCTCCCAATATGTAGGAAGTGCAATACGAAAAAATGAAACCATAAACCACCAATAGCAAGCGAATGTCCGGCACTAGCACAGAACCAGTACAAAAAGAGGCATGATTCAGTAGCAAAAACCCTCCACTGGAGCCTGTGCAAGAAACACCAGCTACCTTGCAGTAATAAGTGGTACGACCACCAACCTGAAGGAGTTGATAGAAAACGATCATGGCAAAGATACTCTGGGACTATGATATCAGAATGGATAGGTGATACGTTCAAATAGACCAGACGTGACGTTGATTGCCAAAATCAAGAAGAAGTATCACTCATAGATGTCGCAATACCATGGGACACCAGAGTTGAAGAGAATGATGGGGAAAAAATGGATAAGTATCAAGACCTGAAAATAGAAATAAGAAGGATATGGGATATGCACGAGGAAATTGTCCCCATAATCATAGGAACACTAGGCACGATCCCAAGATCCACCCTGAAAAGGAATCTGGAAAAAACTAGAGGCTGAAGTAGCTCCAGAACTCATGCAGAAGAGTGTGATCCTAGAAACGGCGCACATAGTAAGAAAAGTGATTGACTCCTAAGGAGGCAGGATGCAACACGGAACCCCACACTATAAATACCACCCAGTCGAATTGGAGGACTGTGATAGAGCAAAAAATAAAAAAATAAAAAAATAAAAAAAATGATAATAATAGTTATTATATTATATTATTATTATTATTATTAGTACTATTATTATTATTATTATTATTATTCAGAAAATGAAACCTATTCATATGGAACAAGCACACAGGGGCAACTAACTTGAAAGTATGTAGTGTTCATTATGAAGTAGTATAATGATGTAAAGAAAAATATACAGAAAGAAGAGATACTACTTATTACTTGTAAAAAATAAATAAAAAAATAAAAACAATGAACAAATAAAGAAAAATGCATTAAAATGCAAGGAGAATAGTAGTAGGTAGTAAAATATTGCCCCTGCGATTGAACTTCTGAATTTCCAATTACAAGACATATATATATATATATATATATATATATATATATATATATATATATATATATATATATATATATATATATATATATATATATATAGATGATTATAATCACTTTAGCACGTGATTCGTTTATCACACAGGTGAAAAATAATAGACAGGGTGTAGGTCCTGACCGGTTTCGGCTTTATTTTCAAGTCATTGACAAAGGACTGATACATAGTATTAGAATTCACTAGTATATATACTACAGAGACAGTACTGACGAACATACACTCAACCGTTTGAGACTGCAGATCCACGCACAGGCAGGTGTCAAGGTATGAGTGGCTTTCAAAATCATTTGGCTAAAATTTACAATAAATTCTCAAGGGAAACTACCGATTAGGGTACCCACCAGACAACAAGTCCACACCTGACAGGTGTCAGGGAGGCGGGGTTGGACATCTCATTACCACTACTGTCCCCAACTGTGTTTACAAATATAATAATCCTAATTCCATACATCTCTAATGCCTACCTTAAGATTTAAACAGTTTACAAATTTCTTTTGATATTAAAGGATCAAGTTTATACATTCCTTGAATGATGTTCATATTATTGTAACTTTCTTTGATAAAACTAGATTCAATTCCTTTCCATTGCATTATAGAACACACAAGCTTTTTTTCCCCTTCCTGGTTAATAGCATGATTGTTCTCACTAACATGTACAAAAATACCACTATTTCCGTGTGCATATCTCACACATTGTTTATGTTGTTCTATGCACAGGGAAATAGTGGTATTAAATGGATCTAGTCAGAGGAGAACACTCGACGCTATAACTTAGTTTACGTCAGGGTCTTTTGACCTGACATATATATATATATATATATATATATATATATATATATATATATATATATATATATATATATAATAATAAATGGTAACAAATATATCAAATGGTAGATATGTATTCACTTAAGATAACTTCTATAAAGGGATTTGCAGAAAAATTTTCTATTTTATATTTTTTATCAGTTGTTGTCATATTTTCTTTATTTGTTAATATATTATTAAAATATATCATGTTAAAGAAAGTACCTCTGTAACTGGTTAATTGGCTCATATTACCCTTGCGTAATGTTCGAAGCACAAACATGTCTGACTTATCTCATGAAGAGATGAAGACATTCCCAGATTATAATGAAAAATGACTTTGCGTAAGCGGGAGTATATGTATTATCTCTTTTGTTGTTAAAATATTGCATGCAGCGTGGCAGCGATTTTCTTTTTCATTCGCCCTTGTTTGGGGTAAATTGCATATTTTATGCCTGAAAAATTTTTGCCTCGCACCTCATTTTTCCAGATATTGTCAACATAAACGGGTAAGCATATTTCCCTACACTAATAAGCTGATGTTCATTCCGGCGTAATGACTCTCTCGTATGCATTTACTTTGGCATGGGGTGAAAAGGAAAAGACTTCGAGGCTAAATTTTTTTTGCTTTTACTCTCCGTCAATAATGTGACCATCTACCTCTTGCACCAAAGCCCTAAAGTTTAATTTAGATTTTACTGATGAAATCCTGTCTTGAAAATGCAGGGACACACAACACCATGTTCAACAGCCTAAATTAACCATTATCATCACCAGTCGTTTAATCGCTGTAAATAATTCCATAAATACATGAGGAAATCATGATATGCGGAGTGTATGATTGGGTATTTCTTTGCCACAGCCGAACATCTCTGTCGGCGCAGTGATAAGCGTATTTAATACGATGTGGGCGTATTCTCTAAAATGCAGTAAGATCCTGTTGACCAGCAGTGAATTACTTCCCCCAGTTTAACAGAAGTTGTTCAGAATGACGTGTACATCATACAATTAGTCTGCTCCCTCTACTCCGATTTTCAGTATGTGCCAAAATTTGGTGTTTAATATTTTTTCTTCGGGAAATTTTATTTTACCTGTTAACCTCCAATTTGATCATAAAGGACGAATGCCATTTTGAAAACCGGTTACCTCTGAACCCTTACATTATAGAGATACTTTCTGGCATAGTTGCCAAGTGTGAACAAAACTGACAAAATTTTTTTTTATTTTTTTTGTTATTTTGGGTCTTGTTATGTATGTATAATGGTTTGATTGTGAGTGTTTTATTTCAAAATATTGAATTTTACTATAATGATGACCAACATCAGGAATATATATATACTATTGGCCCATAGCCTATCTTTTTTTCAGGAATGGTAAAAGGTTTATAATATTTTTAATACGACCATCAGTCTATCATGACCTTCTCATAGGTGAGAAGGTTTATTAGCCATATCTCTAATTTACAAAATAATTCAGTGTTACTTACTAAGCGACTGCAAATAACCCAGTTTTATGTATTTTTGCGTCAATAGTTTATGTTAAAATTATTTACTGTAAAAATGAGGAAACATTTGTTTTACTGAAAAGCAAGCGAGATGGGCCAGACCACGAAATAGTAATGACAAGGTCGAGGCTCGAGCGACAAATTTGGGACTCATTTGCACATTTGATTTTGTGACGTCACACAAACCGGTCGAAGCGACAATTTATTGATGTAGACGTAGAGATAAATCCCTTTTATACACTTTGAAACGATTTAATAAATATTCCTCCATAGACTTAAGCGTTGAATACGAATTTGTACACGAAATATTGTAGTAAATGTGAATATTGGAAAATTGGAGAAATTGAATAGGCGAAATGTAGCAAAAATAAGCTTAATTTTGTGATAAAACCGTGAACCCCAATTTAATTAAAAAAATTCAAGCTATGCTAATTTAACAAATTACAAGAACTGAAAGGCGGACTCGTGCCAAGAGACAACTCACAAGAGGATATCAACTTTAAAACAATTCATGGCGAGTTTCCAAATGCACACAGGGTCAAGGCTGGGAAGAAAAAAAAAAAAAAAAAAAAAAAAAAAAAAAAAAAATACCTCAGTCCTCCGGGGTCCCGTCAGTCTCTTAAACTTTCACACAAAAAAAAACCTTTTATTTGTGCAGCATTTCGCCTATTCGATTTCTTCAGTATCGATATTCACATGATCTACTATATTTCATGTGTCAAAAATCGTATTAACCGCTTAAATCTAAGGAGGGATATTTACTAAATTGCATTTCAAAGTGTAACAAAAGGCAACTATCCTTATGTTTACGTTAGTAAATTGTCGCTTCGACAGGTTTGTGACGTTACAGATTATGGTCGGTTACTTAAAAATACACAGGACCTGCGCGTGGGATTATCTTTTGTTTCTATATTGTGGGCCAGATGACCCACATCAAGGTTAATTAGAATAGAATTTCTAAAAAAGCTAGACAGAACAATATTGATTGATTCAAGTGACTGCAAACTTGCATCCTGAACAGGAATATGTCAAAAGAACCAAGAAAATGAAGAAGGATGAGAATTCTACAACTAGAGACAATTTGAAAGAATCTTCATTGTGGCACTTAATATGCATAGATGAATTGTGCGACTACATTGCTTGGCAAATGTTCTTTGGACATTTTAAGGGTGCAGCAATGACAGAAAATGAAAATACTCGTATGAGAGAGGAGAGAGAGAGAGAGAGAGAGAGAGAGAGAGAGAGAGAGAGAGAGAGAGAGAGAGAGAGGCTACCTTGCATTAACGAGAGATTGAGTACGAATGTCAGTAAGCAAGTGATCATTACTCACGCTGTCTGATTTGAATTCAACTGTCAAGAAAGGAAGCAGGCCTGTGTAGAGTACCTTTTTCAGACATGAGAGCAGTAGTATTCCAGGCAAGCTTGGACAGACCAAATTATAAAGCTGAAATAGCTGGGATGAAATGAAATTTCATTATTACTCTCACGAAAGTGGAATGAGGAATCGTCACCTACTCAGCGTTTCATGTATACGGTTTTCCAACCTGCATGCCCAGGCAAATCAGGGGAACAGTGACATAGTACATGACGACATGACGCCCACGTATGGTTTATTATAGACTTAATAGGGCGGGTTTATGTTAGAGACGGCATAGAATTTCAACATAATATACTTTGTGACTTCGTGAGTCAGCGAGAGACTAGGTTCCTCGCATATTGCAACATATGTTTTAAGCGCAGACCATAATGTTATACCGCTAAATGAAAATCCCGTCGTTTAATAAGTATTCGATTTATGATTTTCTAACTGACCTACGTAAAAGCAGTTCGTGTGTAGTTAGAGAAAAAAATCACAATTGATATTGCTGGGCAGTGAATGATAGTCTCGAACATAGCCAAAGGAGTGTATACGACTAAATGGGATTTGCGAAATACACGAAACTTTATCAACATCATTCGTCCTCCTCCGATGATTGGCAGATAGGGAGATGACGACATTGTACGTCACTGTTTTTCCGTCCTGTGATTCTCCGAGCAACCGCCATGTTTCCGTATATTACAAGCTACGGGTCCGAGAAAAGACACCCACATGCCGATAAGAAAAAAACCGTCGTAAACACAGCCTTGGGAAGTCTCGTTACAGCTGCCATAACCGTAGCCACAGCGATTCACTTTTCTCTTTCCGAGCAAACTGTAAGAAAGGAGCTTTCATTTACTCAGGATTCAAGGTCATAGTTTGTATTAACATTCATGGTGCATATTATCTGCTGTTCATAGTCTTCATTCCAGAATGAGTTACTAAATATCAGTTGTCATTTTTATATGCTTTCTCTTCTGTTTTGGTTAATTTCATGACACTTTACACGTTTTATTACTAATATGGTAATTTTTAATAGGTTACATTGGCATTAAGGAAATTCGGATTAATATGGATATTAATTTAATTTCATTACGACTAAGTTATACTTTCACGCTCCTTAATGGCCCTTTTTATGTCTCTGCTTTAAATATATCAATATTGTCGTGATGTGTTCCAAGCAGCTGGTTATTACATTTATTAATCATAGAAATGAAAACTTACTTCACAAAAGCCAGACTCTTAAGGCAACAGTGATACCTTAAAAGAATGGTCAACAATGTAAGGTATCAATATTTCAATAAGAAATATTACTAAAATAATAGGCGTCATTCTGTCACTGAACAACTTTGACTGTATCCTCGATTTCGATTAGTCATTCAGTAAAACTGAAGGACCAACCCTTATTCACTTCAGTAAAACTGAAGGAACAACACTGTCATGTTATTCCTAGTACTGGTGGTCAGCAAATGAAACACTATAGCAAAACTGTAAATATAAAACTTTATTATTTTTTCAAAATTATGACCAAAATTTACAATTTTACTTCGAAGAAAAATTGCTATTACTGGCTTAATGCTTGAACTTATATAAGAAACAAAATCAAGTCACCCAAACGATAAAATGTAAAACCAAATTTAATAAACTTGAAAAAAATTAAGAAAACATAAACACACAGAAAATGTAAGAGTGCCAAATCCACCAAAGAACAGATCAAAGTTAGAAAAAAATTAAACAAATCATTCAAATGACATGAAGAACACAATTAGGCAAAACATAAAGAGCCAAATATATTGCAGATAAAAATTCAAGCTCCAACGATGGTTAAAAACTTGCACAAATTACAAGAGTTTTCACAAGCTTTCACAATATGCAGATGCTGTTCACAAAGTACACAATACGCGTAGTTACTGGGTCAAACGCTAATTACTCTGATATATCATCGCAAATGCGAAGGTTATATCATTGACCACAAAAAAATATTTTACGCTACTTTTCCAAATCGTATCTAAAATTAAAATGACAAAATGTTCGGACTCAGTCAAAAGCAAGACACAAAGAATATTCCATTCAAACTGGATAGCGTCATTTTTAGATACAAAACGTTTTGATCAACCAGGACACGTGAAGAATCTTTATGACGCAATTACCACGTGGTTTGTGTAATAGTTTCCAAGAAATCCACGTGGTTCTCTCCCTCTCTCTCTCTGATACAAATGGATGATGCAATACTCTCTCTTAGAGCGGGACAAGTTCAATACATGCTTTGGTGCAATCGTTCGTCTCGCGTCTAGATCAAGACATGTTACACACGAACGCGCGCAAGGCTTTCTCTTATCTCGACTTTTGACTGACTATTTGCTGGATCCTGGAGTCAAAACAAAAGTGATCTCGAACTACACATGACAGTTACAGGATACGAAAAAGAAAAAAATAATAATAATAAACCACCAGATCGACTGGGTAGCGTATATATATATATATATATATATATATATATATATATATATATATATATATATATATATATATATATATATATATATATATATATATATATATATATATATATATATATATATATATATATATATATATATATATATTTCTCCTATAGCAAAATTACATACATCACTTCTTGTACATACATACTAAATACTCTATGTACAAGAATATTCACACTTCAAATTGATGTTCTGATCGTTTTTCATGCATCTTCATTTATATTGGCAATTGTCGTTCATGCTGCCTTTGCACTTTTTTTTCTTTTTTTTTTTTTTTTTTTTTCATCCGGTAATCTTTTAGCAACATAAGCCTTCTTATTAATGGCCATGGTTCGAGTTTCGCTTGATTTTAGTGTATTTTCTGTTTTCCTGTTTCTATTTCAAATCGATGGGCAATGCATTCATTCTGAAACCCCTTCTTCGAGTCTCTCTCTCTCTCTCTCTCTCTCTCTCTCTCTCTCTCTCTCTCTCTCTCTCTCTCTCTTCTGCTGATAAACTGACTGCAAAGCAATCCAGCGAAAACATTAGTAAACAAATAGATTAATTTAAAAGTAATGGCAGTTGATTTTTCGTCGATTTTGTAAGAATAATTTAGGACACGAAAATATCTCTCAGCTTTTCCAGTGAAAGACTAAATTAACTGAATATCTGTCTTTCAATCGAGTCTAAGTTTTTTAAATTAAACGGGAAGGAAAGATTCAAAAGGAAAGATAAGATGAAGGAGAAAAATAAAGTGAATTTGTTCGAGAGATTCTGTAATCACGAATCCCCACACCTTTCATGGATTGCTACTATGAACCAAGCTGTTAACATAGGGAAGGAAAAAACAATGAAATTCCTATTCAACAAAATCCAGAATATAAAGAGCTGTAAAACTCATTGATGAAAGAAAGGGCACAAAATAACTATCAATATCGAGTTCCCTTCCTCATTTGAATAACATGAATAATGCAGAGAGGATGATTAAACAAAACAAATTGAGTGTTGGACGGACTTACACGATAATGAAGTTCTCATCCTCATTCAATTTCATTTACTATGCCTTGTCAAGTGTTTTTCAAATTATGCTCAGCTTTTGTGAGTTTTGGGCAATTTTTTTTTTCACCTGTTGATCGGACCTGTACTGCTGAACTCTAGTGGTGGATTTCATAATTCACAGTTATTGAAATAGTATCAGGTCAAGGGGGTCATTTTCCGATATTATCCTATATATAATATTATATCACAATGCTCTTCATTATTGTATAATGGAAGAAGTAATTATGCAGACCTAGTGTAAACTATGTTTGCATCTTTATATCATCAATTGAAAATAAGAAACATCTAAAATTAAAGCACTATATTCAAGTTAACTAAATTAGTATTAGTTACTATAAGGATGGTTTTCCAAATTCCACCTGTCATCAGTATCAGTGACCATTTTCAAAAGGTTCCGCCACAGAATTTCGACTGTCTCGTGGTTGTTGGTTTCCTTGTGATTACCACTTACGAATTCACTGATCATATTATGATTCTTTATCAATTGCTTTGGTCCTTTCTGCGATATAACAACAGGAATTTTGTTATGATGATATTGCGAACATCTTTTCATGCTTTAGGACATTCAGTTCTTTTAAAGTCTTTTCCTTTGCCTTTCTTACGTAGTTTGCAGCTCCTTATTCCTTCCGTGAGATTCAGTTCATGACGGAAATTTCTTCAGGTTAGACTTAGTTTTATATAAATGTGAATGTTATGTTTCCTTCGTCAGCTGTGAAGAGTGAAGACATCACAGTACCTTATAATCCTAAATCGTGAGTAAATTCCGTTCCGTCTCTCAATTGCCATGCATAACCTTTACATGCATCCGTTTTGAATCTGGTCCTTTTAGCTTCTTTGATTTGCTCAACTGACGGTTTTGATGCCATGTTTCCTCCTAGGAATAAATGTGCTCATTAGGTCACTGAACTGTATCATTTCATATCAGAGACTCACTGGGTCGTTCTAAGCCCTGACATGATAAAAGCATACTTTTAAAGACACGACCTCATATTCCTTGTTCCAAGAATTCCGTCGTACGTTAAATATACTACCGTCACTGATCGTAAATGCACCTGGTTTCTCAGTATTTATGGTCCAGCCGAGCGCTTTTGCCAAGGAAGTGTATCATAGTTTTACCAGACCACTGAGCTGATTAACGGCCCTCCTAGCAACGGGACCTATAGCTTATTGTGGGATCCAACTTCATAATATTGAGGAATAGATTTCTATTCATCAGAAATAAAGTCCTCTGATTCCTTGCTGGCTGCCGCGGGAGGCAAACTCGTGGTACCAGATTGATAGTCGAATACGGAACCCACTCGTCCAGTGAGGGATAAGAGCTTTTGCCAAAAAGAGGATTGGCACCATAAAGGCGAAGAAAATGTTTGCCAGTATATTCAGTCATCTCTGCCAACTTTTCTACTATGTATCTAAAACCGAAAGTGATTTTTCTTCTTTCACATGAGACACTGTCTCTGCGAACATAAGCTACTTCAAATTTACACACGTAACAAGTATAATCAATGCATAAACAAAGAAAAACACACAGATACATAGTATACACACACACTCTTAAATATATATATATATATATATATATATATGATATATATTATATATATTATATATATATATATTATATATACACACACACACACACACACACACACACACACACACACACACACACACACACACATATATATATATATATATATATATATATATATATATATATATTATATATATGCCACCACCCTCTTCCATAAAACAATAAATCTCAAAGTGCAACAACAGTTTCAACTTAACATGACTGGACGGATTGGCAGATACAGAAAAAAAATAATAAAAGGAACCCTACTTGAGTAGTCTTGTAACAGAGTGATTCAGAGATAAGTATTTTAGAAAATGCTCAGATGAGACAATTAAGCACTATAATTATTCTAAATAGGGGTATTAGAAGAGTGAATTATACAAGGAGCATTGTCATTCTCCATGGCACTTCAAGTTTGAGTTAATTCTCAGAGTAAAACTGAACACTAGTGCCAATTAGAATGCAAACAATACAACAGCTAAAATTAGTACACTAAAGATTATGAACTGGAATAGCTTAAAAGTTATCATATCATATAGTGTATATAGTGATTATCACTTTCACAATGCAAAAATGGCACCACAGGATCTCCTTGGCAGTTATCGAGGTGATGCTGCTAGAGTCTGCAAATGCGGGACACAGTGGAGAACCGGCGAGGGTCTGCAAGACATACAGTAATCACAATGGGGGGCGGGGGGTGAGAATATAATGCAGGCAAGTAAACAACATGTGTGAAGCTTGAACAAAATACTGTATTTTTTGCTATTTAAAGTTATTATACTTCACTAATAAACGATATTCCTGTTCTGAAAAGTTTTATAAAAGGTTGTATTTTTTAAAATGAATGTGTAGCAATATTATAATACATTTTTAAAATGTCTATCTAAAATTCAAGTGCATTAAACAAAATGTGATTGCGAACTGCATTGTGCATTAGCGTTGATGAGTATACATCATACAAAAACCAGTAAAACAAGCTACACAAAACACATTTTTATAAATGCATCATACCATTTCATAATGTGGAGACAGTACAATAATATAATATAGGTGGTTTCTTTTGTTTTAGCACAGGTATGGGTATGATCCCCACATGGGGCCTTAAACTGCAGCACTATTGAGAGAACAGAGATAAGAATACTGAGGTGGGTTATGAGAATATCGCTGCTTGAGAGATTGGAAAATGATGAAATTAGAAGGACAGGCTTTGTAAAGATTATAGAGGTGATAAGAGAGTCGCGATTGACATGGTATGGGCATGTGTTGAGGATGGATGAGAAGAGAGAGTGAAGAGGGCTTGGGAGGAACTTGTTAGAGGAAGAAGATACAGAGGGAGACAGCATTAGATGGTGGGATAAAATGAAGGAAAGTATGGAGAGAAGAGGTTGGTTGAGGATGATGCCTTTGATAGAAAGGAGTGGAGAAGGCACACCAGGTAACTGACCCCTTTATGTAATGATAATGGTGGGAAAGACAGAAGAAGAGAATTTGACAGCAAAGAAAATCAGAATGCAAGTTAAAGAGGTGAATACTGGCAAGCAACTGTGGTTTTCTTACATTATCTGATTGGATTGACTGTTAAGGGCCTGAGGGATGTCAGTAAGCTACCGGGTTTCACCATAGGGTGTGGATGAATTGGATTCTTCCACTGGATCCTAGTAATAAGACAGCAGGTAGGAGCTTGGCAGGAGCTCAACTCATGATGTTAGCAGTGTGCTAATAGCCAGGTGGGAACCCAAAATAGATTAATGGCCCCTGTCCCAGTTTTCCTGGGATAGTGTGAGGTGCTCAAGGACGAGACTAAGGCAGGCGAAGGTCTGGAGTGTAGTGAGTGAGGAGGGTCAGGGTGGAGGCCTGACACCTGATTGGCATTGTGGAAGTGTGGACATCTTGGATGATACAAGACTGTAGGCATAGGTTGACACAAATGTTGGCTATGTCTGGGACTCGGTTCAGTGTGATTTCGAGCCTAAGTCATGGTTGGTGTGTAGCTAGGACTGGATGGATACCAAGGTCTCTGGACTTGAACCAAGGAACAGATGTCAGGTACTCTTATACGCCTAGACCTATACGGTATGACACTGTGAGGGTATGAACATTACAGGATGTATTTATATCCTAGAAGGAGGGTATTTGAAGTTTGGTTTTCATCGCACCTAAACTGGAGTTGGTGTCAGCGGCGTCATCTTAGCCAGCAGCAATTCTGATTTCCCAGCAGAGTTTTGTTCCTCCATCTCGGCAACTCGGATCCTCAAAACAACATTGGGCTAGTATCGAGATTTTAGGAGGTAGGGGTGTCAAGGTGCATGAGTTCAATTGTCAAAGCTGACAGGACCCTAAATGGGTGAAAGGTTGATCGAGGAACTATCTTGGGGGGGGGGTGGGGGGGGGGGGGGGGGATGATAGGCTGGAAACGTTAACCCTTTCCAATCCGCGGCCTGCCAATACTCGGTCAAACGGAAACAAGTGTTTCACTGCAATAGTTTAGCCAACCGAATTAATCAAATTTTTCTTACAGAACTCCTATCCTGAAAATTTGGTTGTTAAAGTCTTTAACAGATTGCCGTCACATTTCCCCAATCCAGCGCCCTCTTATAATGTCTTAAATAAAAATATGTATGCAGCAATTCCATTTAATTCGGGCAACCAATTTCTTGACAAACAATCAAATAATCGAAATGAATTTGGCTGCCTTAAAATGCTATTAATTTCAATCAATCCACTCAAGACTGAAGTATTCTTTGGCTATAATGACAAACAGCAGACCTTCATGAGATCCAACATTATCTACAAATTCAAGTGCCGGGATGTCCCAGTATTTATGTTGGATCAAGCTGCAGGTTAAAGCAGATAAGATATTGTAGCCATGTGGGTTACAGTTTTAGAACGGGTCAGAAATTGAATAAACCAGAATTTTCTTATATACAGAACCATGCCTCTATATGTCAAATTGAAATAAATAAAAAGCTTTTCTCTATTATTGGTGGAACAAGCCATTGTGATTACCTAACTACCCTTGAATCCATATACATCAAAGAACTTGTTCCATCTTTGAATTCTAACGTTTCTGCTTCTCCTTTTTATCTAGCATAACTGAAGTCCGAGGTTGGTGTCATGTATTGGTCATTTATTCTGTAATGGTGGCCTCCAGCTAACTATAAATAAACAGAACTAAATGCTTTTCATTTTTTTTATAAAAGATTATCTTCAGAGCATTAGCCCAGCCATAGGGTATCCCCTTTTACACTAATCTAGCATGAAACCAATATTAAGAAATATACTAGATCCAGGTTGTATGAATACCCAAAATTTCTCATATGAAAATAAAAAGACAATTCTCTCTTCCCTTACACATACTCTTCTAATAGGCAGATTTCCAAAACTGAGTAAATGACTCCAAAAGCCCTATTAAACCTCAGTAGTCAGGATCATCAGCAAAACAATTTACACTCAAAGAGGAATAAGAAAAAGACTAAACTTTATAAACATAACACTATTTATTAATGAAATTAAAGATAGCCGTAAATGATGGTTGGAGCTAGAAACTGCATTCAATTACAACACCATAACAAAAGCATTCCCCATTCTCCTAAACTAATATGTATACCAACAATGAGGTGTTAAAGTCAGAGGGAGGAAGAAACAACAAACTTACGGTGGCAAAAAAAAAAAAAAAAAAAAAAAAAAAAAAAAAAAAAAAAAAAAATACGATAGTACAAGGCAAAGATAAGAAAAATAACCCTTAAATCTAATTATAAAAACCAAATTCCTAAACCTAACTTACAGTAATAATGCAAATCCTTAGTTATATGCTTATATAAATCCAACACTGTAGACTATTGATGATTCTGCCGATTACCATCAGCAACTCGAAGCCTCTAATACACCTGACCTTTACACGTCGATTAAACACTGTTCCTTATATCCACTTACCGGAGATAAGTCTCCGTAATTACGTCCATCATTGATCACACATTAAAGTTAATTCTGCTGAAAACCATCAACAATCCTTGTAGTATCAGTGGCACGACAGCGATACTATTCACGCTAAACAACTTTTAATAGTTATGCTTAAAACGCGTTTACACGAGGATAGTTTACTGGTGCCAGTTTACTGGCGTCAGCAAACTATCCCCGTGCAAAGGCAAAGTTAGTAAACTGTCCTGGAGAGTTTCTGGCCACTATCCGGACACTTGAGCTACTGGCTCCAGTAACTATCCCCGTGCAAAAGCAAACTTTCCCAGTAGTCACTTGCCTTCAGAACGATAATCATGTCAGAGAAGTGGAATACCGAGGATATAATGAAGTTTTTAGATAAATACGAGGAATTTGAATGTTTGTGGAACATTAGACATAACGATTACATGAATCGTAATAAGCGGGATGTAGCTCTTCAAGAAATAAAAGATGCTCTGATTGAATTGGAAGTAAACATTCCCAAACTTGATTTTTTAAGAAAAAAAAATCAAAACTCTGAAGTGTGTTTATAGGCAAGAGTTAAGAAAAGTGGAAAAATCTAAGAAAAGTGGAGCAGGGGTAGGGGATATTTATCATCCTCGACTGTCTTGCTTTAAGAGAGCCAATCCATTCTTACGGGATGTAACAATAAGCCGAGCCTCATCAACAATTTTTTTTATGAGAGTTTAAAAATCATACTCTATAAAATACACATATGAAGCAGCAAATAGCTTGGAGTGAAATGACTAATCAGTGTTTTGATCAGTCATTTAATAAGTCTTCATCACTAAATATACGCTACTTGACAATGGTCCTGTTGACTTACAAGAACCGTAATGTTATTTCAAGTTTTAATCTGGCTGGTAATGCATTCCTCATCGTGGTATCCTTCTTAGATATTGTAGGCTCTACTAAACGTAGCAGTTCCTCAATTTCTCTTGGCTTATTCTCATATGCTTTCTATATTCTGAAGGATCTTCGTTTGCTAATTCACGAACTAAGGTACTGAAGCCTCCTGATATATCCCCTCTTTGAATCCATTTTCTCGCCCACATTTTGGGCTTCTTCCTTTTCTTTTTGATGAGCAACTGTACTTCCCTAGCGAGAATGACATAAGCACCATCAATTGCTTCATCTATGTCAGAAGACATCTTGTCGCTACTGGTGGCAACTTATACCCAAAACACTGTCCTCGTGCAAACGCTTACTATCCTGGAAAGTTTACTAGCCGCTAGTTACTGGCGCCAGTGAACTATCCCCGTGTAAACCAGTCTTTACCGGAGGTAAGTCTCCTTACGGGTGCTTTAATGCTCCACAACAGCGAAGACGTCGGAAGAAAGCTGCTACAGACGTGAACGCCGAGATCAAAGTTTGCACAATAAATGATGAGAGTGCCCTCACATAGTACAAGACTCAAAAGGGCAGACACAGACAACGTATCGTTGAATATTGTTCTGCCACAGAACGCCCACAGAAAGCGGCCAATAACAAAACAGAGTCAAGCTGTGATGCTATATATATATATATATATATATATATATATATATATATATATATATATATATATATATATATATATATATATATATGAATAATTATCACATCGAACCGTGATCCATTTATATATCAATTCAAGCTACAAATGTCCTTTAATATCTAAATTCACTTTACCTCCCAAATGATATATTTTCATATATGTACCGAAGGGGAATTTTTTTTTTTTTTTTTTTTTTTTTTTTAATTTTTTTTTTTTTTTTTTTTTTTTAATTGATAATAATTCGTCCCCCATGGGATCGAACCACCGTCCAAGTGGACGGGGACGAAATCAGGACAGTCATGACGCTATCCAATCAGCTGATTGGATAGCGTCACTGACTGTCCTGATTTCGTCCCCGTCCACTTGGACGGTGGTTCGATCCCAGGTGGGGGGACGAAATTATTATCAATAAAAAAAAAAAAAAAAATTCCCCTTCGGTACATATATGAAAATATATCATTTGGGAGGTAAAGTGAATTTAGATATTAAAAGGACATTTGTAGCTTGAATTGATATATATTATATATATATATATATATATATATATATATATATATATATATATATATATATATATATATATATATATATCTAATAAAAGGAGCCCATAAAAACACCAAAATGTAGAGAGAAAAGTACTATATTTCAGAGACTGCTGTCTCTCTCTTCAGGTATAATATACCTGAAGAGAGAGACAGCAGTCTCTGAAATATAGTACTTTTCTCTCTACATTTTGGTGTTTTTATGGGCTCCTTTTATTAGATGGAATTCTGTTGTTACAGAACATTTTTTACCAGTCATATATATATATATATATATATATATATATATATATATATATATATATATATATATATATATATATACCTGCCGCAGGGCAGTCTAAAGGGCTGGCAACAACTGGGCTCAAACATGCAGCAGACCTCTCGCTCAAACAGACTGGGGCGAAAATATTTTGTAGAGATGAAAATCCCATATCAATCAAATTAAAATTCAAATAGTTCGAATAGTTTATACTTCGTACCATCTAAATATTTAGTTGTGAACGGTAATGAGTGTGAAAATCACTGAATAATTCTTTTATGTGCCGTTCCTTAAGCAATGATTGTGAACAAAGACATTTGCCGTTACATCTGGCATCAAGTTAAATTGAGGAAGAATCATTTAAAAGTAAAGAACGTCACAACATACTACATATATATATATATATATATAATATATATATATATATATATATATATATATATATATATATATATATATATATGTATGTGTGTGTGTGTTAGCATTCATTATCATTGCATCAACATAAAGCATTTTTGCTTGACTTTTTTACTGCAATCGGTAGGTGGTCGATGATCTTATCTACCTTTATTTGTTTGCCACGTTTATATAAATCCAATTATTAATGGAACTGCAGTAAATTGTTCAGCAATGTATTAATTAAACGTAGCTCAGGAAATCTAAACGCAAATTTCTGTAATCATTTTGTTTTTCTAGAGGTACATAGTAAAGTGCTAATATTTTCTCTCTTTATTTCTATGACATCGACAACTTACGAAAAACCTGATATGGCTATTAAGATACAAGTTGTTTGTGAGCGCTTGGTTTTTCAGTGCCTATTAGAAATGTTGCGCTTTTTATCAGTAGCATATTAAAGGAATGTGTTAGAGCAATTATATCTTAACGCTACTTTGTCTGTTTGTTAACTTTATATTTCCATTACAAATTTTGTGAAACAGACGATTTAAGCAAAATTACAATGTACTATAATACATTCCATGTCGTTTCAAATAAAAGGAGCTGTATTAAAGGCATCCTATCCCAAGACTCATCCAGGCTAACAGAATAAAGGCTGAATTTGCGAGTAGAAAACTTTTCGTTTGACGTGCACGTCCAAAATGCCAAAATGTCATGGAAACTATAAGGACTCTGGTTATGGCGGCTTAGGTTTAACTGTCGAATGGATAATTATTGCTTTGCCGTCACGGTTGTCACCGCTTTTCGCATTCCGTCCAG
>NC_061092.1:56467727-56565227 GCF_015104395.2 Macrobrachium nipponense
TTCATTGAACATACCCAAAAACTCAGTGAACGTATTTAAGTGTCCGACACCTTAGCTCCCTTCTCTCTCTCTCTCTCTCTCTCATATTAGCTACTTTAAAGTGACATGTCATCTAGAAATACCACTGCGCTAAGTATTCAGTTTTGATATGTCATTAACACCCATCTAATCTTGACTAAACTAATATAGGCATATATATTTTTTCGGGGGGCGGGGGGAGTGGTGTGTCGGGGATAGAGTTCTTGTTGGTAAGCCGTCTTTACAGGTTTTTGGAATTCTAAAATGTAATTCAAACTGACAAGCTTCTTGCTTTTGTTGTACGATGTCCTCAGCCTGGTTTGCTACAACTGAAATGGGTGGGGGACTAGGGGTAAGGTGGGCTTGTTGCGACCCCGATGAGTGGACGAAATACTAGATATGCTCGTTGATGGAGTGTATGGCTAACGAAAAGCTCCACTTGAAATATTTTCTGTTTATCTTTAATGCCTGCGTGTTTTAGTGTTATCGTAATATTATTATAGTACTGTAGATTTTCTGAATACAACAACATTTACAAGAAGAAGGATTAGGTTAAACTCACTCTCTCTTGTAAATACATATAGAAGGAAAAGGAGAGAGAGCTAGACGTTACTGAGGAATCAAAATGAAACTACTAGGGACAGAGAAAATTCCACAACGTGTAATGAAAAGTGAAGAAGGACTGCCAAACTTGGTGCAAACTTTTAACCATTCCCATATGGTAAACTTAATTCGTTGCCAATGATAAACAATTGTTGATATCAGAGGTTTCATGTATTCATGGTTCGGTTGTATTCCCTCTTGAATATACTTGTAGAGGTTATTCCCCTACACGCCGTTCATTACAATAATTATTACATGATATGGATAAACATATCTACTTAGCTTATATTTTCTAATATATTAATTGTGATACATGTTTTAAATGTCCATACGGACAGAAATTCCTTTTTTCGCTCTTATCATCATTCGTGTGAGGATAAGAGACAGACGTCTATTGTTAAACAATCCCTTCAGTCATTTACCTTTCCATTGTGGAAAGAGCTATTGGAGAAATGTAGTTTGATGATATTGTCCTAGGGTTCTCATTTTAGATAATTTTTAAAGAAAAAATCAGGATAGCGAAATTCCCTTTAGATTTTGAACTCCTTCAAAATATCAAATTCACCTTTCTAATAAATAATTATAATAATCATGACCTGGAGCTAAACAATATGCATAGGTCTGTTTACGATTTTTTTTACATCATACGACATGGAAGTTCAGCGGAAGCCATTGGGGTAATACAAATATACACACTCAATTTTTACATTTATTTTTAATATAGTGAGAAGTCCAGCCCCCTTCCTTCTAGATCACCTCTTGCAATCGTGTTAGGCATAGAAGATTCATGGTTTCTGACGATCTATGGTCGTTGTGGAAGAGTTTCCATTGTGTTCCCAGAGGTTCATAAGTTGATCTGGTCCCCCCTCCCTCTCAGGCTCCCAACATTTTACCAAATTAGCCTAAAATATTCTCAGGGAGGTTTATGTCTGTATCCTTACTTGGCCAGTCAAGCAACTGCAGATCTCTCGACCTTGAAACCATTCCTAGACTATTCTGTCCGTATGGATGGGGCAGCGGTCGTGAATGAAATGACAGGAGCAGGTGGGGAGAAATAATTCCGCTGTTGAAGTGAAAGAAGTTAGAAATCCTGAAGAATTTCAATATATTTTTTCACCAGTGAGCCTCCACTCAATCCTGGTGATATCATCCATACAATGTAAGAAGATTCAGCCCCACACGTTTACTGTGACATGTCCATTTCTGGTCACCTCGTAAATTTCTTCTGTAGTATCTGAAGGGAAACAAAAATTAAAGTTTTTAACAATTTACGCTTTGCTTTTCGTAATAGGGAAAATAATTCTATATCGTTTGGGGAAATAAAATGCTAGTAATAACCCTTGAAATAGTTAAGAATGTTTATTCATCTGCAGGATTAATACTTATAAAAGCATTAACTTTGATCTGCAACAGTCCGTTAGATATGATATTCTTTAATTCAGTAAACAGGCTGTACTCTATATTATAAGTTTGCCTACGTGATTATTCATAACTTAATAATGTATTGCTTAATGCCTGAAAGCTGGCCATAGTAGAACTAATGGGGGGTTTTCAATGAAGAATTTTTATTTTCACACTTCTCGTGGCAATATAATTCAATTAGCGGAAAATACATGGTTATTGGACAAAATTATTATCTTTGATTATAATATTACCCTTGCTTATAATCATTATAGTCTGACTGTTATTAATGATTTTAGAAACTCACCTTATATTACTCGGTCTTCAGTTATGTATTCTGCCGTGACTTCTGCTAGTAAAAGACCCTTTCGTCACTGCATACGACTGGAGACCAAAATTCCATATCCTCCCACAAACTGTTGAACGAAGGCAAGCCTATCAGCACGATGCCGAGAAATTCCTTCTTGGCAAGAATTCTATGAGGTATTCCTGCCTCATGCAGACGTCTTCGCACCGTCATAGCCTAAACCAGGGCCCATCCTGTTCACACTGCTCACGTTGTTCAAGAGTGGTTTGCCAGACAGGATAACCTGCCTCTTCTTTTGAATGGCCGAGCAAAGGAGCAGATATGAATGTGATTGAACACATGTGGGCCCAGATGGTGAACACATGGAAAATGGAAACATAGAGAACAACACAGCAACTCATGGCTCACATCAACTCTCAGTGGAAAATTTGTAGACGGAGACCGCAGCAAATTTTCAACCTTGTTCATTCGATGCCCGACAGATTGAGGGAAGTGACTGAGAGAGAGGGTGGATGGTCAAGGTATTCGAATTGTGTCATATAAATGTTATATTTTTTGTAATAGGACCTAAAATGTTCTCATTTAGTTCTCACTAGTTATTTGATTATATGTTTTAATAAACATAATTCACAAGTTTTATCATAGTCCATGATATTCTTGATATAATATTCGAAGTATCTGTAAAAAAAATTATGGCATAATGCCTCCATACAATATTGAGAGCATGCAGTAAACTTTCCTACTTACTCAGGCCCTACATGTTTTTGTGTCTTCCTAATCACCGGGTCTTGTTAACAGCATTGAATTATAGAACTGAATGACTCGCTGAGCACTGTTATCATACAGTGAGGTCGGTAACAGTATTGGCAAATTGCCTTACCTGTATACTTTGTTCTCTGTGGTGTGGCCGATACAGATATAATACTTCACCACTTATTTTCGCTTATTAGCTTCTTGAAGTTTATTAAAATAGTTTCCATTATTTGAAATGTAATGCTTTATATCCTACTGATATTTCAATGTATCTTTGGTGTAAAACCTAAGTTATATGAACAAGAGTAAAAATGTGGCATATTTTTGGCAGTCGTGCCGTTTCTGAGTATAGGGGGTCATATGCTCTGTGGGACATTTTAAAAGGTAACTGTCAATCAGTAGATGATACTCTCTTTATGTCAGCCACTATAAGGAAAGCCCAAATGACTTCACCTATCACCTGAGGTCAACGAAATATATTGTCTATAATATATCAGTGCTTACATAATTTTAGAAAAACAACAGTTAACCCTTAAAAGGTCAACCACGTCATATGACGTATTGCAGAAGTCGTCCCACACATGTTGTTTTCGTCATGTGACGTTCTTAAGTTTTTAATTTTGTGCGCCTTCATAGCTTATTGTATCGATATTGGTTCTGTACTACTTAGTGCCTTATTAGAGGTCTTGCCGGCCGTTTGCACTGCTCGTCTTCCATTTTGTGATGAACTGCGCAGGGGCGGGGAGGTAAGGGTGGCCTAGGAGGTTGTCAGAAACCTCAAACCAGCTAATCCTGTGTGGCAAAGGATTGGTGGCGATTTTTAATTTTTTGCCGCACATCTTCGATTTTTGATGATAGTATATCAGGAATAAAGTTTTTTTTTATTCTATTTTTAATAATTCTATAATGAACTGACTAGAGAGATCCAATCGTTAATTTCATGTTATGAAATGGGGTAATATATCAGCGAACACTCAAAGGGAACTAGAGTTTATGACATTACAGTATCAGATATGAGGAATTTCTTTGCTTTGGTTATGCTTATGGGTATTGTCAGGAAGGGCAATCTTCGATATTATTGGTCACTGATCCTCTCCTGAATACACTAATGACATATCATAACTGCATACTGAGCGCAGGGGTTTTTCTTATCACTAAGTAGCTAGTATAGCTGAGATATATATATATATATATATATATATATATATATATATATATATATATATATATATATATATATATATATATATATGTAAGGCCTAGGGTTTTTGATTAATAATATATTATCCATGCGTTCCCTGTGACCTATGGAATGTGGAGAACAGTGTAGAGGTGACGACCTGAGAGTAGCTGATCAATGAGTTTCTGGGGATGGCGTGAGATAAAAATGATTAGTTCGACGAGTCAATGCACGACAGTTTATGAACTCTCTCAAAGTGCCTTGTGAAACGGATGCAGCTAGAACCATGAGGCGCTAGCGAACTGTGTGTTCGTATGTGCTTGTGTGCCTCTTCCCTTTAATAGGTTCATACCCAAGCCTATGGGAGGGATTTTGATAGAGGGCTTCAAGTCACAGGCAGATGCCGTGGCATTCGCCGGGGGGAGTTTTTTTATTAATAGTGTCTTAGTGTCCGGTTTGTCTGGACGGATCTGGTTACTTGTGGAATGCAGAGGGTGGACAAAGAGTTTTGCAGAGGGGTGTGGACTTTTTGGTGACTAGACATTGTACTGTTTTTGAGTTAGTCTGTAAGACTGGATTACTTGGTTGATTGATTTATTTATTCTTGTTAATAAACGTTAATGTTATGATGCAACTCTCTCATTTTCATTACCTGTTAGAATGGAGAGAAAGAGGTGGAGAGAGAGAGAGAGAGAGATTGCCGAGAGAGAGAGAGAGAGAGAGGTTATGAGTAATGGGGTCTGTCTTCTGTTTCGTGTCACGCTTACCATATGAATACTGGGGAAAGAATCCCCCCAGTTACAGTGGTGGCAGACGGTTAAGAAGAGGATATAAAAGTTTTGTTTTTCTTTTATATGCCTAGGAACGCCAATGTATAGATGGGTGGCCAGTTAGAAAATAAAAGGGGTTATGGCTTAGCGATAGTTTTCGAACAACAAAGCCTTGGTGGGATTGTGGCAAAATCGTTTAACTGTTAGTTTTCAGTTACTTAGTGAGAAAAAATGAGAAAATATCTGTCTGTTAACTGTGCTAAAGGGAGGGAAGGAAGGATTTTATTGGACTCAGCATTTTTCCCAGGGAGTCAGCCTAGAAGCAGCAAGCGCACCCAGTATGACTTTTGCTTGTGCAATGAGTGTGTTCCGAGATACCCGTGCGGCGGTCGTTGTTAGTATCACTGCCGCGTTTTACGAGAATTTCGAGTTCTTGTTGTTCCCATTATGGAGTGGTGAGTATTAAAAAACTATTGTTTATCAAAGGGAGAGGTTTTTTTGTTTAAATATTTCAGGGTTATGGGATTGGTTCAAGAGGTCAACAATTTTTCTTGTCTTTGGCCCCATAGTGACGTGTTTTCTTTATTTGCACGGGTTGTTATAATAGACGTATGCATTCATCTTTGTTTAAAACATAAGGGTGTATTTATGCATGTGAACTGTGCTTAGATAAACGGCCACAATTTTACGGGCTCAGCACATTTCTGCAGAGAGGCGCCTTGCATTGCGAGGGTATTGGCATCCCTCGGGGGGATAGTTGCATGAGGGTACCACTGCCTCCCTCGAGAGATAGTGCAGGGATGGGCACTAGTGTATACCTTGGGAAGGGGTCCTTAGACACTGTTCAAGGGGAGATGGGGGTACTACTGGTATGCCTCGGGCTGTTCTGTCGCTTGGCTGAGGGTTGTTCTCAGGGGGGGAGAAACCTTTTTTTTTTCTTATTGGGGGTGAACTCCTTTTTTTTTCTTTCCTTTGTGTTGGTATGGGTTTGGCCTTGACATTGGATGCTAAGATATCAGCTGATTGATAAGTTGATGAAGTGAAATGCCGATGCTAAGATATCAGCTGATTGATAAGTTGATGAAGTGAAAATGGCCGTAGAGTCTTTTTTTTAGAAAAGAGATTTTTTTCTCTTGGATGAAGAGAAAAGGAAATAAAAAGAGATTTTTCTTTTCCGTAAATGATGGGAAAAGTAGTTAACATGCACGGGATGTGTTTATATCTTTGGGCCTTGAAAGACACAAAATATATTGGGGAGCACAGATTATTTTTTTTTTATTGTGGAGAAATTACTTTGAAATGCCGATGATTGGTGTTGTATCTGTGTTGTGTGGCAATGGTGTTATGTCATGGTGTATGCTGGAGAAATTGTATGTCATAGGATTCAGCAATACTAGTGTAAGCTATTTTGAATTTCACCCTTACTTGAGATCTTTGCAAGAGAATTGTTGCTATGAAAGAGTTATTATTATTATTATTATTATTAATAATTATTATGCTTGAGATGTGTCACGGGAGGTTTGCTTAAGTATAATTACATTACGGGAGACTTGTTTTACGAGAGTTTTGAGATATTTCATGGGAGATTAGTTGATAATTATTACAGATAATTATTCAAGGAGAATTATTACAATGAATTAATGGGAGAAGTCTTGTGTTAATTATTTGTTGAGTCTTGTAACTTTGGAGAATATTTCAGTGATTCACGGGATGACTTTTGCTGAATCTTGATGAATCTGATTGAATCTTGGTAAGTTTGTGTTGAATCTTGCTGAATTTTTGTGCTGAATTTTTGGAGGATGGACAAGCATTAACATTGGTGATATTTGATTTTTGTACTGATACTGAGATTTTGATGATAGCAATTTTTTTGGTGATTTTGTGATAATGATATTTCTGATACTGATTTTTTTTATACTAATACGTGGGCGTTTTAATGCTATCAAGGGAGGTGAAATCTTTTTTTGATTTTGGGAGGAACTAACAACACATTGTTTTAGTTTTTTTTCTTTTTTTATGAGTTCAGCAGATAATTGCTTGACATCTGGTGAGTTACGGGAGATAGTTAATGGTGCCGTTGATTTTTCTTTTCTCCTTTTTTTGGAAATTAGCCATCGCTGACACAATTTTTTTTTTACCATGGGTGAATTTGAGTTTATTTTTTCTCTGATTTAGTGTGAATATTATCTCAGTTCATGACTTATAGTCATTGTTCGGGAACGTGTTCGTGTTTTAGCTATTTGATGCTATAGAGAAATATATGGGAGAATTTTTGCACGTTTTGAATGCATTCGTAATGGCACTACATTTTGTCTCTGGATATTTATGTTCCAGAAATTGTGAGTTTTCTTGCACAATACCCTTGTCGTATTTGTGACAATTTTGTGAGAGATAGGAAACTTGCTAACAGTTTTTCTAGTGGCTTATGTCGTAGTGCATATGGAGAAGTCTTGGCTAAGACACTTTGTATTTGGAGTTCTGTTTATAATGACTTGTGGCACATGGGTGATTTTTTCTAGAATTTTTCTAGACAGTTTTATTTGCCGAGTTTTTGCCCTTTTTTTTTAGCAATTATGCTAAATGGAGAGAGTTTTTATAGTTTTTGACTATAACATTGAGTTATTCTCTGGAGAATTGGAGTTATAATTGAGATATATTATTTTGGAGAGATAATTGGAGGTATATATTATTTTGGAGTTATGATTTGAGATATAATATATGGGAGATATATTTTGGCCATTTTTGATATTTGCCAATAATGTGATGAGAGCTATGTCTAGTTCAATTATTTTGCAGCCATCTTTGTTGCAAATGGAGACACATATTTGGAGATTATGGGGCAATATTGTGAGTGTGTGAGTTAGTTTGCCTTGAGTGCACATTTTTTGGAGATATATTTTTTGGAGCCTTGTTTTGTTCCACATGAGTTATTGGGGAAATAGAGGTAAATATTTTGTATTTGCCGAAATAGAGGTGATTATTCTCTATTCCTGGAGTGGTGTTTTTTACTGACATGTGGCTATTGGAGAAATAAGAGAATAATATAAGGGGTTGGTTATTAACCACATGGAGGAAATATTTTTATAACCGAGTGGTGTTATTATTAATATGGTGTCTCATAATGGAGTTGGAATAAATCTTGGCGGGTAACCCTTTTTTTTTTGTGGTTATGGGAGTTTTTTTGAGCCAAGAGGAGATTTTCTGTGGTTCTCTTTTTTAAAGGTTTCGTGTCTATTTAGAGGCTAGTGTCATTACTGCATTACGAGTCATTTGGAGATGTGTGCATTTTTTATGTTCACAAGTGTGTTATTCTTGGAGAAATATAATTTGGGGAAAAGTCATGTTGAGAGAATAAGTCTTCGAGACAAATTTTTGAACACATTAGTCATATCCTGGAGTTAATTCTGTGAAATGTGTCAGTTAGACTTTTTTTTTTTCCTAGAGAATCATGAGTTTCCAAACTTATGTGTCTGACTAGACAATTTTTATGCTACTGTTAGAGCATACGTCCGCAGGCGATTTTTCTGCTGACAAGCGATGTGATGAGCCGTGTGCTGATTCTTTTCCTCTGATGGTGACAGATCAGAATTTTTGCAATATCTGGAAATGTTGGCTATAGCATTTCACGAAAGCGCATGTGTGAGAGTTTGCTTTCTGGCAAATTCCATAACTTGGGGTGGGAAAAAACGCGGGAGTTATGCAATATTATACATGTATTATGTATTTTGTGATTGGGGAAAGTCTACTTTTGATTATCCTTTTTTTTTTTTTTTTTTTTTCCTTTTCCTTGAGAGATATAATTTGGGGATTGAGCTTAAGTAGCATTTCTTTTTTGGACGGGAGATTTGATTTTACCGGGAGATGTAATTTTTCTGGGGTTGCTACTTATGTAATGGGGAGTTTGACATTAAGTCTCATTGTAATTAATTATTGAGCATAAGGGTTTTTGCTGTTAAAAGTTGGAGATTTTTACTGATTTTGTGGGTTGTTCAAATATTAGAACTTGAGAGAACACAATTTTTGGGGTCTGGGTGTTACGAGATTCTTTTTTTTTTTTCCATTGGTGGGCTTATTGCGATTTTTTTTTTTCTTTTTTTTTTCTTGTGAGCACATTCGAGTTTGAAATGTGAGTGCAGAATTCCGTGGAGTTGCTGTGATTTCTGAGTTGTGTGTGTGCTGATGTGTGAGTTTGGAGAATTGAGTTGGAGAACTTGATGTTCTTTGAGAGTTGCGATAATGACTTATGATTTAGTAGTCATATTAAAGGGAGTTAATTGGGAACATTCAGTTAGTGTTTCTGACCTTTTGAGAACATTGTTTGATAGTAGTATGTCTGGGTTAATTTTCTTAGATTGACCAGTGGACTTGACTGACATACTAACATATGCCAAAAAAGTCGTCCCCGTCACCAGCAAGACGTCCTACCAGCCGTGAAGAGAGGTTGTTGCCATGTTGTCCAGGGTGATTACAAGAATTTCTACGTGGGTGATCGCGAGAGAATTCTACAGCGTGTTTTTTGGGGATCTACAGAAGCCGTGAGAAGTCTTCTACGATGAGGGAGGCATTCCGTCTTCTACAGTTAGCTACAGTCTACTGTCTGTGCAGCTACTTGCAGGACAAACGAAGAGGGATATTCAAGAATCCTGATGCAGAAAATATGAGAGAAAATGCGTCTTGTGTTATTGGGAGATAAAGCGTGATAAGACTTTATTTTATAATGCCAGAGACGTTGCAGTTGTTACTTTTATTTTATTTTAAGCCGGCCATGTTTGTGTTATAGCAATTTTGCTAGGCGGGAGCTAGCATTTGTGCGAGGCCGAGCTATCTGTAAGGCCTAGGGTTTTTGATTAATAATATATTATCCATGCGTTCCCTGTGACCTATGGAATGTGGAGAACAGTGTAGAGGTGACGACCTGAGAGTAGCTGATCAATGAGTTTCTGGGGATGTCGTGAGATAAAAATGATTAGTTCGACGAGTCAATGCACGACAGTTTATGAACTCTTCTCAAAGTGCCGTTGTGAAACCGGTATGCAGCTAGAACCATGAGGCGCTAGCGAACTGTGTGTTCGTATGTGCCTCTTCCCTTTAATAGTTCATACCCAAGCCTATGGGAGGGATTTTGATAGAGGGCTTCAAGTCACAGGCAAGATGCCGTGGCATTTGCCGGGGGATTTTTTATTATAGGTCTTAGTGTCCAGTTGTCTGGACGGATCTGGTACTTGTGGAATGCAGAGGGACAAAGAGTTCCAGAGGGGTGTGGACTTTTTGTGACTAGACATTGTACTGTTTTTGAGTTAGTCTGTAAGACTGGATTACTTGGTTGATTGATTTATTTATTCTTGTTAATAAACGTTAATGTTATGATGCAACTCTCTCATTTTCATTACCTGTTAGAATGGAGAGAAAGAGGTGGAGAGAGAGAGAGAGAGAGAGAGAGAGATTGCCGAGAGAGAGAGATAGAGATGGTTCTGAGAATGGGTGGGGTCTGCCTTCTGTTTGGTGTCACGCTTACCTTTATGAATACTGGGGAAAAAAAAGAATCCCCCCAGTTACATACATACAGATATATATATGTATATATTATATATATTATATATATATATATATATATATATATATATATATATATATCATGTATTAACGTAATTGGCATTGCTTTTGCTTTATTAATATCTCAGCCTTGTTACTGCTTTTGTTATATTTTGTTTGTATATAAATTAGCCTAAGGAAATTAGTTATTGAAGGTTTTAGTTATAAGCTTTACTTTGGTCTCGGCTGAACGTCAAGCGAACTGCTTGTTAAACCTCCTCCTCGCTTGTTAAATGTTTGTGAGCATCTTATTAATGCTAGTTTTTTTTTTTTTTTTTTTTATCTTTTGAGTGGTTGGTGAAAAGGACACCAGTGAGGATATTGGAGGGGGCGCGACTTTTCCCGACAACAGTTCGGGCTCGCTATTCTCCCCGCATGGTTGTGCAGCTGGCATATTTTTTCTTAATCACCCTTCGAAGGATTCGTCGTCGTCAGTATTGAAGGCGCAGGGGCATTTCTGCCATCTGCGGTGACTTTCCCCTTACTGTGTGTACTTTCCTGCGGGCTCTGATTTCGGCGCTGGATCCCGACGAGAGTGGACGTGGGAGGGACATCACTGTGTTTTGTCTACGACGTCCTTTCTGATCTGCAGCGGTGGGGGGCATTGAGGTGCCCGTGAAGGTGCAAGTAGGGCGGTTGCTACCAGTAGGGATATTTCCCTTTCCCTTGTGTTTTTGGTCGGGAGCACGACAGACTCCTTCCCCATGGTATTGGTGACCTGTGTAGCTGCACACCCTTCAGATGCAGTGGAGTATTGGCCTGATACGTGGCATTCAGTGGATGTAAGAGATCACGGCTCCCTCTGTATTTCGGCCTACAGCAAGGCAACTGTTTAGCCTGAATCGTTTGGGCATCCATTCATACCTTATCACATCCATTCATCCTTATTCAGTGTGGAGAGCTCTTCCCGAGTATTCTTTTTCTTATTTACTCTCGTATAGTGAGTTGTTCGAGATTGTTGGCATTTCTTATTGCCGCTTTATATTTATATATATATGCCAGTCTTTGTGTTATCTTGTCACGAGTGATGCTATAATTTTCGTTATTTCTTGTGGGTATTATATATCAATTAATATGTTAGATATTTTTTATATTTAAGATTTAGTTATATATGTTAGGTAGGAGAATTAAGTTTTCCCCTCTGTTGGTCTCTTACTTCTTTTTCTCTCTGTTTAGTTATAGGTATTGGTTTATATTTATGTTGATGTTGGGCCCATTTTGCTAATTTTATGCAGTATATTTCTCTATTTTCTGTCTAGGGTTTAGTGTTAGTGTTTTAGGAACTCCTAAGGGAGTATAGTAAGGACTAAGTTGTGTCCTGTATAGTCACAAGGCTGACTTTATATTCTTTTGCTTTGTTTGTTAATAAATATTGTTGAGTTTTCCTGTGTGTTTTTGTCTCCGCTGACTGAATTTATCTGGATACTTGGTAAAATCACTGTCCTCTCTATTCTTGTGCAAAAGAACTTGCAACCCCGGCCCAACAAGGTTCGTAACATATTTGGCGGGTTTGGACCGTGGTGGAAACAGATAGAGAGCTCGGGGTATCCGGTATTTTGGTCAGTGAGCGACACTCAGGTGGACGCTTCAGTATTTGTTACCTTGTTTTGATAGTGTTGCCTTCCCCCCTGAATTATTTGTTAAATGGAAGAGTTTATTTTTGACCCAGCTGAGTTTTTGGGTCGGCTGATTGCCTTAAGCACTTACCAGTGTTGAACAAAAAACATTTAATTGAGTGTGCTAAGTGTTGGGTGTTCCGCTGAAGTCAGTGGACACTAAGAAGGAAATATTGGTGGCGGTTAGGGATAAGGTCAACCAGGACCCTGCAGAGGCTGAGCATTTAGTTTAGTGATAGGGAGAGTGATATGGATAGTATTGGTGAAGGTAGTATAAATGATTTGGAAGAGGATAGTGTGAGTGTGAGAGCTGGCCTAACCCTGTTCGAGGATCCCCCTCTTACAGGTACCATTTATAAGGTCCTGCAAACTTACTTAATGTGTCCAAATAATCCTTTTCCTTGCCCCCCCCTAATTCTGTGCCAGTTGAACCCTGGCCCCTGTTATGCTTTGGGTGACTCCAAAGGAGGAGGTGGAATACAAATTAATTTGCAAAAGAATTGAGTTAAGGAAGATTGAATTTGAGGAGAACGAGAGGGCAAGGCGACACGAATTGGAGATGGCTAACCTTAATTTGCAGATGGCAAGGTTACAGGGGACCAATATGGCCAGTTCCCCTAAGTCAATTTTCAAGATAGGTTCAATCTAGGTGCGGCACTTAAATTAGTGCCTGTATTTGATGAACAAAATGTGTCCCTGACTTCTTCAAGGCATTTGAGCATGTGTCCACCCGATTGTCCTGGCCCACAGAGATGTGGACGGTTCTAATCCAATGTAGGTTAGTTGGCAAGGCAATTCGGGTATACAATGCCTTGGAGGAGGGAGTAGCCCAGGGACTACCAAAAAGTGAAAAGCTTGATTTTGAAAGCATATGACCTGGTCCCTGAGGCCTACCGCCTCAGATTTCGGAACTATATGAAACACCCTGCACAGTCCTTCGTAGAATTTGCACGTGTCAAGGAGGAACAGTTCGACGACTGGTTGAAAAGTCGGCAGGTAGTGACTTTTGCTGCGTTACGCGAACTGATGCTCCTTGAGGAGTTTTAAGAAGGCCTGCAGCAGGGAGTTAAGGGTCCACCTTGAGGAGGTAAAGGCCATGAAAGTGAGTAGTGCCGCTCAATTAGCGGATGAGTTTGTGTTAACTCACCGTTCAGGTAGTGGCAATTTTAATTATAAGGTCTTTAATACCCCTCATCTCGCTCCCATGTGGTGGTAGGAGAGTTGAACCCCCCTTGTTGACTCCCAATATCTCTAAGAATATTAATGTTACTAATTCCTTTTCAGGTGGTAGGGATATGGGTAGAGTCCAAGGAGGTCCTCCTCCCCCTAGGGTTTTTGTTAATAGAGACTTCCCAAATGGGGGAAATAACAGAATCAATAATAATGGAAACAGAGGTTCTGTTTTCTGGTGTAATAAGCCAGGGCATTTCCAAAGCCAGTGTAATGCTCGTAGGCGGTACCTAGAGCGTAATAATCAAAGTCCTGTAGCATTAGTTAATGATAGGTCAAATGTTAGTAGTAGTTCTGTAGACAGATCTGTAGTAGATAGTGGTAGTTTAGGAAATAGTAGTAAGTCTGATGCTCCTAATCCTCAATTGTGACAAGTATGACAATATATATATGGCCTGGAAAATTGATTTTTGACTCTTGTGTTGTCCAGGTGAAGTTTTTTAGGGACACCGGTTCTGCCCGGTCGTTGGTCATGAAGAGGGCATTGAACGGTTCTGAGAAATATACTGGAAATTTTGTATTATTGGGAGGTTTCCCAGACTCGATTGTGTCAGCTACTTTGGTTAATGTCCGTATGTCTTTTCCAGGGTATGATCGCATCACTGAGTTGGCTGTGGTGGATAGTCTACCTATCCCGGGTATTGATGGTATCCTGGGAAATGATATGCTGGATAGTGAAGGACGGGAGATTTTCCCTATATTATCTGTAAAGGCTAGTCCCGTGGCTGTAATTACTCGGTCCGCAGCAAAAGCTGTTAGTTTACTTGATGTGGATAACGATGATGACTTAATGTTAAGTAGTTTAGAGTTAGATGTAGTAAGGCCTGGGTCAGTAGAGAGTAGTGGTAATGATACTGTAGTTAATGATATGAAACTTGATTGGGACAGAGCTGCTTTTATTAAAGCTCCAAAAGATGAGTTTTAATTTTGACTTGGGCGATGTTGAGGATCTGACTAAACCTAGGTTTGGAGTTGTAAGGGGCTTATTATATAGGTTTAGTCGTCCCGCATCTGATAATTTGAATAAAACTGGTAGAGTGGAACAGATTGTGGTACCTTCTCAATTCAGAAATTCTATTTTGGAATTAGCTCATACCAATTTTTTTTCAGGTCATTTGGGTGTGTTAAAAACTTTCCACAGCTTGGCTAGGTATTTTTGGTGGCCCGGAATTAAATTGAGTGTGAAGCGTTTATCAGAGAATGTGAGACTTGTCAGGTTATGGGTAAACCTAATCAGGGGATCCCTAAAAGCCACAGTTGCATCCCATACCTGCCATAGGTGAACCATTTTCTGAGTTAGTAATTGATGTTGTAGGTCCCTTACCTAAGACTAAAACAGGTTTCGTATATTTATTAACTATCATGGATAGAGCCTCTCATTATCCTGAAGCTATACCTATGAGGCGTATTAGTTCCAAAGTTGTTTTCGAAAAACTTATTGATTTCTTTTCCAGGTATGGTCTCCCTCGTGTATTCAGACCGACTGCGGGACGAATTTCACGAGTAAGGTATTTAGGGTAAGTGTGCTGAAACTGGGCCGTTCAGCACATTACAGCGTACCTTATCACCCAGAGAGTCAAGGTGTGGTGGAAAGATTCCACCAAACCCTCAAGTCTGTCCTGAAGAAACATTGTTATGATAATGGTAGTGAATGGGACAAAGCCCTCCCTTTTGCCCTATTTGCTATCAGGAGCCACCCTAACTCTTCTACTGGAGTAGCTCCTTTTGAGTTGGTATTTGGGCACAAGGTTCGCGGTCCATTGGAAATTGTTTTTGAAATGCTCGAATCGAACCGGAAGGGTGAAATAAAAGTTGGAAGGTTTGTGGAAGACTTGAAGGGTAAAATGTTTAGTGCTTGGAAATTTGCTAGGGAAAATTTGGAACGGTCACAGTCAGTTATGAAAGGTATTTTGACAAATAGGTAAAAGGTACGTTCATTTGAACCTGGGGAGACTAGTGCTGGTGTTGAGTATGGACCCAGATAGTTTTTCTTGAACCAAGATATAAGGGCCCTTGGAAGGTTCTGAGGAAACTGTCAGAGTTTAACTATGAAATTGAGGTCCCTGGTTCCAGCCGTAAGTGTAGAATATTTCACATTAACAGGCTGAAACCTTATCATGGTAAGCAAGGTGATCCATTAGCGATCGTGTATGAGCCTGTGTCTGTGGTAGTGGATGTGCCTCTAGAGGACTCTGATGAGTTTTAGGTGTCAGGTTCCTTCAGATGCATTGGGTGAAAATATGCAAAATTTGTAGATGTTGAAAGTAGTTTCGATCATTTAGATGGTTGACAAACGGAAGGATGTGCTTAACTTAATTTATTCATTTTTCAGATCTTTTTCAGGATGCTCCAGGTAGAACAAATATTTTAAATCATGACGTTGATGTAGGTGGTGCTTCCCCTGTGAAGCAAAGTCCTTACCGGCTGAACCCAGTAAAACTGGATTTGGTCAGTAAGGAGATAGAGTACATGTTGAAGCATGACCTTATTCAACATCTGTGAGTCCCTGGAGTTCTCCTATTGTATTAGTAAAAAAAGCAGACGGTAAGTTCCGCATGTGCGTGGACTACCGCAAAGTGAACAAAAATACTAAAAATGATTCGTTTTCCACTTCCTCGTATTGATGATTGTTTGGATCGGATTGGTTCTGCCAAATTTATTACTAAGCTGGATCTTTTGAAAGGTTATTGGCAGGTTCCATTATCCGATCGAGCTCGTGAGATATCAGCATTTGTCACTCAATTTGGCCTATACGAGTGTAAGGTTATGCCATTTGGAATGAAGAATGCAGCTTGTACTTTTCAGAGGCTCATGAATAGGGTAATTTGTGGTTTGGAAGGAACGGAAATTTATATCGATGACTTGGTAGTATATAGTAATGACTGGGATACCCACATGCTAAGGTTACGTAAGGTTTTGAAGCCCTTAGGTCTGCAGGACTTGTTGTTAATTTGGCTAAGTGCGAATTGGTCCAGGCCAAGGTTTGTTATTTGGGTCACGAGGTTGGTTTGGGTCAGGTGGCTCCGAAACAAGCTAACCTCGAGGCAATTATAAGTTTGAAAAGGCCAAGTAATGTTAGAGAGGTAAGAAGGGTGCTGGGCATGACGGGTTATTACCGCGTTTTCGTGCGTAATTACTCAGATCTTGCTCAGCCTCTTACTACTTTACTAGAAAAAGGAAAAAGGTTCTTGTGGTCTGATCGTGTGAAGAATCTTTTATAACTTAAATCGGTGCTAATTACTAACCCTATTTTGAATTCCCAGATTTTCAGAAACCTTTATTATCGCGGTAGATGCCAGTGATGTCGGGATTGGAGGGGTCCTTTCCCAACGGAAGGAGGACGGTGTTCATCCGGTATCTTACTATAGTAAGAAGCTTCTGGCAGCGGAAAGGCGTTACTCCACCATTGAAAAGGAAGCTCTTTCTTTGGTCCGCGCTCTTAACCATTTCAAACCTTATGTGACGAATTTTTCTTTTCCGGTTGAGATTTGGACGGACCACAATCCTTGGTTTTCATCGGACGGATGAAGGGAGCAACCAGAGGATTTTGCGTTGGGCCCTATTTCTGCAGGACGGAATTCAACCTAATTAAAAATTAAAAAAGTAAAAGGGATAGACAATAAAATTCCTACCGACCTTTCTAGGACTTGGTGTGCTTGCCTGATCCTTCTCGTACGCTTGCCCTGCTCGTTTCTCCAATTAGGTTGTATAGAAAAAAATTACTTTTGAATGTAGTATATTAAAGTAATATTACAAGAGTTGTTTTGTAGATTTAGTAAGTTTCTGTAAGGTTTCTATGAGTGGTATACACTCTTGTATGTTATAATGGTTCATGATTCCTAACGAATGATTGATTTGTCCAGGTATACTAAGAATTTTGATTCAATTATTTATGACTCTTTGAACTATATTGTTGGTGTGTTGTAGGTTAAGGTGTATGCCTGTGTGTGTCTAAGTTTATTTAGGTTAAGCTAGGTGAGATGGTTTCCTTAGATTTGAGGATTTGTGACTGTTATGATCCTGTTTAAATTATTGGTATTATGTTATGTCTGTCTTTTGCCCATGCTTTAGTTACTTTGGGTTCAGAGTATGGTATTATCATTGAGCTTTAAAATAATGGTAAGCTATATAAAGCGTTTGGTTTTTGTATTCTCTCATGGTATATTCTATTATTGATATTTTAACAACAATTTGGTTTCAGGTTTATTGTTCTATTATTGTATGTTTGCCTGTTATTGGTTGTCTTTATTGTTCTTTCCTTACAGGTTTGTTTATACCACAGTTGAAAAAAAAATTATTTTTGCTGATTTTTTTTTTTTTCTTCGGGGAGGAAGGTATAATGTATTAACGTAATTGGCATTGCTTTTGCTTTATTATTATCTCAGCCTTGTTACTGCTTTGTTATATTTTGTTGTATATAATAGTTATAAGCTTTACTTTGGTCTCGGCTGAACGTCAAGCGAACTGCTTGTTAAACCTCCTCCCCGCTTATTAAATGTTTGTGAGCATCTTATTAATGCTAGTTTTTTTTTTTTTTTTTTTTTTTATCTTTTGAGTGGTTGGTGAAAAGGACACCAGTGAGGATATTGGAGGGGCGCGACTTTTTCCCGACAACAGTTCGGGCTCGCTATTCTCCCCGCATGGTTGTGCAGCTGGCATATTTTTTCTTAATCGCCCTTCGAAGGATTCGTCGTCGTCAGTATTGAAGGCGCAGGGGCATTTCTGCCATCTGCGGTGACATTCCCCCTTACTGTGTGTACTTTCCTGCGGGCTCTGATTTCGGTGCTGGATCCCGACAGAGTGGACGTGGGAGGGACATCACTGTGTTTGTCTACGACGTCCTTCTGAGCTGCAGCGGTGGGGGCATTGAGGCCCGTGAAGGTGCAAGTAGGGCGGTTGCTACCAGGTAGGGAATTTCCCTTGTGTTTTTGGTCGGGAGCACGACAGACTCCTTTCCCATGGTATTGGTGACCTGTGTAGCTGCACGCCCTTCAGATAGCGGAGTATTGGCCTGATACGTGGCATTCAGTGGATGTAAGAGATCATGGCTCCCTCTGTATTTCGGCCTACAGCAAGGCAACTGTTTAGCCTGAATCGTTTGGGCATCCATTCATACCTTATCACATCCATTCATCCCTTATTCAGTGTGAGGAGCTCTTCCCGAGTATTCTTTTTTCTTATTTACTCTGTATAGTGAGTTGTTCGAGATTGTTGGCATTTCTTATTGCCGCTTTATATTTATATATATATATATGCCAGTCTTTGTGTATATCTTGTCACGAGTGATGCTATAATTTTCGTTATTTCTTGTGGGTATTATATATCAATTAATATGTTAGATATTTTTTATATTTAAGATTTACTTTATATTTGTAGGTAGGAGAATTAAGTTTTCCCTCTGTTGGTCTCTTACTTCTTTCCTCTCTGTTTAGTTATAGGTATTGGTTTATATTTATGTTGATGTTGGGCCCATTTTGCTAATTTATGCAGTATATTTCTCTATTTTCTGTCTAGGGTTTAGTGTTAGTGTTTAGGAACTCCTAAGGGAGTAGTAAGGACTAAGTTGTGTCCTGTATAGTCACAAGGCTGACTCTATTATTCTTTGCTTTGTTTGTTAATAAATATTGTTGAGTTTTCCTGTGTGTTTTTGTCTCCGCTGACTGAATTTATCTGGATACTTGGTAAAATCACTGTCCTCTCTATTCTTGTGCAAAAGAACTTGCACCCCGGCCCAACAAGGGTCGTGACAATATATATATATATATATATATATATATATAAATATATATATATATATATATATATATATATATATATATATATATATAAGTTAGCTAGTGTAAGAGAGAGAGAGGGGGGAAACGCACTGCAACCAATGCTGTAAACTTGGCTTATGTGATAAGGTTAAACTATCCTGTTATGATGTTCGTGATTTTCGTCAATACCAATACAACTTTAAAATGTTGATCAATTTTAAGTTGTAAGATAACGTCTTGGCCGAAAGTTAAATGGATCTTTAATAAACAAACTTATATTACAAGTGAGACAACAATCTTCATTACAACGATATAAACTGCTCAGATGGCTGTTTGCTGTTTTATTCCTACTGAATCTGCGGCGTTGTAGATGCCCCAACTCTCCAGTATGTATATATATATATATATATATTATATATATATATATATATATATATATATATATATATATATATAGTGTTAAGTCCAGGAACTTTTACTCAAGAGTCTCAGGTTCAGTTGACCAAGGGCAGAGGTTTATTTACTTTGTTATTAGTAATTTTCGTTGCCAGAGGAGCTGCACGTCACTGGGGTTTCATAAACAATGTACTAAAGATGGTCACTCTGGCATATACAATAGTTTTTAAGATAGGCAATACAGTGAAAATACGTATCTCCAGTGGATGGTGATGCAATGAACGTAAGCAAGCAAACTTTTATCACGTCTGATAAACGTTGATTTAGAAAACAGATGTTTGAGGTGGTCGCCAAACTTGCAGACAAAATCTCTTTACAAAAAATGGCTAAAAATACTCGTCTGAAGGAACCAACTACATACACAATAGTCAATACCTTGAAAATTCGTAAAGTTTGGTAAAAACTTCTATCAAAATAAGTGACTCAAAAGCTAACGTGTTATTAAATTTTAATATCACTTTGGAAGCGAAACACATTGATGATGCTAAGTAGAAGTGCAATATCAATACTCTGAAAACTCCCAAATATTCTAATCGGTTCAAGAAAGCTAAATGAAACTCATAAAGTTGATCAGTCCATATCAACGAAAAAATTTTGCCGTTCCCGACTGCTGTATTCGGAGTCAAAGTACTTTACCCTCCCTTTCTTTTTATTGTGTCCATGTGAACTGCAATTAGTAACGAAGATTGTTCTGTCAGCTGTCGCATAAAACCTTAGAATTTATGACCATCCCAATTTCCACAATCAGAATTCAAATTATCATTAATTATCTGCTAACGAGATTTATAGATCTGATTCATTTTATGGGGATAAAACTCCCATGTACAGTTGGACACAGGTTTCCCTTCTAGTTAGCATTTTTCATTTATAACCGCTTCTCTACGCAATAATTACCTACAATAATCTTGCACACCTGACACCACTTTCGACTGAATTTTTAATGTTAAATAGTTTCATTTAGGCCCTTGTATCTGTAACATGTTTAAGAATGACCTCAAATATATAATTACAGACTTAAATAAAAATTAGTTGCCTTAGAGATATTTTCTTTGTATATGTATGTTTAATATGTTTTGTGAATAAGTTTTTGTTTACCAAAGATCTGAATGTGGTCACCTGTCACCCTGTATAATCCTTTAATTGTCTTGTCCCTGTGTCTGAGCAGTTGGACTTAATCTTTTTGTTCTTAAATTGTACCCATGTTTATACTTGTTTTGAAAGTTACTCATTCTCCAGGTGTGTCGGATTCTAGGTACTAATCTCCTTATAATCCCTATCTGTCAGTTATACGACCTTTCCTGTACCCTCAATTTCTCATGTAAGTCAGCTTGTATGCTGAGTAAAGGACGTTGAGTCGAAAGATCTTGCAGAACTCCGTTGTTAATCCTTCCTTCATGGCTTATATATATACACACACATACACACGCACACACACACACACTCACACACACACACACACACACATATATATATATATATATATATATATATATATATATACACCAACAACATTGTTTTTTTCGTTATGTAATTCTCACGGGTTACAGCCTTATATATCTAACCACTCGTGGAATGCCATGAAAATTACTTAAAACCCTGAACTTATAACTGAATGTTTATTATAAATGCTAATAAAAAACATGGCTACTGAAAAGTCCAGTTACAGGAAATGAACACATTCACCGCACGATTCTTAAAATATACATCCACAACTATCACAAAGAGGAAGAGAACAACTCCCACATAATGACGGATAGTTGAAGAGAAAGACAGAAGAAAAAGAGAGAGAGAGTTGGGTCGGGGAAGCCATTCTCATTCCCAATCACTTAATGTTTTTTTACCTCTTCTGCTTCCGGATTTTATTGCTCAAAGAGGCACTTTAGCTTCACTGTCCCAGAAAAAGTGTTTGTAATTGTATTATTCAAGTCCTTTTTTTCTAGAAATCTTTTTCTCTTACTTTTTTCTTGTAGTTTTTTTATTTTTTATTTATTTTTTATATTTGTTTTATTCCTCTTTCTTTTGAGCAAAGACGCTTCATTCTACTTCGTTTTTGGTATCTTACCTCAATGAAGACTTGAGCCTTCTTCCTTTTTCTTGCAAGAATTCGCAAACCAAATAAATCTTTTGTTAACTGGTTTTGCTTTAATCTTCTTGGTCTCTCTCTCTCTCTCTCTCTCTCTCTCTCTCTCTCTCTCTCTCTTCTCTCTCTCTCTCTCTCTCTCTCTCTCTCTCGTTTCATGAAAAAGGCACCAGAAATTATTTTCATTCCAGGCTTAAGGTTCAATTTTTTATTTTTGAGCGCTAATTTTTGGAACAATTCCTGTCATTTCGAAGAAGAAGGATAAATGACCTCTGTCAATGATATAAAACGTACGTATACTTTCGATTTCCTCTCAATGACAGTGTGATGAAAGCCTCTGAGACATACAGTAATTCATATTACTAAAGAGTGAGGGAAAAGAAAACACTAATCTGTTTAATTCGTTTTCGATAACTCTGTCTTTCTTTCATGTGTTGAAATATCTCCATGAATTTCTTTAGTGAACTTTCCCTGAAGCTCTATGCATGTGGTTGAGTTTAAAATTATGGAATGACATAACGAAAATAGTGTGATTACTTACCCCATTATTCGAAGGATTTGCGATGAAAGTTTATAAATGCTTGATATCTCACGTACATTAAATGCTTGTCTTTTAAATGCTATTAATATGTGGAAATGTAAATCTACTGAAGTAAGAAAATAGAAAGATCCTTTTGTGAAAGACGGCACTAGGAAAAAAATTAATGAAGTGGAAAAAGTAGCATAAAAGTGATAGACAATTGATGGAGATGTCATCCAAATCTATGTAACTAGACATAAAAATGAATACATCCATTATTGAAAAATACGATATTCCCCGAAAAAAATTCTATTCCACGTGGGTCCAACACAACCTTTTTAAAAAGCTGAAAATAAATCAGAGGAAGTCTTAACCCGCCTCCGGCCTCATACCAACGTTCACCATGTGCGTGTGTTTGTGTTTCCCCAACTGTGAGTTTGCCAGCAGAATGGTCTCAAAATTCGAACGGAGTTTGATGTATTACAAATTTCATATTCACATTTGTTTGTAAAATTAATTAAATATTGCGGGTTCTCGGTTTGATTCTGGTTAGCAGATTACAAGATAAGAGCACCTTATCCTGCTTAGGACTTATAACATTTATGTCTGTTAATCTACGTTATACAGGCAATATTTATTACAGGCTACACACTTGAAGTAAAACTAGAGATAATGGTAAATATACCATTGACATTACTGCTATTTCAATAGCAATAATGATGATTGTTTTTAGCATTAGTAATCTTATTAAAAAATATGTGAAGGTCATTAACCAGTAGACGATCAGAAAAACAAACTTAACTTGCCGAAATTATTATCAAAATATAGTATTTGTATCTCAAAAGAAAGACAAAATTATTTGTTTTATAGCAAAATGAAAAATAAAATTACGAATGTATATAAACATACAGATGATGAACAATAAAAGTATTTAAGAAACAAAAAAATAAAAAATAAAAACTGAAATTTTCGTAGGAAGTTTTCCCATGCCACTATAAGTTACGAGAACCAAACAGAATTTATTAAAGAACATTACCCACTTGGCGGGGTGAGTGGCGAGCGATAAAGCAAACTTAAAATCTTTTCAGGGAATTGTGAGAATGTACTCAATTTGCAGAGAGCTTCCAGTTTCGCCTAAAGGACTCTCCTACGACTACATCACAAAGTTTGTAAACTTGTTGAGCTTTTTATTCTCTAAGGTAAGATTAACTTGGGATAAGAAGAGGGCGAATATCAGTTGTTACTATTTAAATTTTATCATTTTGCCGATAACACAAACAGACACACACACAAATATATATATATATATATATATATATATATATATATATATATTATATATACTATATATATATACATATATATTATATATATATATATATATATATATATATATATATATAATATATATATATATACACATCTAGTTTACAAATGTCCTTTAATATCTAATTCGCTCTATCTCGGAATTAATATATTTTCATATGTGTTTAACCGGAAGGAAATTTATTTGTCAATAAGAGATTTGTCAGCTCCCGGGCGCGAACCATCGAAACCAACAAATCCAGAACGCTGACGGTGTGGGTTAAAGCTTCACTGTCATCCTGGATTTGTTGGTTTCGCCCTCTGAGAGGACACGACATGTAAAAATGATCTTTTCGATGTACATCGGTAGTGATGACAAGAAACGGAGGCACTGCCCCCCCCCCCCCCCCCCTCTCTCTCTCTCCTCTCTTTCAGCCGACCTCTCTCTCTCTCAGCTTCAATGCAATCCACAAACCATAATTAAATCAGACCTATAATTATCAAAAACGTACTTTATTTATAAAAGGATATGCATGAGTCTAACCATCAGAAAAATTAGAGTAATTTAACTAATTGAAACTAGGATTTCTCAATTGTACTAGATACATAGAAAACGGACCATTTAAAACCTGACCTAGTTAACTGAAGGAAACCCATTAATAAAACAGTAAATAAGATTTATCTCTTCAAACCCAAATACATATTCTCTCCATAGTTCAAGTCTCTTCACTTCGTAATGCACATAACAGGGGCTTATCAGAATTGGTAATTGTTCCAGTTCAGAAATGGCCGATAGACAAAAAGACACACCTTCATTAACATACATTGTGACTGAAATAATAATGCATTTAATAAATGGGTTATCACACCAAAATATGAATACATCTCATAAATCAAATATGAGAGAAAAATATCCACTGTAGTTCCCCGACACAGCGGATATCCCAGATAGTTCTTAGTACTGAAAAGAAAAAGTATTAGCAAAAGTTTTCCACCACTCTCACCTCTTATGTCCATTTTGCCCAGTCCCCGTGGTTGCACTGCCCATTGGTCGGGAATCAGTCTTTATCGCAGTGCACTAAAACTTCCATTGATACCTCTCATCAAAGGGTATATCTCAAACGTACATACTCATGTACAAGCTTTCCTCACAAGACACTCCCTTTGAGACGACGTCACTTATACGTAACGAGTTCATTACACTGGAAGAGTTTGTGACGTCATATACAGCTAATAGTCCCACCCATGAAATCTAACTAAAACCAGATTCGGAAGTGTACCTACTTCCGCCCATGCACGAACACACACGACCCCTCTTGTGCTTGGTCGTGGCTTGAGACAGCAATCTTCAACATCGAGCCATCCAAAACATGATGCGTCTACATTTTAGGACCCCACTCAGTCTCTGTGGGAGTCAATGATGACAATTGCAAAAATGTACAAGGTGACAATAAGCAGTAGATCTCGCTAACGAAGACATTCTTCTTCTGTCCGACATCACCATTTCGAAGTGTAATGTTGACACATACAATATTCCACCACACTCGCTTTCTGACCATTTTCATAGGCCAACAAGAAATACAGTCTAAATATGTAATAGGAGCTCGGCCTACATACTCTGTTAGGCTTCCACCCAGCCATAGTTCATACAAAATAGTTGTTACATAACAGAAAAAAATACATTTGGCTGGCAAAACAAAACACCATATAAATATGAAAACTGCACGTTCTTGGCAGCACAGGTTCCATCATATAAAACGAAATAAACCTCAATAGCCTGTATCATGGTTACAATGAACAGTTACTATAGAGTACATCTCATCATATCTTGAATTTCGACGCTCCTGTGTGTGTGTGTGTGTGTGTGGCCCACAGCTCCATAGGGCGGCACATGCTGTAGAACCCCTTTGGCATAGAAAGCCTCCTCAAAGCGAAATATGGTTCCTCTCGAAAAACCGAAGGTGTGAAGGACCCAAGATTTTCTCGTAAAAACGGTAGACAGCTCCCTTCCTTGGACTGAATCTATCACTCTGTGAAGGCGCCCTTGAAGAACTGGTGTATACCTTAAGTCGGTCATCATGTCACAGGTCAATTAAAGAGGAATTAACCCTAAACTAATGTTCTCCAAAAACTATGATCTGTAACTCCAAAACATATCTGTCATGGTCTAATCAAATAATTATCTCAAAACCCTAATAAGTACTGACTGAACCTTGTCCAACAAACACTAATAATAATGATAAAAAAAACTATAATGGGCCAAAAAACTCGAGCATATTTCATAACAACTAGACAAACTCCTACTTAAAATCAAAGGACTGACCTCACCAAAACATTTCTAACACCTCAAAGGAAAAGAAAGCCAACAATCTCATGAGACCACAAAACCCGCAGCGCATACCCAAAATGACCAACCGTATCCCCATCAAGAAAATACTAAATTCCTCAAAAAAAACAAAGAAAAAAAAACACTACAAACTCTACACCCCATTACACAAATCACCCCAAATAAACGTGAAATCTAAAAAAAAAATAAACGAAAAGAAAATGAGACTCCAAAATCACGCTTAAAACTAGAACGATAAGCTCCTTTACTGCCAAAACAAAAGAAAAAAAAACAGGCCTATTTCCCCAAATAGCGGCATTTGCGCAGAGATAGAGAGAGAAAAATAAGCTGGAAATTTAAAAATTGTAAATTCTCTACGGAATGCTGTCCTTACATTTAAGCACACCTAAATGACAAACCCCTCAAATTCCAAATCTGCAAAATGCATCCTATAACGCCTGCGAACAAATTCTCCTGAAATAAAAGCCTTTGCGCTCTCTTAAAACATCAACGCAATCGCGTTTCTTCTCAACTAGGCTAATATCTCGACTAGTAAAATCATCGGCTATTTAGCAAACATGGCAACCTCATTATCCATAAAAATAAACCTCTTTTACGAGCACCAGCAACAACCCTGTGTCTGCAATCTATATACTTCAGCTTGGCACCGAGACCCTAATTGCCAAAAAACCACATAGCCCTCAATGAAGAAAACCTGGCTCAGAAAAAAGATCTAACAATTACTTATAATCTGAACAAAACTTCTACCCATACCCCACAAAATAGGCGTAATTTACCTTCAATCCACCTGCATCAAGCAGGCATCTAGACTCCACTGACTGTCAACTGACACTACCACGAACAGCAAACCAAAATCCAGAAATTCCAAGACCCAGGAAATCATTAAAGCACCATGACCCTCAGAAATGCTGACTGTTGGGACTCAACCAAAGAAAATTGTCTATAATCCCTAAAAAGTCTATTAAGGGAGCCAAAAAAACAAATAGTTAAACCTCTCCACAAACCTACAAAAAATGAAACGCTGCAAATACCTAATCGACCCACCTGCCTATTCAAGAAACCACATAAGCTAAACTCATTACCATAGCAGCTCACTAAAGTCACCTGAGAAAATCCCTAACAGATCCTGCAAACCAGTATTACTAACACTGCAAAAATCATAGGGCCACCAAATAAACCAAAAACATGTGTGTGTAAACTCACAATGTCCATACGAAAAATGAAACAGCGAACCCACAACTCGCTAAACTAAGAGGTACCTGCAAAAACACCTATAAGAATACCAATTGAAGGAAGAATATAGACTATATTCCATACCCATATTCAAACTAGTAAAACACCACAGAACATCTATCCAGAGCAATCTCCTCTCTTGAAATCATCAAAGGGCAAAAAGAAAAATAAACTGCTTCTTTCCAATGAACCCTTATGCTCTAACACATTAGCTAACCTCAAATGATCTCCTTTCAATGCCACTATACTTGGAAAAGCAAAAATGTCACCTAACCCCTCTAAGTCACAAGAAACCCTCTAAATTAGACATGCTATACTAACCAAAGATTTTCCCCAAACCATCAAAACTCCCCAAGCTTTCAAAATACCGTAAAAGTAAAAATCTGAGAAGCAAATATTAAGTAAAAGAATCTGACAAAATCACACTAGGCCATCGCAGATGTGCAGAAAATTAAAGCAAAACTATAAGTCACAATCTAAACTATTTTTCGCGCAAAGAGAATAAAAAAATAAACTAGATCCATTTCAACAGAATTATATTGTCTGCTTAGATATGTGTGTGAACCCAGACAAACCTGTATACTGACTTATATCTGCTGCAAAACTCCCAAATATTGAAACATCATCACCACATCTGTCTTCAAAAATAACAACAATATAATGTAGAATGTACTCACCAAATCTCATAACTGAATTATCACAGCTCAAACATAGAAAACAGCATATACAAACTAACCTTAGGCCGAAGACTAACCAAAACAAAAGTCCTGAACCTCCACCATCTGTCATCATAAACAGTCTCTTATCATAAACAAAGACATGTCACCAAACTAATAAAAGACAACTGATTCCACCTCCAGTAACCTTAATATTCCACAATTCGTAGACACTGTACTCACAACACCTTTCCACTAATCTCAACCAGTACCAAAAAGAAAATCCCTCTCTCGAGAACTGAACTATCAATATACCTGGTTTGAGAATAACATCATCAACTAAAACTGCATTATAAACACAGATCACCCGTCGCTGGGGAACTTACCCTCAAAACTGGTTACAAAACCCAATAATAATATAAACACCAGCCACATTACCACCATATTATCATCAATACCACACAAACATATGGAATAAAAGACCAAGTACCCCAATTGTTATACCACCAAGCAGGGTAATCCGAAGCTGCACTCAAAAATTGTAATGATAAGCCAAATACTGCCATCATACTTTCCCTTAAGAAGAATCATAAATGCAACCGCAAAATAACTGAAGCCTCTACATTCCACAAAAATCCAAAACAAAATCGTGGACCCAAACATGGCTCTTCTCACCATACACTTCGGCTCTGGAGCCCTTCCAACTAAAAATACCATAATGCCAGCATATTATACCCCTAATGCTTCTCGTGATCAGACTAAAAATTCTGTCGATCCATGAACAACCTCGAAAAACATTCCTAAGGAGCTCAAATTACCAGTCTAGCATAACTCTGTTGAGAATGCCAAAACCCACCAAGATGAAAGTATCAATACACCTAAAATTGCCACAGAACCCAAGAAAAATCCTCAGTGTGCATAAATCTATTACAAACAAAACCACAATCCCAAAGTGTCTCACCAATAGCTTCCCTCTATCCACTTTGGCAGAGGCCACCAGAAACTTAATCAAGCCTTCCATAACTTAGTGACTTTGCCACAAAAACAACCATGAGCAAAGACCAAATTCCCATGTGATAAACAATCGGAGATATTTGCTGAAATTCCCGGCAACACTCCATAAAATTAACAAGTGATGATACACAACTGTCGTACATTGCGACATATGCTCATGAACCTGAAAAAAAGGAAAGTTAACACCCCATCTGATATAAGTAGTGTCACAATATCATTATTCACACATCCAAAAACTGCCCAAATTCTCCCCTAAATCTCTTTGTATCATCAAACAGCTGAAACTAAAAATGTATCATAAAAAAATTATCTCACATCACGGGCTGAGGCACTAAAAACCTACATAAACAATTCTGAGAGAGAAAAGACAAAACTCAAATCCTCACACGATATAAAGACTACAGCAGCGATGACCAACATCTGAAAGGGGAAAGAAAAAAAAAAACCCTTGGCACTGTTGACTACTCCCATGATACCCGTGACATCTGTGGCTAACATAGACTCCTAACAATTGACTACTGAACCTACACGCACAAAAAAGAAAAATTTAATGTGGTAAGAAATAAACCCAAAACCCCAAAGTAGAAAAAGGCCGGACAACCTAAGCCACAGGAGCTACGACTCTCCTGCTCAACACCTGCCATCCACGGAACATCAGGGTGTGGTTGAAACCTGATCTCGAAATCATGAGATAACCAGATCCCCAGAATATACTCCAAGGTATTCTCCAAAACACAAAGAAAGCTTACACAAAACTAAAAAAAAAAAAAAAAAAATAGAGAAAAACACCATTTTTATTTCATCTTCGCCTAAAAGTAAAACAGAAATTGTCTCAAAAAACCCTACGAGCGTAAATCATCTCCTCTCACACTCGTGACATACACCAGCTAACAGCTGATTTCCATATCAAGGCCAAAGCATTGAGTATGTGTTTTCAAGGCTAAATGGAGGAGACAACAAGGGAGAAAAGAAGGAAGGGAAGAATTCACCCGCTCAACTTCGTACAAAGAAAAAAAAATCACCCTCCTTTTGACGTTGAGCATGTGTAAGCACAAATGGGGTCTGTCTCCAAGTCACAACAATGCAACCTAAGCCCCCCGAGAGCTGAGGCCCAGTTACGAGACCTCCCTGACATGCATATGTATGCACCCAAAAATAAAATGCATCGCCAGTAAGTTCCGGATAAACGCATGCTAAAATCAACAAATCATAAAAGAACTTAATACATTTTGCTCACCTAAAAAAAACTGTGCATGGTGATTTAAAGGAAAACTATAAAAAATGTCCCTCTAATCCCAAAACAATTTGCACAAATAGAAGAAAAATACAAATGTTATTAAGGTCTTATGCCATCATTGAAAGAACAGTGCGAGATACTTCTAAACACGCTGACATCGACCCACTATCAACGCAGAATTCTAAATACACACGGCACGGCGGAATTTATAAACACACTACAACACTCATGGATGTAATCACGCCTATTATTAAACACACCCACAAAGCTCCGACTGAATTGGCCAACCCTCGAAGGCTTCTCAGTGAACAAATCTGCTGACCCTAATAAAAAAGAAATTCTTAGCAGCAGACCACTGCCCGACTATCTATCTCCTATTTCCTAACACCTACAAGAATCCCTAATTCATTTACACAACCAGTCTCTCCAGAAACGTAACCCAAAACAGCCTTTTTCACCCTGACACCAACTGTTACGCCCTTGGAGAGGACACGACATGTAAAACTTACCTCTTTGAAATACATTGGGAATGATGATACGAGCGGCTGTAATGGTGGTTGTCGCCCCCCCCCCCCCTTCTTTTTTCCCCTGTCTCTCTCTCTCTCTCTCTCTTTCAGCCGACCTCTCTCTCTCTCAACTTAAATACAATCCACAAACCATATTTACCTAGGTTCTTAAATCAGACCTATAATTATATATACTTTATTTATAAAGATATATGCAAGAGTCTAACCATCGGAAAAATTTGAATAATTTAACTAATTGAAACCAAGATTTCTCAATTGAACTAGATACATAGTAAACGGACCGTTTAAAATCTTACCTAGATATTAAAGGACATATGTAGTTTAATGCATACATATATACTCATATATAAATATATATATATATATATATATATATATATATATATATAGATATATATGATATATATATGAGAGAGAGAGAGAGAGAGAGAGAGGAGATAAGAGAGCGAGAGAGAGAGAGAGAGAGAGAGAGAGAGTAGAGAGAGAGAGAATTTATATTTGTAAGTTTATACATTTATTCCTTGGGGTAGACTGTTAACTGGATTCATTATGTTTCTGCCCAAACCTTTTGCTCATCTTTGCATTACCACCACTCCCACTCCCACTCCCACTCCCCACCAGCCAAACATATCAGAAATTGCTAATGTTTGCCAAAGTGTTTTTGCTTTTAAAAACTTACATATAAAAATTACAAAGTAGAAGTTCTACTCGCCATGAAGTTCTGCATGCATGTCCGCAAATCTTGTAAACAGATAATTAATGCTTATTTGAATGCTGATTGGCAATATATTTTGATGATTTTATATGACAGTAAACAGGAAGGGAAATCTCAAATATCAGTGGTATTCCAGGTGGACACACTAAAGAAGGTAAAATAAGATTAACTATATAAAATAAGTATTTTATATCTTTTCATATTTTGACGTGCTAGGTGACTGTTATCGTAGTACATCCACCTTCTTCATTTTTTTATGTTTTACATTCAGCGATATTAAAAAAAATCGAGAGTTTACGAATCAATCATTATAATAATTTTCATTGTCACCTATATACTTAGGCAATTTTCACGATCCTTTCAGATTCCAAATAGAAAGCAAACTTCGTTTATACTACTTTTTTGGTCTGGTGACTTCATATACCCGTCTGTTTCACATTTGAAGAAAACACTTCCCTGAGACTAAAATTATTCTTCTCCATTTCTCCTCTGAGTGAGTTAACAAGAACTACTCACGATTTCTCTAAAATGCTTAACCTTTCCAAACACTGAATCAAGGTTGCGTAAATCGTCCCTCGGAGAAAATACACAGTGAATATTTGTCAGGGTTCTGTAATTTCGTTTACTTTTCAGCTGTCTGTCTGTCTGTTTGTCTCTAGTTTGTTACATAATTTGTTTCTTTATAAAGTCTAAGAAATATTTTATGCAATAAAACCTTACCTTGGTGATAATTTGTGTAAAAATAGTCATATCGCTTCATGTTTTATAAAGCGATTTCTTTCATTAGATCTCAAAGACAAATTTGTTTACTAATCTAACATTGCAAAAACTGTTCCCATCTACCGTCACACATTGAATTACAATGATCAATTTTCATTTTGTTATTCACAATATTAGGCTCTTTACCTTTAGTAAATCAACGAGTCTGTCGAGTTCCAAAACTATAGAGTAAATAAATCCTAATCAGGTGGATATTGCATAATATTTGGGCCAATCCTGAGCTAAAAGCTGTGTTGTAGATTATTTACATTTTGTCAGCGTCAGGGTAACCCGCTTTATTTTGAAAGATAATGTAATGGAAATCGTTTTCTACACACTATTTACAAGGCAGAGGAGTGGAGGGTTGTGGATCCACTACGTAAGGGAAAGTCCCTAAATAGCTTATTATATTTCATAATGAATGAGTGGTTGCAGAAGGTACAACCCCGACATTGCTACATTGCAAAATGTTAGTGGTTTGGGTAAGAACTTAATTTGCTTCAAGACATATATTGCCAATAAATTGTTGTGTAACTATTGAAGGGATAACTTATGCCCAAAATTTCACATGGGCCAGGGGCGCGCGCGTTTTACTCCCGGGGGTTAATATCAAAAGAATATAATATAATATCGCATCCTAGTGAGGTGTAATGTACTGTCCGGTCTGGAGGATGGGGTTTGCAGTATTTACGTACACTAAAATTATAATATGAAATGCTTTAATAAATTAAATATTTAGTCTTAGAACAGGGAGTGTGCATAAATATCGTGCAAAAAATATGAATATGATAGATAATTATTTAATGGTGAAGTAAAAGTTTAAAGAGTAAATATTGATCAGGGTTTGTTTGTATGGAAGGGGAATGAAATATTAAATGTGTTGGGATGAGGACAAGGGAAGTTTTATGAAGGAAAAGATATTATTACAGCAGTGTAAATGTAAAGATCAAATATAAGAAAATAAAATAAGTTGTCAGGAAAAAACATTGCAAATAAAGGAACTTAGAAAAATAGACGCAAATGGATAAATGTTGTCTAATGAATAAAATCTTGGAAAATTTGTACTTGGGAAGGCAAAGATCATAAGTTTGCGCCAAAACTAACCGAAGCTCGTAAATCCATCTCATTTTGAGAAAATGGAAGTATTAGGTGCTTTAAATGTCTATAGCAATTAGTTAAAAGCAGGACTTCATTACTTGTTGAACGCGAAGGATACAGTAAAGTCTTACAACAGCTTGGTTCATTGGTCTGATAAATAAGTGGTTCGATTTAATGTCAAGCAGACATCCAATCATGGCACTAAGTAACGTAATGGATCCTGTTATAAGCAAGATATTACTGCAAGTTGTAAGTGTTTCATGAAATACGTATTGTATTTAATGCACAGTGGAAGCCAGTTCAAACTAGAGTGATATTGTCTACCACTTCGATTCTTAATCTCAAAAATAATTATTTGGCCAAAGGTCACAGATTTTTACTGACATCCAGATTCACTCAAGTGTCCTCATGGGGAAAATAGGGATCAGGTTAATGCTATACACAGCTGACTGAATGGTGGCGACACTGACCGATCTCTGCAATCTTTGATCAACAAAGTGATAACTGAGGCCCGAAAAAAGCTTTACCAAGTCACCAAGTCATTACGAAAAATATGCTCGTTTCTAATGTGATTTCTTATCAGTTTATTTATCGTTGATATTCTATTCCAAATAAATAAGCCCTGTTGCTTGTGTGATTTAAATATTAATTTTATCGCTTTTGTAACTTTTGCATACATATTCCCTAAAATTACCAGCATTTTTAGGCATGTTAACGCTAGCCTATTTTGCTATAGGACCTTTGTTCCCTTAAGTCGAAACTTCCAGGTAGACCAGGGGTTCTCAAAGAGGTTTATATCGACCCTCAGGTGTCAATAGGATCATCCAAGTTGTCTATGAATATAGTCAGGGGGTCAAAAGGGGGTCGATGAATAACTAACGTGTTAGAGAATTAAGTTACATATACTCGTACATCTAAAGTTCCAAACATAGTTTCTTACTAGGTGTTACTTTTTTTATCATACTGAATGTCAAGTACTAAACTAATACTACTCTAATTGATTCTGACATTTTTTTTTTTGAAATATTAAATGCTAGTTAGGGGGTCGATAGAAAATTTGAAACTTCAAAAGGGGGTCGAGAAGTTAAAAAGTTTGAGAACCCCTGAGGTAAACAGACCTTTGAAGATTAATCTGCGACGATATGGACTTTTGTATACTGAGATATAAAAAAGATTGCTTTTCAGATCACAAAACAGATTTGCTACGTTTTAAGTTTTATTTCTTAAGTTCCAAGTTCTTTCGTAATATTTTCTTCCTTTTATAATTCAATTTAATTTATACTTTCAGGGATTCTTTGAAACATCGGGGAGAATTGGAGAAGGAATAACAGCAGACCTGTATTTACTTCTGATACAGGAAATTCTCTCTTCACAATAAGTTAACCAGCAATCAGTTCATTAGTTTTTAAGTTATCTGTACCATTAAAGTTTACCCTTTATTCAAATCAAAAATATTTTTTACATCGATTTGTTTCATCCATTAAATTTTTCCCCCAGACCATTTACAAATGTTGACATCTGACTGGAGCCAAATCTTTTTCTCAGCCAAAAAATTTCCGATGATTTTTTACCCGAATGATTAAGCTTTAAAAACATTTATTCCCTCTGGTTTTTCATATGCGATAAGAGTAAGGTTGAAATATGCATTACTAATTAAGCGCTTTTTATTTGTCGTCAATATTAAGAAAAACCCAGTTTGCAAGCTAATTTAGAAACTAATTAGGGTAAGTTTTATAAGCTTTGTTAATCAGTGGTGAGGGGGAAAAATTTGATTGTGTATTCAGAAATATATTTGAACAACAAAGACAGTGCTATAAAGGAATGAAACAGAAGATGCAGATAATCTGAAGACGGAAGCTAATGCTGAGCAAAGTCTCCAAATAAAAGCAGTGAATTCAATTAAATCTGCGAATAGCTGCTAGAAACCAAATAATAGGGGGTGAGAAGAAACATGGTAATAAAGGTGACTGTTTCACCTTTAATACCCTATTTCTCTCCTTGTGTGAATTGAGCAATCTTTTCCCCGCTCCTGGTTAAGGCAACTATGAAGCTTGTTAAAGAAACAGGCCATGAAGTCTCCACTTATTTCAGCGGAAAATTTTCAGACGTCTGCGTAGTTCAGCTATAGACGTAGAAGAGGAATTTGTTAAATGGTGTTTTACGTAGCATCCCTTTTATCTTCTCATCACCGTGCAATCTTAAAAAATAGACCCGAAGAAATTTTCATGGGAAAACTAACGTTAAATGTTTTCCAAGGGAAATCTGTTCATAGTAAGAGTCGTAAAAGCGATAACGTGGGAATTTCTCACAAACATTTCCAGCATAAGATTATGCTCATTCATAATTATTCTTGATAAAGGAACCAGTCTCTGCTGATCTAATGAGAATATCTAAAGGAAACTCTCCAAGATAATAGTTGAACAAATTTGGCAAAACTAAAGAGTTCTAGGTTCTCCACTTCTGGTTCCTTTGTTGATAATAGATTTTTCTAATCAAATGATTAACCTACATTCTGGGGTCTGCCTCAATACAAAAGAAAGCTTTAGAAAAATATATGCTTATGTTCTTTATTTTATCCCAGACAAAGTCATTTCAATTTACTGACAGAATATTTGAAACTAAAAATAGGATCACCTAGTAATGCTTTCGATATCCAATTTAATCATTCTAATAACTGAGCCTTTAACGCAAATTTGGCAAAAAGGTCATGGTTACATTGCACTCCCGAAGGTAGGAATGAGGGCTCCTCTGGTGACAAAGGATTTAGAAGATGATTGAGCGCTCCCAGCTAATTTCCTCCTGATACAAATGACAACAGAATTTAGTTTTCCATTCTGGTATTTTTACTGTTGCTTTTTCAACATTCGCTCCTTTTTCTTTGTTTTATTCTTTCTATCTCAGTTATCAAAGTACATATAATTCTTTAATTCCCGTCATTTCTTGTTTCATTTCCCCTATTTCTTTAACTTCTTGTTGTTTTTATATCTTGAAATGTATTACCAGTTTACAATCATCTGAACCCTTGAGTCTCTCTGTAGTTCTTTCATTTATTACCCTCCTGAGCATATATATATTGCACGCTCTTTTTTTCTTGCTTATATTCTCTCTTGTCTGTTTATCATCCCTGTATGTCCTGACACCACTTATCTTCCAAGATCGCTTTCTCTCATCCTCCACACCGTTGTAGTTCCTCTTGACATATCATTTCACTCATACTGCAGAAAGAAAAAAGAAAGAAAGAAAGAAAAATAACGACAGTTACGCCCGCCGTAACGCGACTTTCCCAGGCTGTTTACGAGAGTTTATTATGCGCATGCGCGTGTGTTTTCTAGGGCCCGTCCCTTGCTGACATGGGGCTACTCGGCCAATCACAAGACGGAAAGCTAATGCCGTAAAATGACGTCATCTCCCTTTCTGCCAATCATCGGAGGATGAATGATGTTGAAAAAGTGTCGTGTATTTTGGGAAATAAGTACGAAATTTTTTTTTTTTTTTTTGTCCTTATTATCAGTATCATTGCATAAATAAATTGGTATGTGGAATTTATTCTTTTTATCATTACATTTCTTCCAACCAACGGTATGGCTGTTCGGCCAATCACAGCTTTGAAAAAACAGTGACGTAGATTACGTCATTTCCCTTTCTGCCAATCATCGGAGGAGGACGAATGACGTTTAAAAATGTTGTTCAATGCGAGACAGAAACATCACAATGAAATTTAGATTTCAATTAATGATTGAAATAATTGAATGGCTTTTATCCCATTGTAGTCTAAATTTATTTATGGTATTTTAGTCACATTTTAAACTAGTGCAATGTTGCATAGTGAATCTACCACCTAAGGCATTTACACTTCGGAGAATATGTTTCCTGCATGTCACAAGCTGTGGGTCCGAGAAAAACACGCGCATGCACATAAAAAAAACTGTCGTAAACATAGCCTTGGAAAGTCGCCGACGGCTGCTGTAACCGTAGCCCAAGCGAACCAAAAAAAAAAAAAAAAAGCTCGCGCGCACAAACCATTGAGACAGAGTTTCACAGACGAAGTCTTTTATGGACACTCTCTCTCCAGTTTTTCTTATAAAAGAAGGGATAAAAGTTTCTTTTTATTTTTATTATAAAGATATTTCCTATTTGCCCCTTTTAATTAACATAAATAATCATATTTCCCTCTATTATGTTTCATTTCTTCCTTCTTTGTAACAAATATTAGCTCAGTTGCCTAAACCGAGTGTAATCGTTTAGTTTGGTACGCGTGTAACGTATTGCCACAAGCGAGCACAATCGTTCAGTTCAATATATGTGTAACCTAACTTCAGCTGCACAACGCCCTAGCAACTAGAGAAAAAAAAAAAGACAATTTTGTTTTAATTATTTACCTCTGGCTATGCAGTAAATGTCCAAGATTATGATAATGAGGTGCAAAAACAAAATACATTATTTTTAAATCAGCTACAAAGGTATTTAGTGAAATGGCTGAAACTGTTTTCACTATCCTAGTTGGCCGAGGAGCACGTTTTGCTAAAGCACATTGAAGGTCGGCATCTTACATTCATTCAGTGCCATGGGGAGCGCGTACCCACTGACAGACCTTTGTCGTACCCCAGGTTGAAAACCCCTGGACTAGAATGATGATGCAATAGCCCAGAGGTGCTCATTGCCACGTCCTCTTGCCACATCACTCGATTTTATTTAGAAAAGCTATTTTGAATTCATAAATTAATGTCTAAGTGAGATAAATTCAAGAATATTGTTCAGAATATAAACATAAAACTCTCCCTCTTTAAATTTTATCTTGATGTACGGTAACCGTAGTGGCTACTGTATTTCCATAATTTTAATTGCGAATTTCCTAACTTGATGTTCTCCATCATTTTTTCACAGCCTGGCTGCACAAAAGGCGGCGTTCCAAAACCAGGTTAGCCCTTATCTAGTACAATTACCAGTGGAACATCCAAGCGACAAGTGTCTCTCCCACAAATCCGTGTCTAAAAGTGGATATACGTATACGATGTAGAAGAATCATTCAATCAAGGTACGCCAGTGATTCTACTCAACCACGGGAATCTCTCCAAGATCACGGTGTTTTTCCAAGTAGTCAGACGCGACTCTACAAGCAATTTCAGCGTTATGTTATCCTGTTTTAGGAATAGGTTTCACGGACTAGTTGTGGTGATTTTATCTTTAAGTGACCAGAGTGGAACTATCGTGTTCTTGGCTTGTCGCGGCTACCAGGGATATCGACTCTCCTGTTTGTTCGTTCATGAAGTACCGTGCGCCATGATGAAGTGTTACCCTAATCGTCGCACATACCATCAAGAATTTGGTGGACCGGAAACTTTGCTCGCTCCGTGTTCACTTGTAGTCGTGCACCCGTTCTGCAACCTTTTCGAGAATTAGTGCACACGAATAGCAGCCCGTGTGTTGTCTGCTATTCCAAGTAATGCTCGCACTGTTCGAGCATGCTGCATATATCTCACTTATATCGGTAAAATACATTTTAAGCGAATTGAGGAATTGAGTTCGCTTCTAGAAAGTTTATTCTTAAATATTCTATATATAAAACCCACTTCTCTATTAGATGGTTGTGGCCATACTTGCTTTCTCTCTTCTGGCAGGTCGCTGTTTTCAACCTGCTCACTCCTAAAATCCTCGCTGATATGACTGTGCTGCGTTATCTCTCTTTTCTTTTAAACTCCTAAAGGTAGAGTGTGTGGATAACAATAGGTTATCAATAGCTAGAATTTAATACAGTCCACTGGACATGATAGCCTGTTGAGAAATTTGTCGCTTTGTAAAGATGGTTTCGTAGTGCCCCTCTTAAAAGGTCTCCACATCTTTCATAATCATGTAACCATCAAGTTCATAAAAATTTTTGACGTTTCTAGGAAGTTGGTGAAAGCTGCTCTTCCCTAGAACTAATTGCAAGTTACCAAAATCAATTTTTCTTACTTTTCTCCTAGATGTTCTCTCTCTCTCTCTCTCCCTCTCCTCCTCGGCACTTCCGCGGGTGGGCTGGGCATCTCTCTCTCCTCCCTTCCCTGTCTCGCTCTCTCAGGTCTCTCCTCCCCTCTCTCCCCTCTCCTCGTCTCTCTCTCTCTCTCTCGGCGAAGATAGTAGTAGTACCATTAGGAAACAAAATTTATCTCCTTTTGGGTTCCTTTAGGTTGCTAAACACAGTAGTTAATAGACAGGACGGAGCGAGAGCGATTCTAATCTCTTGTAATAGCATTTAGTTTGAGGGAAGGTCTCCTGATCTGACTTAACAGCACTGCTTATTAAATTTTTCCCACTCAGAAAAGCTCATACGGAGTACATCTATCCACTAAATCCTTCAGTAAACTTGCATGTAGGGGATTTTTTTCTGCAAGGCTATTTTGAACTCTTTTCGTGCAATGATTTTTTTTCCACTTCACATCTTTTCTTCAGTCAAGGCGGCAACCTCGAAGCTCTTTAAATTTTCCATTTTCTTCATCACTCCCTTCCTATTGAAAGATCGCTTTTGGTTATCATAAGAATTCTCTTGAGTAGAGAATAAGGACCACAAGCTGCGTAGAAATTTTCGATAAAAATTCCTTAATTTTTTTTTCATATTTTCACTAGCTGTTTACAACATGTTAGGCCTTACATTTATACTTACTTTTTATCCTACCAGCAGGTATATCAGATATTATTAAAGGTTTTAATCAATATAATATTCTTAATTTAAAATATCATCTTTAACATCTCTCTCAAAACATTATCTTCCCTGAAAGACAACGCCAACTGTTTCTAAATGTTACTAATATCTCATCCGAAAAAATACATTTACTTCATATTTTCGACCAAGATCAAAGAAGAGGATCTGAGGAAAATCATGAATGCTCTAAATAAATGGGTCGAAAAGGAGCCAAAACCAGGCAGAGAGCGAAAGTATAGTTTAAAACGACTACACTTACCACCCGTAGTAGAGAAGTTGCTAACATTTGAAACCTAAGAAAACCGTTAACCTCCGTTAGCCACCATATCATGGAAGATGAAAAAAATATAAATGAGGACAAAAGTTCAACGATACTTCATAAGCAACAAAATTCAACCAAAGAATGCATGAACTTACCTATGATAATAAATTATAACATTAATGGAGCTTTTTAACAGTTCTGAAATCTCATTGGCTCTTGAAGAATCATTGCTTTGGACAGCGCCTTCCTTCCTGCAACGATGGTTGTGTGCACTCTTGCGAGCTAGCTGGAGTACTTAAGGGAGAGTGTAGTATTATTAGAGTTGATATTCGCAGATGAAGGATCCTGATTAATTCGCTCATTAGTGATACCACTGGTTACCAAACTTTGCGCTAATAACATGTTTCGACCAGCCCATTGGTCATCTCATGGGCAGCTGAGATGAATCTGGAAACACAGGCGCGTGCGGCAGTATTATAGGCGTCTCTGATATCGTCAAATTCTCATTGGCTGCTGAAGGATGATTTTCTTGGGCGGAGGCTTCTCTCATAAAATGATGGTTGTGTGCAGTCTTGCGTGCTAGCTGGAGTACAGTAATAATATGATAATAACATTTTGGCAGGAGACCTTCTTTTCGGCAAACCTCATCGAAAGGAACTTCGGTGACGTTTGAAGTGGAAAGATCCGCTCTGAAGAGAATGCAACCAAATTTTTATGAAGTACTTATTTACAAGGAGGAAAATGGAAGAGAGGTATATCTGAATGATGCAGGGATAAAGGGTATTAATTAGATTAGGTCCGAAAATACTTGTGGAAGTGAATGTGGCAATGAAGAGATGAAAGCAAAAAAGGCATCATGAGTAAATTGAGATACAAGTGAAAGACTGTAGTACTGAGGTCATTTCACCACAAGGGAGAGATGTCACCGAAACGTGGGGAAAATTTTTTTTTTTTTAACTTGTATATGAATGAAGGCAAATTGGGTGAATGTAAGAACTAGAGTAGCAGTACCATATTAGAGATACTTTAGAAGGTGCATTATTAGGTTTGTATTGAAAATGAGAATGAAATGCAAGTAGTCAGAATACTGATTGGAGGAGCGCAGACTGGAGTAGACTCTGTGGCAGGAAGGTTTGTAATGAAACAGTGCATATTGAAAGGAAGAGAGAAAAACTGGGTAGCTGTGAGGCTAATAGTTGGTTTGTGTAGTTTATATTGACTAATCAAAATTAAAATGGTTAAAAGATTTCGAAGTGTGTGTATAATTTGAGAAGGAGCGTTTTTACGCCATAACTTACTAATCTCTAAGCGAAGTAACTGTAAATTGCTGCTTTGTTATAATATAAGGACATAAGGATAAAAAGGAGACCTAGGTTTTAGATTGCAGAGGCTTATTGTCCAAGAAACAATGGTGCTTGCAAGAGAGAGAGAGAGAGAGAAAGAAAGAGAAAGAGAGAGAGAGAGAGAGAGAGAGAGAGAGAGAGAGAGAGAGAGAGAGAGAGATATTCCTGTTCGTATATCAAAAAAAATAAAGGCTATTAAATGCTTCAAAATTTCACCAAAGTAGATTCCCATATTAGAATTCTAAACTTTCGCGCGCGGCGAGAGAGAGAGAGAGAGACTTGCTGAAGGTAACAAAAACTTGGTATAGACTATCAGATTATGGAGGAACACAAGAGAAATGGGAATAATTGCAGTCTACAGGTAGCTATTGACGAAGAGCCTCTTATCTAAGGTGACATGGGGAAGTAAAAATCAATATAAGAAAGATGAAACGAACTAAGCTAATTCTAAAGAGATAGAAGGCTTTAGAATACGATACGAGCTAAACGAAATCAGAGATTAGGTGAACTATAGTAAAGTGGTGACATTCGTGACGACAAAGCGATATCCATATACGACAGTTCCGCTTTTGACACGTCCAGAGTTCTCATCGTTTCTATTACATTACCGAGATCCAGCGCAAAACTTCAAGATACAATTATTTCACGTTGAAACAAAATTTAATTCATCATATTACATAGTACGATTCATTATTTTGACAGTTTAGAAACTGCATAAATTAGAAAAATTGCACCTATTTATTAGGAGTAGTTTAAATGGAAATATTCAGTTGAAAAGAAGGCAAACTAAAACGAAAATGCAGTTTCTCTCAAAGATATACGAGTTTACTGAAAAAAAGCAACATGCAAATACTAAGCGCTGCAAAACCATGAAGCATGCATAAGCAAGTGCCTTTGAATCACTGAAGTGGTAATGCACATGGCATCTCACGTTATCTGAACGAAGGTATGTTGCACTTTTCGCAGATTATATTGCTGTGCATACCATGAATATGAAGAGGAAAGCGCATCGAAACATTACTGTGGTGCGCGAAAATATACAACACTTTGATTAATTTTACTTTGAATGTGTAAAAGTACTCTGCTTTAATCCACTGCTGAATACTTTGCTGTGTGACATTGATAAGGAGAGGGATATGATCACAACAACAGAATGAAAGTCAATAAGTCAAGAAACAGCTAATGCCTTTGATGCAACAGCATACAAAAATAATGTATGTACTCTCTCTCTCTCTCTCTGTATATATATATATATATATATTATATATATATATATATATATTATATATTATATATATATGTATATATGACTGGTAAAAATTTTCTGTTACAACAGAATTCCATCTAATAAAAGGAGCCCATAAAAACACCAAAATATAGAGAGAAAAGTACTATATTTCAGAGACTGCTGTCTCCCTCTTCAGGTACATGAATATGAAAAGTTTACAGAAAAGGTGATATTTATACCAAGAGGTCCATCCACAGGCAAGCCAATTTAGGTCACCCCCGCTGATAATCTTCCTTTAATCTTCTTAAGTGTTGGTTGAATGAAAATCTTGTCGATCGTATCTGAAATCCATGCTCCTTTTGAGATGTTCATTACCTGCATCTCTTTTATTAAGGCCGATTCCATCATTTGACTCTTGTACCGGCAGTTGCTGCTATAAATCACAAGTGACAAATTCCAGTTTATTCTATGGTTATGTTCATGTATATGGTTGAAAATAGCTGAGTTCTGTTGTCTATACCTAACTGACCATTTGTGTTGTATTAATCTCTGGGGAAGTGATTTACCTGTAAATCCGATGTAAGATTGGTCACACTCCTGGCATGGGATTTGATAGACCCCAGTGTCCTTGGGAGATGTCTTTTGTTGGACATTAATCAGGGATTTGGCTAAGGTGTTTGGGTAAGTAAATGCAAAAAGGGTTAAATTTTAAATTTTCCGATGGTCTGAGTCACCTTAATCGTGTCCGGGTGTGGAATTTTTATTTTATTGTTGGGTGTATCTCTGGTCTTGTCTTTAGGGGATCGGTAGAAAATTACATTTGCTTTGTGAATTGCTCTCTCAATTATATGGTCAGGATACTTTAAAGAAGAAAGTTGCTTACGAATTAGTTCAAATTCTTTTTCCAGGAAATCTGGAGAACAAATTCGTAAGGCTCTTAAGAACAGATTGCTGGCTACACCTATCTTGATAGCAATGTCGTGATAGCTAAAGCTGAGGATGTCCCTGATACTTGTTATCTTAAACCTTACAGAATTTGCATTTTCCTACAAGGAAGTTAATAAAATTTTGGATAATCTTGATAGCTGAGGTGGAGAAGAATCTGATAGTTTCTTATCTTTGTTTTTTAAGAAAGTTTCTAGTGTGTTGTCTCCCAAGATAAGTAGTTTCTATAGAGTTTCATGCCGACATGGTATCTTTGCAGATGAGCACAAGGTTAGTAATACAATGCCTGTTCCAAAGGGTGCCATATCTGCAGACTGCAGTGACTACAACCAAATTTATATTCTCCCTGTGCTCTCCAAAGTTGCTGGAAAACTTATTTTTAAGCCACTATACAAGAATGTAAAATCTAAAGGATTGTTAGTTGATAATCATTATGCATATAGGAAGCAGTTAGGTACATGCAATGCTCTTTTATACTTGACTTGCCAAGTTAGTGTTCTTCTCCCATTATTATTTTTATTGTTTAAACGTGATATGGTTGTTGGCTCGCAAAAAAGATTGTTCAGTAAGCTGATGATGCAACAGTTGTGGGTGTAATAAAGTCTCTGCTTATGAGAAATGAAGCTGCCTTCAGCCTCAATCAGGACATAGACCGGATCAGGGAATGATGTAGTCATTGGGGTATGAGGCTGAACTACAAAAAAAAACAAAAACAATATCAATTAGCAGATCTCGCATGGATTTCCTACCCCATCCTCCCATTTCAGGTGGATGGAACTTTGGCGAATGAGTCAGAGGACCTAAGTTTTGAGAAACATCAAATGAAAATTTCACCAAATGCTGGACGAAAGTTAGGTATTATTCGTAAGGTCTCTTACATTTATAACAGCGATAAAATCAATGCAACCTATTTTAGGTGGTTTGTGCATTCTTTACTAGATTACTGTTCTGCGGTGTGGATGAATGCATCTGCCATAGATTTATTTCTTTTGGATACAATGGTTCGCTGTGATAGGTTTTTGCTTTGTAATAGTAGTAATTATGGCTTGGGCCATCGACCGATGGTCTTTATTTTAACTAGATTCGATGGACAGAAGCACCAATACGCAATAAATGTACCTTAAGGTCGAACTTCTCAGTTTCAGAGGTCCTTAATTGCTCACACCATTGGACTATGGAACAGCCTTCCAGGGGATTTCGTGCAACTGGATCTCAAGAAGTTCAAGCGAAGATTCAAGACATTAATGCCCTAATTCTATTCTCCTTGGATTTTGATACATTTTTATATATTTACTAATCTATTATTTTTTCTTTTCTAATAAGTTGGATCGCTTCTTGGGTTGATTACAGTTTAGTTGCCCGGGCCGCCAAGGTAAGTAGTTCTCGCAAAACTTGTGCCAAAACAAACCATCTGCCATCTTGTTTGTATTGCTCCGCCGATTCCCTAGCAGACGAAACCCGTAGGCAACTAAACTGTAAGTGCTCCGCGGGTTGATTACAGTTTAGTTGCCCGGGCCGCGTAACACCATTTTGCCCGGTGTCAGGATCAGTAGTTTTGTTTGAACGATCCTGGTTGGGTAGTTTCCCTGTTTCTCCTGCTTTTCGGTATTTTCGTCTACATGACGAGTTTACTTTTGTCACACTGTGAGTGACTGAGTCAGTCAGGCTCTGGGTGGCAGACAGACAGGTTCTTGGCAACACTCGGCCAAGAAGGCAGTAGCTGAGTAGCAGTATGGTTACTTGATTTGAGCAGCAGGTATTGGTCACCTGTTGTCTTTGGCAGTTGAAAGCAGTTGAAGCATGGTTACTGGATTTGGACAGCGGGTGTTGGTTACCTGTTGTTGTCTTCGGCAGCTGCAGGATGTAGTCATCTGTGGAGCAGAGTGTTTCCAGTGAGACAGCCAACCGGTTGTCTTTTCGACTTCGCCGCAGTCATGTTTATTTTTGGATATGTTCTTGTCAGCGGTCATGGGCTGTTGTGGTGACTTGATGGCGATTGTCTGGTGATTTGCTACATCCTCTTTGACAGTAGAGACTGTCTTGACGTCTCTGTAGAGATGGTAGTTTTTGTGTGTGGCGCTGCCTGAAGTTCTGGTATTACCTTTGAGGTATTGTTGTTAATGTTATTTATACTGTGTATGTAATTAAATGTCTTATAATTGGTGCTGAGTGAATTTAATAATTCTTTATGCTGCTTTGGGGATTTATCACGGCTATTATTATGCTGTCTATTTTTGGAGGTTTACTGATTTAATCAATTGAACATTTTATTGTGCATGATGTTTTATTTAGTGTGGAGCAAGTGTATGGCTCAGAAATTGATTTGCTATTTAAATGTATAATTTGAATTGGATGTTCATTGATTTTTCACTGCTGCTGTTAAGGATTTACTTTTGTTTATGAATGTTTGTTGTTCTGTCTGAGAATATGAATTATCTAAGGATTCATTTATTTGACTTTAAATGTTAATGATCATTTAATGTAGTGTCGTCGCCTAGAACCTGTACTCATTTGTAAATATGTACCTATATATGTAATAAATTAGATTTAAGGCTTTTCTGATTTTTTTTTCACACCCTCTTCTGTGGTATGTCTGTTCCTCCGGCCATTCCAGTCCCATATTTTAATTTTTATTGAAAGAACCTGATGAACCATCAACGGTTCATAACACCGGTCTTAATCACTCCGCCAAGGTAACGTAGTTCTCACAGACTACCCGCAGCCGACCCGAACCGAACCCACGGAACCGACCAGGCCCGAACCCGAACATGCAACAACATGAAAGCCAAAACAAACGGCAGCCATCCTCTTTGTATTAGTCCGCCGATTCCCTTCGATATTTTTACCCTTGCCCAACTAATCTTTAGGAGCTCCACTTTATTTTACATTATTCGATATTTTTACCCCTGCCCAACTAATCTGTAGGAGCTCCACTTTTTTTTTTTTTACATTATTCGATGTTATTACCCTTGCCCAACTAATCTGTAGGAACTCCAATTTTTTTTACATTATTCAATATTTTTACCCTAGCCCACATAATCTGTAGGAGATACATTTTTTTTTCCTTTTTCGATATTTCTTTCCTTGCCCAACTAATCTGTAGGACCTCCATTTTTTTACATTTTTCGATATTTATTTTCCTTCTACTTGGCCCTTAATCCATCTGCCAAGATAACTAGTACCAGGAACGGACCTTGCCTGACCCTGCCCGACCCTTCGCCCTCAGTCTGTTCCTGCTTCTCAGCTTGTACAGTGCTACGATCATAAGTACCATGTCTTTTACTGCCGATAATTTTTCGTGTCCCACACGCGTGGATTTCGCTGCCGCCGTTCCCGTCACTCTGGAAGACATCTACACTTTGTGTCGCAATGAACAATCTCTCATTATTTATCTAATGAAAACAGGCCTACTGGGGGATTTTCGTGGCTTGTGTATGGCCTGTAATGAAGGCACCGTCGGACTTTTGAAAAAAGGGGGAAGTTTTCAATGGCGTGCAACGCATGGCACTGACTCAAATACATATCAATTCGCCACGGGTCCTTCTTCTCGAGGTCCCATCTCTCCCTGAAGAGCATACTAGTGCTTATAAACGGCTGGGTTCACGAGGCTTCCCAGAAATATATGCAACTTAATTTGAGGATCGGGTCGCCCAACACCCGTGGATTGGTTTAATTTCTGCCGGGACGTTTGTGTTGATATTCTGGTGATGGACAATCGGAAAATTGGCGGACCTGGTCACGTGGTCGAGATTGACGTGTCCAAGTTTGGTAGAAGGAAATTTAACAAAGGCAGACGTGTCGATGGTTGTTGGGTTCTCGGCGGGATTGACCGCCAAACAAAAGAAACATTTTTTCATGTTGTACCAGAAAGAACTACAGAAACACTTCTTCCTATTTTAATTGATAACATACACCCTGAGTCAATTGTCATTTCGGATTGTTGGAAATCATATCACAATTTAAGTCAACATTTCAAATCACACCGTAACATTAATCACGCATTGCATTTTGTAACAAACACGATAGAATCTACTTGGCGGGTTTTGAAACAAAATGTCTTACCTAGAAGTGGTACTGTTAAAAACTTGTATAATTCATATTTCTCTATGTATTGTGTTAAAAAACGTTATCTACCTTAAGTTGATTGTCCATTTAAAGCATTTTTAGATTTAATTAAACTTGTATATCATTTAAATAAAGTAGTTTCAACACCCGCTAAATTGAGGTCCAATGTCGCTGAAAACAAACAATCACGAGATGTCGCTCCCGCTGTACAAACGGATTCGTCACCTGCACTCGTGCCTCGTCCACAAATTCCCGTTGTTCAGTCATCTCGGAAAACAACCGTCCCGCCAAGAAAGAAAAAAAAAATCCTCTACCTAGAAGATTTGAACGACTCCGATTTTTCTTATTAAGTTCTATATTTCTTGGGGGGGGGGGGAACCGGCCAATCATTTGACGACTCGCTACATCTCCAAGGTAAGCTTATCAATGTAAATGCACGTTATGTTCATTATTTTGCCGTAATAAAGCACGCCATTGTATTTCCCGCTAAGCTGAAGTCAGGGCCGCTCAACACATCCTAACATTCGCGTTCGCTAGCAGTCCACGTGTTCGAACGAACAACGTGGCCTTGACTTTAACCAATGTGTTCTCGGAAATATTCACTGTGTTTAGTAAGGACATACGGGTGCCAGCCATCCGTAAGGACACGTTTTATTGGTTAGGTATTAATAATTGTTAACTTACTATGCCCCACGGCCAGGTAAGGACATGCAGACTAAGTTTAGGTTAGTTCCTTTGGTTAGGTAGCAATCATTGTTAATATACTATACTGGGGGTCAAGGGGGGTGAAGCCTCCCGGCCAGGTAAGGACGTGGAGACTAACTTTGGTTAGGTTGGTTCCTTTGGTTAGGTAGCAATCACTGTTAATATACTATACTGGGGGGTCCAGCCGGCCAGGTAAGGGCACGCGGCCTAAGTTTGGTTAGGTTGGTTCGTTTGGTTACGATCACTTCAGTTGGTCAGGTACCGCATTTCATGCATGAACGTTCTATTAGGCTAATAGCCCATATGTTCGGTCTACGAATGTTGAGTAGGGGGACAGTTTGGTTAGCCTAACACAACGGCGAACGTGAGCTCCAACAGTTTAGTTGGAATGGGAGCTCCTACAGTTTAGTTGGAACGGGAGCTCCTACAGTTTAGTTGGCCACTGGTTTCGTCTGCTAGGGTTTCGTGGTTTTTCGTGTTCATTGTCGTCGTTTGGTTAGCCTAACACAATGGGGAACGGGAGGTCTTACATTTTAGTTGGTACGGGAGCTCCTACACTTTGTTGGCCATGGGTTTCGTCTGCTAGGTTTCGTGTTTTTCGTGTTCATTGTCGTCGTTTGGTTAGCCTAACACAATGGGAAAAGGAGCTCTTACATTTTAGTTGGTACGGGAGCTCCTACACTTTAGTTGGCCATGGGTTTCGTCTGCTAGGGTTTCGTGGTTTTTTCGTGTTCATTGTCGTCGTCTGTGTCTACTCCCACCCTAAAACCCCACCCGCCAAAGATCCCCCCATACCGTTTTCATTAACTTTTAACAAATACTCCTGTGTTCTCCCCCCACCCAAAAACCCCGCTTCCCAAAGGGTCCCCCACCGTTTTTTTAGGTTTGTGGGTTTTCTGAGAATACACATGTTTTCAAAACTTGCGCCAAAACAAACCGTCCGCCATCTTGTTTGTATTGCTCCGCCAATTCCTTAGCAGACGAAACCCGTGGGCAACTAAACTGTAAGCGCTCCCTCTTCTTTATGTTTTTCCCTTTAACCCATTGTACTTCTTCCTAAAGAACATCATATTTTTTGGTTGCTTGAATTTATAGTCAATGGCCCCTGTGGGCTTGTTCCGTATGAATAACTTTCATCTTGATAATAATAGGCAAAGGCCCATTTATACCAAAATTGGTTAGAGGTTCCCTTCGCTACCCATTCGTGATAATAGTGTTCAATGAAGATTAAAGCAATTAGAGAAATAAGAAATCGAAGATGTGTAGTTGTTCAAGTCGTATAAAGCTCAACGAAGGAGCAAAGGTATAACAGATTCACATGTACATCATTGGAGAAACCTGCAAGGTAGAAGAAGCAACTCACAGAACCAATGAACCCCAGAAGAAGAAACTGACCAGGTATGGAAGCAGTTTAATCCAGGTTAATTAATGATTAGCAGAAAGTATTATAAAAGTAGGCGAGAAAGGGAATATAACTATAATACTTGTAATATTATAAACTAATTATTCTTTTCTTTTAGGACAATGGGGTACCATGACCATGTTATGAAATCCTTAGGTATTCATTGCTGTATAGAATATATCCAAATCTTTTTGAACTGAAAAGAATAGTGACGTCAGGGAGAAACACAAATGAAGCTGCTGAAATTTTGAGGTGAATGCGAGAAATCATGGAGAAAATAATATTTATCCAGAAAGCAAAGTCAGTACATGAAAAATATAATAAAATTTGTAAATAATACATGTCTAAAAACAATTAATCAAGCCAGAAATGAGTGATTATTTTGCAAATTTCCAATTAAAACTAAATGATACGAGATTTGAACCGGTTAATGCCAGTTGATGAATTTTTGTTAAAGTACGTTTTCAAGATATAAGGGTGGCAACTCAAAACCTGAATGATGGAAAGACGTCAGAAGTTATAGATGGAATTACTAGTGAGACTCAGCAGTGCATCAGTGAGGAAGTAATTGACTGACTGACCTCAGTGTTCAATGAATATCTCAGAGAGAAAAGGTATGAAAGGAGTAGATGTGATGAATAATGATGAGCTTATTAATCATAGTTGAAATGTGACATGCAATGTTTTAATTTTGTAGATCAACTGAGAACCGAAGACCTGATAGGAGAGCACAGTCGTTTCAAACAATGTACTGATCAAGTTTATTTGTGAAATATTTGTTCCAGAGCTGCATGTGGTAAAGAGTGAGTTATAGAGCACACCATATGATTGGATTTGTTGATAATTAGAAATAAGTTTTGTTTCTGAAATTAAATCTTGGACTTGTATATACAAGGAAGGGCCACTAAGTTTACTGCAGAACTGGTTGGTAGACAATAGTGTCCTTATCAATTCTTTGCTATTCAGTGTGCAAAGATGAAAGGCGTTTGGTCGACGAAAGATGAGGAATTGTAGGTGTAAGTTAGGAGCCTTTGAATTCAGCCGTAATTTTTTGCAAATGGAATATTGTAGATAAGACACAATGAAAGGACGCTTCAGATGTTGGTGAGCGAGTTTTGAAGGGGAGGAAGTCAAGAGAGGACATCAGAAAATGTCAGCACAGAAAGTAGAAGAATGAAAGCTCACAAAGGTATTTATAAATAAATGTCAATTTCACTATCAATGAATTCTGTCAAATAAGATCTTGGACTGTAATACAATGGTTAAAAACAACAAATACTTGCATATATAATGAGAAAGATTCATATAAAATTTCTTTTTCGCCGTATTTGTGTCTCAGGAAAGAACGGAGAGCAAAAATGACCAAAAAGGGGAACTGAAATAACAACACAGGAACACGGAACACCTACTATATTGGTAGCGAAGGCTAAACTGGGGTAAATACATGAAAAAAACACAAGGCCTCATAAAGCAAAAACATTTAGCAATAGAGAGCTGTGTTGACTTTTGCCACGATTTTAATGTCGTTGGCATCTATAATTATTTTACATATTTTAGCGTGGTTCCTTGATGTTATATTGATCAGGGTTCCATAGTTTGCTTCCAGTTCTGTAGCTAAACAGCTGATAAGAACAAACACGAACTTTCAGTTGTCTCCTGATGCATCCAAAAAATGTGGCCAGACCATATCAGGGACATGCTTATAGAAAATGCATCAAGCGATGTGAAACGTCGACTCTTAAATAAATGTATGCAAATAGAACGCCTTTCCATGTATTCATGATCGTGTGTATATATACATCACACACACACACACACACACATATATATATATATATATATATATATATATATATATATATATATATGTGTGTGTGTGTGTGTGTGTGTGTGTGTGTGTGTATGCATACCCACACACACACATATATATATATATATATATATGTAATAAGTACATTTTAGAATTACATAATCTCGTAAATAAAACCCATGACCTGAGGTCATTGGCGAATTAGGAGGGTCCTACGTGACCAAGGCAAATCAGATCACGCTATTGAATGTCCTGCGAGTAGCCTGGTTTAAGTTTGTTTTGAAATGTCATCATGTTGTATATTGTCAACCTTTCACAAACACCTTCCATGGGAAGCGGTTGACCTGTTAACCTACGCCGGAAACTTGTAACTTCCGAGCCGGCGGACTACGTATTGTTTTTATGTGAATCGCTGAGATAGCTAATGTTTCGCTATCGACGTGATGTTCTAAGATTTCAGTTCATTTCTAGCGTCAAAACGGAACGGTCTCACGACCGAACTGTCTCTCTTGTTATGGAGTTACAGAATAAAGTTGTTGTACTATTTTCAACTTATCCGTTTGAATCGTCTCCTTTACTTTAGGAAGAACCACTCTAAGATATCACATAGGAGAAAGAAGGAACCAGAAATACTTACGAATGACAGTCGTAAGGAAAAACAACAGTCTTTCGCAAAGCGAAACGACTAAAATATATATATAATATATATATATATATATATATATATATATATATATATATATATATAAGAAGAAAATAAGAAATTGATATTCAAAATAATCAAACTATATATATATATATATATATATATATATATATATATATATATATATATATATATATATATGTAGTTTGATTATTTTAAAAATCAATTTCTTATTTTGTTCTTACTTCCACTTTCCCTAACTCTTATGAAATTTGTTCCAACCAGGTTAGTCCTGTCTTTTTTCCAGCTTCTTTTCGGGACATTCTGGCTTGGCCTATATAAGACAATAACCAATTTTGAAAAAAAACAACCTAATTTTGCTTTTCAATTCGAAAAATCTTACAAGACCTGCGGAATGAAAATACGGGAGTTTAATTTCATAATTTCCATTAGCAAGCTCTAGGAAAATGAATTAATTCCTTGCAGTGGATGATCCTTGGCGAAGTATTCAATTAATTCGCTTCTGAATGTGAAATGGAATACGTAACTCGCTCACTCTATTTGCTCCAGGTCCCCATGACGACTCATTTATTGGTGCTCTGACGATACATCTGTGGTTCTCTCTAATAATAAAGGTCACTCGTTATCCTCAAGTAAAGGTACTTTGCATTACCATCTGTGCAATATTATCCCACAAGGATCTCGACAGTATCATGTAATGGCATATTGGGAGCAATTCTAAGATCTCTAGTTATGAGTTAGGTGAGCGGAATTACTAATTCAATTGTGCTCTCTGTCTATGTCTCCCTCTCTTTATCTCTCTCTTTACAAAGACGCACACACACACACCAAATGTACATACATATATATATATATATATATATATATATATATATATATATATATATATATATATATATATATATAGATATAATATATATATAGTATATATATTACTTAATTATATATATATAATATATTATAGATATCGAGATATATATAAGTCATATCACATTTCCGTGATTCATATACATACATCGAGCTACAATGTCCTTTAATATCTAATTCGCTCTACCTCGGAATTAATATATTTTCATATATGCTTAACCGAAGGGGAATTTTTTTCTCGATAATAGACTTGACTGGACTAGGGCGCCCTGGTCCAGGCAAGTCTATTATCAAGAAAAAATTCCCCTTCGGTTAAGCATATATGAAAATATATTAATTCCGAGGTAGAGCGAATTAGATATTAAAGGGCATTGTAGCTCGGTATATATATATATGTTACGCATAATGTGAATAATTGCCTAATGTGAACATTAGGCAGAAAAATTGCCTAATCTCCATATTAGGCAATTTGTTTTGCACAATGTTGACAATAGGCAAATTACTTGCCTATTGTCAACATTAGGCATGATTTTCAGATTAGGCGAGGGTATTTTGCCTAATGTGAATTGAATGACGAACCACTGTAACTAGAGTGTTGTTCGAATGTTGTTCGAAACTTTGGGTCTGTCACTTAAGCCATTATCCTTTGGTCAGTGTGCTACGCTGAGGGTCCCGGATGTCAATCATGGTCCAACAGATCCTAAAAATCTGTTAGTGGTCGTCCTCTGGGAACAAGATGAACTATACACTGTAGGTTGTCGGGAAGGAATTCATGGACCAAAATTTACAGCAGCTGATCTATAAGTGCAATCAAACAGCCCCTGATAAAGTCTGAAGAGGTTCCTGATATCTGCCTATCGCTTAGAACAGCAACAGCAAGAACCACTGGTGGGCAAGGATATATAAAGTGCCATTGTACTACTCAATGTACATCAGGACGATGCAGCTGCCTAAGAAAAAAAATTTAAATGCAACTCACGCCGTCACCCGGGCAGATCATGCAAAAATTTCTGATTCGACTCAACTGAACCCTGAGATCTATTGACTTATTTCTCTTTTACTGATATTGCATTAATTATGTTTTTGTGTTTATTCAAATAAATTGGAATTCTTTAAACTGCCTCTACATTAACCCTGTTGCATTCTCTTGTAACCTCCCGTGGGTTGTCTGCAGGATTAATTGCCATTTCTACACTAAACCATAATACATGTTTAGATTAGGCAGTCGTATTCACATCGGGCAAAATTGAGCTGCATAATTTGAACAACAGGCATATTTGGCCTAATGTTAACAAATTGTAAACTTTATGCAAACTGCTTGCTTAATGTACACATTAGGCAATTTTCTGCCTAATGTTCACATTAGGCAATTATCCACATTATGCGTAACATATATATATATATATATATAAATATATATATACTATATATTATTATATATATATGTATATATAATATTATGAAGATTCCATTAAATGGTTCTGTACCGTGAGTATGAAACCCAATTCGGTAATATTCAGCTCAATAACTCACAGGGAGGCCGAGGCGAATTCAATCTGCGAATAATAATAGACAGGGAATGACGGCTGTTGGTGCCTTTCTCCTGTGAACCCTATTCACTCAAATATTTTCTCAAAAATTGGGTAAAATAGTATTCTATTCTCTCCCTCGCCCTTTCTACTCAAAATATCTATTTTATATGAGCATGAGCACGTAGTGGCATAAAGGGCGATACAGGCTTATGGTGAATGAGCGTTAGTTAGAAATAATTGAAAAGAGTTTCAATCCCACCCAACAATTTTGGAGCAACTTTCCGCATGCCATACGTTAAAAGAACCGATTTACAAAGAATGAAATAGTCTTCTTTTCCAAAGAAAACCATTAATAATGTGTTTAGGCGGTTCAGAGGCAGATTTGTCATGAACTATATATATATATATATATATATATATATATATATATATATATATATATATATATATATATATATATATCATTCGAGCTACAAATGTCCTTTAATATCTAATTCGCTCTACCTCGGAATTGATATATTTTCATAGATGTACCGAAGGGGAATTTTTAGTTGATAATAATTTCGTCCCCTCATGAGATCGAACCACCGTCCAACGGACAGGAACGAAATCAGGACCGACAGCGATGTTAGCGATTCGGCTAATGTCACTGTCGGTCCTGATTTCGTTCCTGTCCGTTGGACGGTGGTTTTCGATCCCAAGAGGGGACGAAATTAGTTATCAACTAAAAATTCCCCTACGGTACATATATGAAAATGTATCAATTCCGAGGTAGAGCAAATTAGATATTAAAGGACATTTGTAGCTCGAATGATTTATATGAATCACGGTGATGTGATAATTATTCATATATATATATATATATATATATGTAAGAATTACATTATATATAAACCAGTGACCTGGGGTCCATGGCATTGATGGGGGGGTTTGGATGGGTTGTTGTTTTTTGTTGGTTTTTGTTTCTACGTGACCAAAGCAGAACCTAGATTACGCTATGCGCTGTCTGCAGTAGCCTGATCTAGCTCAAAGCTTTGTCAACATTTTTATGTTATGATAACTTTGCACAACAACTTCCATGGGAAGCGGTTGACCTGTTAACCTACGCCGGAAACTTGTAACTTCCGAGCCGGCGAACTACGTATGTGTTTTTATATGAATTGCTGAGATAGCTAATGTTCCGCTATCGACGCTATGCTTTAGAATGGCAGTTCCACGCCAACTATCAAACATATCGGTCGTCCGACCGAGCTGCATCTCCTAGTATGGAGTTACAGAATAAAGTTGTTAACTTGTTCAACTAGCCTGTTTGAATCATCTCCTCTAGACAAGAAAGAACCTCTCTACTAAGATATCCAAGGGAGATGAGAGGAACCAAACATTACTTACGGATGACAGCCGTAAGGAAAGAACAAAAAGTCTATCGCCAAGTGATAAGACATAAGAAGTGGTGGCAGCGAATAAACGAAGAACATAATTAACAAGACCCATATCAGCCGACCGAAGGTCTACAAGAACTAACTCCACCTTCAACATCAAACTAAACAGAGGAAACGGGATCTTCATCAACGCAACAGTTTATGAAGACGCAACTATGTCCTTCATCGAGAGGAATACAAGCATTTAACACTGACGTTTGAGCAACTGTTATCACTTATCTTCGAGAATCTACTACACGGACGAGGGCGGCATCGAACATCGACGGAAAGAAGAAAACAAACACAGGGAACATCACCCGATCTAGCAAGGACGGAGGCTGTGACGTCATCAATCTTGGACTTCACCGCGCATCGTGCACCGAGAGAAGGCCGTGACGTCATCACGACTTCCGACGCGAGACGTGGACAGGAACTGTGACGTCATCCCATGTCAACAATCCTTCGCAATATAATCTGGAGCTAAGTACCCATTTTTATCTATTCAGGTCTTTTCCTCAGTGAAGTGTTTGTCATCAAGATTCGATCGTACCATTTTTATCTATTCAGGTCTTTGCCTCATGAAAGTGTTGTTCATCAAGAGTCGATCGTCCAGTATTCTGGGGGTGAGTTGTTTCGCCCATATTAATCTTCCTTCATTACAGAACCTATCTTCAACTACGAGGTTCTCGCCCGCAGATTAATTTTTTTTTCTTTTCTAGTTGTCATTAACCATTTCTTGCAGGAATTCTCCGTAATATTTTATCATATTATCTGTATTTTTGTATCTTTTGGGGGATTTTCCTATTATTATAACACACTTATACAGTACATTGCTTATGCGTTTACGTAGTGGTCGAGTGTACTCTTATAGATATTTTGATAGGATTGCAAGGAATAGAAGTGATAAGAAAAAAGTGAAAGCCGAAATGGCAACCACTCCGGCTGGCAACCCCAACGTGGTGACTCTCGTTAGCGCGAGGTCAGCGATTGTCCCTTTTCAAGGTCGGGTCAATGGGTTTCCTGCCTCAAAATGTTGAGGCATGGATCTCATCTGTAGACGCTCATTTAAATGCAAAAAGCATGACAGACCCAGCAGTACAATTACAGGAGGCCAAGAGCTTCGTTGACTTTGCGAAAGGCGACGCAAGTGCGTATCTAAGGGGGGTTTCTTTCCAAGAGGCGCTTACATGGGACGAGTTCAAAATTAGATTACGTGCCGTGTATGGGGGTGAAGAGGCTTTAGATGTAGTATTGGCATTGAGAAATATCCTTAACCAAGCCTCCATGACTCAGCTCAATGTTGTCGAGCGGGCGGCGCTAATTGCCGACCGGCTAAATGAATATCAGGATAGTTTTTAAGTAACTCCGGGTGGGTTGCGGGTGCTAAAATCAAAGTGAAAGATTTTATCCGTTTTGATCTACCTTACGTCTATCACTGTAATGTTGCCTGAAGCGTTAGTACGGTGTTTTGATAAAAAATTGCAGCCCGACAGTACGGAATTAGATGTGTATAAACAAATCAAAAAACACATGTCTAAATGTACCGACCTAGATCCTTCGCTCATTCAAGTTTTTGCAAAAAATGACAACAAGCCACAACAAGTAAATGTGGTACATAATAATAATCAAGTTGCAGGGATGGTTTGTTATAACTGTAAACGACCAGGTCACATGATTTCAGACTGTCGGACGCGTTTTTGTTCAATACACAATAGTTTTTCAACTCATTCATATAACCGTTGCTACTCGAGGAATCAACAGCAAAATGCTACAAACACGCAACCAGTTGCTAGTGCAAATAAAAAGAAGGGTCCTCAGTACTATAAGAAAGAAACAACCAAACGGAAATTCTGCACAACAGCAGAAACAACAAATCGTGCTTCAGGTACCTCTGTTCCTTGGGCCGTCTAGCCAGAACTCGCAAGGGCAAGCGAATTTTCAGGGTGTGATAAACAAAACAAATACCACGTAGTTCACTCCAAGGGGGGAGAGGGCGATGTTGGGTCATCAATATCAACATCTTTTGTATCAAATAATCAGTTTAATCATTTATCAGATCATTGTGAGACAATTGATTTTCCTATGAAACACACGGCCGAATCAAAAAATCTGTGCAGGTTCCCGTAGATTTGCAACAAATTCATGCAATTATTAGTCAAAACGAGTTGGCGACCAACCTTACATGCAGTAAATTTGTGACCTCATAAGTCATTCACTTTGTTCTTTGATTCTGGTAGTCCACGTAATATAATGGATTTAAGGACTCATCATTTACTCTTTTCAAATTTCCCTATAGAAAAGTCCGGAATGAGGCTCTCAGGCATTGGGAATAATGAATTAAATGTTGTGGCGTAACTCATGTACAGTACAAGGTCGGTAAGCGCACGTTTTGCTGATACCTTTGTCGTTGTACAAAACATTAATATGTATCCCGCAGTAATTATCGGATACCCGTCTATGGCACTCAAAATATTATCTTAGCACCTGCAAAACACGGCGTGTATATCAAAGGGAAATTCTATAGGTCTTCTAATACCCTAAAATCAGTTTTAGATAATAAAGAGACAGGCAGAGTTGTCACTTACATTACGGAACCAATCACCTGTCTCATGAACCAAGAAATAATACAGGCAACCCAACAAGAACTCTCGCTCACCCGTAATATCAGCTTGCACGCAAACTCTCGAGCCTAACGTAACTTCAAATATATTAGTGCGTGTAAAAAGAACCTTGCCAGGATCTGAAACATTAATCCTTTCCGAAACTCTGAAAACACACGGATTATCCGTCACACAAGCCGTTTATACAGTCGGCTCACAACAACAATGTAATATCGAAGTCTGTAACTCATTTGAATACCACTTTAGTAATCCACAAAAATCAACATATCTTGGATGCCGAAGTTTATAAACATCGCATTCTTACCGTAGCTGAGATAAATCACGCTCAATCAGTCGCGGATGAAACCTTTTTGCAATCTATAAAGAATAAAATCAATCAGGACATTCAAGAAGAAGAAATTCAGCAGAAATTTTTGAATCTGTTAACTAAATATCATGATGTTTTTTTCCACTACGGATGGAACCTTAGGAAAAACGGATGTCATCGAGCATCAAATCAGGCTCAAGGACAAACAGAAAGTAATCTATGTACCTTCGTACCGACTTCCTATGAAATTTCAGAATGAGATAACAGAGGAAGTAGGTAAAATGTTAAAGGAAGGAGTCATTAGGAAATCAAACAGCCCTTATAATTTTCCGTTAATAGTAGTACCGAAAAAAGATCGAACTTGGCGGATATGCGTAGATTTTCGTCGTTTAAACGAAGAAACAATCCCTGACAGATTCCCAGTACCATGTACCGATGATATCCTATCTTTACTAGGCAGAATAAATATTTCACAAGCCTAGACTTACTAAAAGGATTTCATCAGATTCCGATGGAACAAGAAAGCATCCCATACACTGCCTTCAGCACAGCCAGGGGACATTATGAATTTTTGCGTATGCCTTTTGGTTTACGTTGTGCTCCTATAACTTTACTCGTATGATAAACGTCGTGTTTGGAGACTTGTTGGGAGATATCCTACATGCCTACATGGAATGACTTAGTAATCTTTTCCAACACATTAGAAGAGCATTTACGTAAATTGGAGTTAGTGTTACAAAGGTTAAGGCAGCATAATTTAAGGGTAAAGATAAGTAAGTGTGAATTTTTTAAAACAAAACAGAACTAGTCTATCTAGGTTTCACGGTTTCTAGTGAAGGTCTTAAAGTCGTCCACGATAAGGTGTCGGCTATCCGTAACTTTCCGATACCTACTAACGTCAAGGGAATACAGCAATTTTAGGATGCAGCGGTACTATCGCCGCTTCATCCGCAACTACTCAATCATAGCCGCTCCCCTAACCGATCTTATAAAAAAGGGCGTAGATTCGTATGGTCTGAAATTCATCAACAGGCGTTCGATAAATTGAAAGATGAACTGTGTAGTTCTCCTATCTTGAAATTTCCTGACTTCGGTAAGGAATTTTTTCATAGCAACAGACGCCTCAGACCTAGGAGTAGGTGGGGTATTGCTTCAACAATATGATAGACAGTTTTTCCCTATAGCTTTTTTATTCACGTAAAACTGAGACCTTCCGAAAGTAAATATGCAGTAATAGACAAGGAAGGGCTCGCTATTGTTAATTCACTCGTGCACTTTAAATTCATAACATACGGTTATCCCGTCAAGGTTCTCACTGATCATAAGCCCCTAACCGACTTCTTTAAAGGCTTTAGTCACAGCCCCAAGCGAACTCGGTGGCACATGATCATTCAGACTTTGGCGCGAGGATCGGGTATTTACCTGGGAAAGCAAATATCATTGCTGACGCATTATCACGCAACCCCTCTTCATCTTGTACCGAGCCATTAGCTGAATTAATAGATATCTCAACCTCCATGCCCGTTGTTAAAACTATATCCGAACAGGAAGATCTGGGCTGGAGTGCTGAACTATTACAGACGGAACAAAGAAAAGATCCGCAAATAGAAAAAATCATCATTGCGTTAAACGGAAATCCGAAGGAAAAAGAATACCTAAAGTATAAGCAGCAGAATTATATCCTACAGGAAAATATCCTGTGTAGATCCGTGACGAGGAAAACCCGCAACACACGCAGTTGAATAACAACCAGGTGGTGGTGCCTATCTCACTCATACCCACTGTCTTAAAGTGGTTGCATGAAAATCCACTGCACGGACACCCGGGTTATACCTTGATGTCACAGAAAGCCAAATCCTTATTTTATTGGCATACGATGCTTAGAGATATAAAAAAGCACATAGCAAATTGTCGCACTTGTCAAGAATACAAAGGGCACACGAAGACACCTGTCAGCCTAGGGGCTTACCCCGTGCCAAATCAACCCTTTGAAAGAGTACATTTAGATTTATTAACAGGATTTTACGAGTCAGACAGAGGAAATAAGCACCTCCTAGTAATTATAGACGCTTTGACTCGATATACAGAACTTATAGCGCTTAAAACAAAAACCGCGGTTGAGTGCGCTAGGAAGTTTTACGAGTGCTACATTTGTAAACATGGAATTCCACACATCATTATCTCAGACTCGGGCGGGGAGTTCAATAATCATTTCCTTAACTCCTTGTGCGAATTCCTTTGTATAAAGAAAATCAATACCAGGTATCTATCACCCAGAGTCTAATGGGCTAGTGAAAGGGCAAATCGTAAGGTTTTAAACATTTTAAGGTCACCTTAGGGGGGGCAGATCCCAACTGGGACATTGCCATACCTGCGGTAACTAAGCACACTTAATCACTCGTATCACGTGTCTATTAAAATGACACCGCACGAGGCACTGTACGGTATCCCGGCCCGAACGCCTTTCCACATCTTAAAGCCTACAACTAATTTATCAAATCCTCTAAAGGATGTTATGGATGCAAGCATAAGTCGATATAATATAATTCGTAAGAATTTAGAAGAAGCACAGATCATAATGAAAAAAAATCATGATAAAATAGCTAAGCCAAACTAGAACATATGCCGTGGGCGATCAGGTATACATACAAGTATACGTGCGTAAAGGTTTAAATTATAAACTGACACCTAAGTTTGAAGGCCTGTTTAACATTTTAGAAAATTTAACGGCCAATAGAGTTAGGGTTCAAAATGTATCCAAACCCACTGATGTGAGAATAGTCCCATTGGCACATATCAGAATCTAAAGAAAGGTAGATGGAGTGAGGGAAAAAATGGTTGTATTTATGAAACTTGTATAATAAATTATATATATATATCTATTAATCATATTGTATGTAAACCTATTCTTTTACGCGAGTTATTACATCTGTTTTACTCATTGCAGGTTTTCAAAAATGAATCTGTTATTGTTAGGAGTGATATTGTGTATTCAGACATCTTTGTTGTATGGAAAGAGCGCTAGGACTAAAGACATAGAATTTAATCATGGCTCGATTATCGAGAGAATCGATGATGTATTCATCGTGTCAAGTAATATTGTTATCGAAGTAGATATGCATGCTATTTTCTTACCTGAAGATGACGTCCTTAACTTAAAGAATGACCTGATGAGGTTTGGTATTTCCCTTAAGGAAATGCATGAACGTAATTTTCATGCTAACTCAGAGATTTCACTAGCTCAAACGCTAAGCGTCGCGGAAATGTTGTCTTATGACATACAAAATAAAACCGCCGAGGCAGAAGAACTCGCTCGTGCGACCTGCTGATGTGGTCTGTGCGGCACAATACTCTTGAACGCCGCAACCCGCTTATTCTAGCTGGACTAAACATCTTAGGATCAGTTGCGAATCTAGGCTTAGGAATCTCAAATCGCCTCAAGATAAATATCAAAATAAAAGAATTGAGTTTTTGCAACACAAAACGGAACTGGCCTTATCAGAACTTCGCAGCCAGTTATCTTCGATCAATCAAATAATGAATATCGTTAATGAACATTCAAATAATATCGATCAGGTCATGGAAGTTCAACATTTGCTGGCTACTTTAGCTTACTATAGTTCGAAAATAGATCATATCCGTGTGAAAATATCACATTTTATTGAAAGGTCAAAAGATTACGTAGAAGCAATTACGTTAGCAACAAAGGGTGTGTTATCTCCTCACCTCATGCCTATTAAAGATCTGACGTTAACTTTAGAAAACGGAAACGGGAGAAGCTAGGTTATATTCCTTTATTAGATGCCCATAAAGTAGAATTCTATTATAGCCTAATATCAGTCAGCGTTGAAAATTATAGAATTATGATCACAATTCCTTTTGATTCTTCCGATGCTTGGCAATCATACAAAATAGCACCGTTTCCTACTTTTATGACGAATAACTCAAATCCAGTAATATCCAATTTAACGGGGCATGTACTGATTTCTTCTGATAAGAAATCATTTACAGTCATTAAAGACTTAGATAAACTCACTCACTGTTCAGAAGCCATGAATAATAAAATTTGTACAGCTGACTCTTTTGAATTCTATCCTATATCAACGGATTCATGTGAGTTAGACATAGTGCTAAACGGCTCTCTCTCTCATACAAGCGAAGGTTTGTCTGGGGAAACTTTATCCCTTTTACGGTAATAAATTCAATTACAGGATGAATAATGGTTCCTGGATCCGTTATGATAAGGCCGGATTCGACGTCGTGTGTCCGGACACATCCACCGCCCATGCCCCTATCTTCGTAGCAGCCGATGGTTGTACGGGACATCTACAAACTATACCGTTAGAGGGGTCAACACGATAATACGTGAGAAGGCGTATTTCGCGAACTACACGTGGGCTACCACAATCATCCCATCACTACCTCTCCCATACAACGCGCGAGTAGCTCATCGTCTGACGCAACTGGCTGAGATGACCCACGCGTCATCGACTTATGCAGGTGGAGAAAAATCTTCGCTACTACATTCTGCTAGCCGTGTTCAGCGTGACGGCCATATTGGTTATCGCCGTCAACATCTTTGCTTGGCGTAGGCTGAGGCGTAAACAGAAGGATCTCCAAGGGAACGTACTGGCCCGTCTGGATGACGTACCCGTTAAACTCAGTCGTTTGCGTTTAGGGCCGCCTGAACCTGGCCACTTCAGTTCGTGCCTAGGGAATTGTCTGGAATTGTGTTGTGTGTGAAAAGCGGTCCGTATGCTGGCAAAAATGTAGGACAAGAAAGACTCACGCCTTTGCATTTGAACAGTTAAAGTATCTCCAGGGCGCCTAATAAATCATTATAGCCCAATATTATACATTAATATATTCCTAAAGGTATTTTTCGGGCACCTAATAAAATATCAGCCCTATATATTTGGAATTTCTGCAGAATTACATTGTTATACTATTATACCAATTATAATTTTATCTATTATAAAGAGTGACAAGTACTCTTTAACAATTATCCATGATCATGCTATAATCATTATTTAGTAACCATTATTCTTAATCAGGTTACCTGTTATCATATTAATCATGTATACATGTTTTGATTATTTTTGGGTACATAATCATTATTATTACCAAACATGGATCTATATTTTCCATGCATTTATCTTTGTTTATGAATATGTCAACAAGGGTATGTAACAGAACCTTTTTATGCATTTAATCACTTAGTATGTTACGAGCACGCTCCTATGAACAATGTTTAAAGTAATTTTTTTTTTTATTCAAGGCTTGAATAGGTAGCAGACCGAGCCTAATGTAAGAATTAACATTATATATAAACCAGTGACCTGGGGTCATGGCATTGGAGGGTTCTACGTGACAAAGCAGACCTAGATTACGCTATGCGCTGTCTGCAGTAGCCTGATCTAGCTCAAAGCTTTGTCAACATTTTTATGTTATGATAACTTTGCACAACAACTTCCATGGGAAGCGGTTGACCTGTTAACCTACGCCGGAAACTTGTAACTTCCGAGCCGGCGAACTACGTATGTGTTTTTTATATGAATTGCTGAGATAGCTAATGTTCCGCTATCGACGCGATGCTTTAGAATGGCAGTTCCACGCCAACTATCAAACATATCGGTCGTCCGACCGAGCTGCATCTCCTAGTATGGAGTTACAGAATAAAGTTGTTAACTTGTTCAACTAGCCTGTTTGAATCATCTCCTCTAGACAAGAAAGAACCTCTCTACTAAGATATCCAAGGTAGATAGAGGAAGGAACCAAACATTACTTACGGATGACAGCCGTAAGGAAAGAACAAAAAGTCTATCGCCAAGTGATAAGACATAAGATATATATATATATAATATATTATATATATAATATATATATATATATTAATATATATTATATATATACATAGTGTGTGTGTATTGTGAACACTATATTTTTTGGACGCTTGATTTCAATTTCATGACCCCTATTGGTTTGTTGCATAAGAATAGGGTTAATAATGCGTGTGAGTGCGCATGTGTGTGTGTGTGTGTATGTGTGTGTGTGTGTGTGTGTGTGTGGACTGAAAATTGAATTTCAGCTTTCTTTTAATCGAACTAGCGTCCATCTTCCTGTACCGAGGTTGATCTACTAGCCCTATGTCCCTACTAATTATCTCAAGAAGTATACGGAATTTTAACAGAGGAGAGAAAGTTATTGGTTCCCTATTCTTTCATTTTCCTTCAGGCGCTTTTATGGAAAAGACTTTGGGAAGTTGATCCAGTTGAATTTTCTACATATGCTCAGTCAAAATTTTCGTCGGTACAGACGGAATGATTTTTGCCTGATAGTGCCTAATGTTCCACACCTTGAAAACGGGACATTTAAAACTACCTTTGCTATGTGTATTGCCTTGGTGTCCGTTGTAAGTAGTTTAGAAAACCTTGATCGAAATGTAATGTGAATCATTACATATTTGCAATCCTATCTACTGTTAGAAAACGTAGCATACAAGACTGTAATTTACTCCACGAAGCGATACACGAGTTACAACGCCGACAATGCAGCTTTGTGATCGCCGGGTGTCGCTGAAACTACATTGTTTATCTCAATTTATTTTTTTCATTTATCTACATCAACTCACGTGTGTTACATAATAATAATTTTGTTTAACCTATCGTGCTTCCGCCGTACTTTGAGTGGGGAGTCAAGTAAGGAGCGTTTTGAAATAAAAAAGATAAAGTATTTGTATAAGACAAAGAGCCAAATATCGAAAAGAAAAATGTTATCAGCATAAATAATTAAATAATATACTAACTCTACAGATCTGGTGATATATGATTTTTGCCCGAAACGAAGAATTTTTGTTGAGATGATTTTACTTATTTTATTCATTAATAAGTCAGTTGTCTCTGCTTATGAAAAACCTACCCAACCGCTTCACCATTTCTCTCTCTCTCTCTCTCTCTCTCTCTCTCTCTCTCTCTCTCTCTCTCTCTCTCTCTCTCTCTTAACATTTTGCATTTACCTTTTGCGAAAAAGGTTTTGGTCTAGAATCCATTGAAAATAAATAAATAAATAAATAAATAAAGGGAAAAGTGAAAAATCAGCTAATGGAAAAGCTACTTACCCTCTTGCTAAACGGTGGAGAAGGATGCAGTGGAGGGAAAGAGGCAGAATATCTAGATGCATGAAAAGGAGGAATAGAGAGGAGAGTCATACTAATCGTGAGGAGAAAGAGGAAGTGTAAAAAAAGAAGGAATAACGAAAGAAAGTGAGGAAAGGGTAGGAGGATGACGGGCTTAATAAAGGGGGGAAAGAGGCAATGGAGATTATTACCTTGGCTGTGTAGCCCAACTTCTCCAGAATCCTCATAAAGTTTAGCAACTCCGCGACGGAGATGTTATTAAAGGCATTGCTGAAGATGTTCGGCATCTGGCTTTCAACGACCAGTTTCTTGGCCTTTGCTCCTTCTTGAGCAAATATCATTTGGATTTCTCTATCTCTCTCTCTCTCTCTCTCGTCTCTCTCTCTCTCTCTCTCTCGCTCTTCTCTCTCTTCTCAAATCAGCATACAACCAGTCATACAGAAATGTAGCATGCATAACAATGCAGTTTTTAGTTAGCATAACTCTAGGATGAAAGACTAACGTTTTTTGTTTGGTGTGAAATGATTACGTAACAATATTTATCAGTTTGAAAAGTCAAAACTTTCAGAAAGACGCCGTTTGAACAAAGCAATAACAATGAATATAAGAATCAACCTGAATCCACATATTTATCTTTCCTGTATGTAACACAGGTAGTGTACATGAAACATTGTACATCCAGACTTAGTATTCTCGATCCCGGAGTCAACTCGCGCGATTATTCTGAATGATGGCAACATGGTTCGGAACGAAAACGTATCTCTCAAACTTGGGACTCGTCTTTTCTACCTATTTTGGCTCAACGACATTTTTGCGGTATGTATATTGTAGTAATAATTGAGCAGGAAAATACAAAGCTCCAACAGTCAATTTCGAGGTGAGATATTATCTATGAAACGAAAATCCTGTGGCTAAAAAACGTCACAGCTGTTGACTTCATCACTTCGTAAGATAAAAACCTGAAATTCCGCGTTTCAGTTTTATACATTTGAATTGAAAAGCGTTTGTATCTGAGAGAAGTGTATAGGCCTCTCATGCTGGCTGTAAATCCGGAAGGACAAAAATCAAATAAAAATCAAACCTCTTGGATTTGGTTCAAACGGATGTTTTCATTATTATCATTTAAATAAAATTAAGAATTCCATGACACAGAAATAACATTAAATCTTGATTACGAAATCATCAACAAAATATTACAAGTAAAAGCTGTGCTGAATCGAGTTTTCTGTAAAGCGTATAATGCTGTATGAAACTATCAGTCACTATCAGGTGGTGGCGTGTCCTATAGCGTCGTTAGATGCACGATCATGGCTAACTTTAACCTTAAATAGAATAAAGCTACCGAGGCTAGTATACTGCAATTTAGTATGTATGATGATTGGAGGATGGATAATCAACATACTAATTTGCAGCCCTCTAACCGCTTTAGTTTTTAAGATCTATTAGCGGACAGAAAAATCCATCATAATTGTTTTGTTTTACAGAATACTTAAAAACTGGACCACATTCTTTAAAGAAAAACAATCTTATAAATGAAGTAATAAAAGTCCACACTTATGTAAGATGTGTATTAAAAATTTCTTAAAAAACGGGAGCTTTCGTCTACTTGATCAATAGACCTCATCAGCCGTACTGATTTTTCCTTTTTAAAAATATACAAGAAGTTACGCAGGACAGCCAAGACGCTGGAAAACGTCTCCAAGGGAGAAAACAACAGAAACCAACTATACCAATCATGTAATTCCCTCGTTCAAATGTTGTCTGGCCAAAAGGCGAGCCGATCGTTTTGGTTGAACTACTTCCTCAGTGTGTTCGGCTGTTCCCTCGTCCATACCTTCTGCATCGGCACCTGCAATGGGGGCTCTTCCTTCCAATGCCTGGGCAGGAGAAAGAGAGACAACCTGGGCAGTAGGAGTGGCACAAACAACGTCTGTACTAATATTCATAGTTTACTATCATCTCTTCATAAACTGGTATTATTATCGTAGATGATAAATCTCGACAAAGAGAGGATTCAGATCACCTAAGCTAAACATAAGTATCAACTTTATATATTTATGATTAGGGGTACCTGTTCCATTCACGCATTTCTCTTTATTTCCAAAAAAGATATTATTGTTAATCAACAAAGCTCTTGAATGACTTGATAGAGAGGAGTATGGACCTAAAATTGTGAGGATAATCAGACTTGATCAAAGTTTGGTAAAGTTACAGGGGGAAACAGTAAAAAAAAAGAAAAAAAAAAGAAAAAAAAGAAAAAAAAAAAACGAAATTTAGTATTAAATTATTCTGGTTTGGAATTTTCTTCTTGCTTCCCTTGGCGTTTACTCTTAGTTCAAGATTTATCCATAATCTTTCCTCCTATTCTTCTGCTAAACAAGAAGATTAAGTAAAAGGAAATCTCGGTATGTTTAGCATCCCATATTGCGTAATAAGGTAGAGTCTACAAAATACAAATGAGTATATTTCTTCTGTTAGGAGATTCCAGCGAAAACCATGAATTATCTGCGGCGGATTATTCATCGTAGAGGATCTAATCATCTGCTCACTGCGAGTAACTGACTCCATCGCATAAGACTCACTGGAATGGCTCCCTGGCCGCATTGTAATATAGCGCAGAGCCGCTGCTCTCTTTCCCAGATGCCTTCAGCCGTTGTCTTGAACATTATATCCCAAGGCTTTTAATGGGCCACTCGTTACTCAACGTTTTTCAGGCAATAACGTAGTAAATTCGAATTAAAGGGAAATTGACCAGAAGAGAAGTAATTCTGCTCACAACTTCGACCCCATTATCTCATGAAGACAGTTACCCAGTGTAATCAGTGAAATTTTTTTGGGGCCATCCTAGAAGGTCTAGACTAGATCTGTCTTTGCTTGACAATAAGATGATGATGATGATGAAGAAGATGCATTTATATTATTATTATTATTATTATTAAAAATTCCTCATAGTAGCACGAGTCTTCAAATGGAGAAACAAATCCACAGTTATGTAAATGTACATATATTTAAGTTTAAAACAGAAAAGATAGCTTTCGGGAATCTGTACGGTTCCCCTTATCAATCTGACACGTTGATATATCTTTACAGCGAAGTAAACAAAGCAGGAGTCAAAAAATTAGTACTTGTTTATTAAAACAATGGAACCGGTCGTCAGTATAAATCAGGCAATGCCGTCGTTTTCTGATGAAAATATCATCTAAGACCCATTTTTTGGGTGAGATACGTAGATGATATTTTCATTATTTTTAAAGGTAACCCTTCAAATTTTGACAATTTCCTTCGGTATATTAATGGAATCTTGCCCTCTATCAAGTTCACAGCCGAGCACGAAACAGATGATAAGTTGCCGTTTTTAGACATATTGATCTTCCATGACCCAGTAACTTTCTCTTTCAAATTTACAGTTTATCGTAAAGAAACCAATGCAGAAACATACATTCATTTTTTCTCCTGGCACAATAGTGAAGTCAAAACCAACATCTTAGTCAATTTTGTTTTGAGAGCCCTTAAAGTATGTGACCCCGCCTTCATTGACAGAGAACTTAAACACATTGAAGATGTTTTCAAAAAACTTTGTTACCCTTCCTATTTTATTAATAATGCCTTTAAAAAAGCCAGAAGAATATTCTACATAGATTCATCTAAAGTAAATGACAAAAAGAAGTTTACAAATTGTCTTGCACTCCCTTTTAATCTTCACCTAAACAGATAAGGAAAAACTGTTTAACAAAAATCACAATGATAAAATAAATATAGTCTTTAATTATAATAACACTATTAAGAGACTTCTTATACATAATAATAGCACAACGAATCACAAACAAGTTGGTGTTTACGAAATTCCCTGTTCAGAATGTGACTCTAAATATTTCGGTGAAAGTGGTAGAGGGCTGCCCACTAGAATCGGGGAACACAAAAGAGTTACCAGTTACATGCGGGAAAAACAATGTATTAGTTAGTCACAGTCTTAAGCTCGATCACCGCATAAATTGGGAAGATTCTAAAGTAATTTTCAGAAGTAAAGAAGTTGGTATTAGAAGGCTAGTGGAGGGTGCGGCGATAGACAGTGGTTTTTCCATGGAAGGTCAATAAATCTTTCACACAGAAGATAAATTCACCAACAACCTTATTTCCAAGAAATATATTAAAGGCTTTAAGAATAAAGAACATTATGAGAGTGTTGTCTCTTTAGCCACATCTGATGCTGCGGTTGCCTCTCTTTCTCCCGTTCAGGTAACTCGGTTACTTCCAGTAACCGATGCTGCCGGCGCCTATGCTGTTGAAGAGGACCATCAGAACGACCGCACTGGGCTAGGACCAATTCGACGTTCCAGACGACTGGCGGGGCTTTCATCAGAAAACGACGACATTGCCTGATTTATACTGACGACCGGTTCCATTGTTTTAATAACAAGTCACTTAATTTTTGACTCCTGCTTTGTTTACTTCGCTGTAAAGATATATCAACGTGTCAGATTGATAAGGGGAACCGTACAGATTCCCGAAAGCTATCTTTTCTGTTTTAAACTTAAATATATGTACATTTACATAACTGTGGATTTGTTTCTCCATTATTATTATTATTATTATTATTATTATTATTATTATATTATTGCATATATGTACTTATATAGAGTGGAACGGATTATTAACGTGCCCAGGTGTTTCTGGATTCGAATTATCAGAAAGGGTTCGATATAATTCGTAGGAGGGATGACGCAAGTTTTGTCTTTTTCATTGAAAATCCAGTGACCCTTGATAATTTAAGGAGCCCATTAAATATCTTGAAGCCAGATGACAATCGTGTGTCGCGACGAGGGTAGAAAATGTTATGCGACTTCGAACTTATCCCAAAATACTTGAATTGCCGCAAAATAAATAAAACATGAATTGGGGCTTCTTTCTACAGCGAATACTTTATATGTAAAATATATATATATATATATATATATATATATATATATATATATATATATTATAATATAACATATATACTATATATGAGTGTGTGTGTGTGTGGTGTGTGTGTGTGTGTGTGTGTGTGTGTGTGTGTGTGTGTGTGTGTGTATTTTTGTCGAACTCATAATATTTCTACTAAGAGCCATGACAATTTTTTTTTTTTTTTTTTTTTTTTTTTTTTTTTTTTTTTTTTTTTACCAGGTCCTCTGTCCAATAAAGATTTACCGCAAGCACCAGATTTTAGGTAATATATATGCAAAAGAGGGTGACAAAAACCAAATACTTGAATTTAACACTTATTTTCACTAACAAAAAACATCCAAAAACATGAAAAATTTCCCCGAAAACCTGCTTAAGGGACAGAAGAAAACACACAAGCATATAAATACCTTCACAAACACCTCAATCTCCTGCTTAAGTGTTACACCGAAGAGTAAGAGAGAAATGTCACAGTGGTAGATCGGAATCAACTCTCACTCATGGCTACACGAAAGGAAGAGACGCAGATGAGAAAACTTTAACACTAACAATTAATTTGCTTCCTTTACAGAAAAGGATAAATAGAAAAAAATGATAACTATGCACTATAAATATTCACAAACTACTATCCTTCAACCAAAACAATTAATATACTCAAAAGCAGCTGAGAAAATCTGTCCTATTCATAAAGGCTCCAGCGAGTGCTTTAACTGCCCCAATCCTAGGTAGTGACCAAGCAAAGTTCGGCGGTCATTATCTATGACTAATATTTCTTTATGATATTTACAGTCTTTATATGTTTTCATGGTAATCCTAAGTAGCCTTGTTCTAAACACACCGCAAAGTTTATACATACCGTGTTAAAACCTTTGGTGGTCACTCTCTAAGAAAAATCTCTTTCGCTGCAGACCTAATGTTTCCTAATGTTTAGTAAAAGTTCACTGACTGGAGACACCACTAGCATAAAAGGGTAAAGTAAATAAGGGCTAAAGGGAAGGCTCTCAATTCTCTGGCCACAAAAGTCTTCCTAACGATTCTCAGATGATACACAGCAGAGGACTCATAAATGCAAGGGATGGTACTTGCTCAAAGTTTAGGGAAGGGAATCTTCGCAGGCAAATTTGCGTAGGAGGCACAAGACAGACCCTCACCACCAACAACAAGAAGCGTTAAATAAAGCGAGTGTCTAATGTCATGGCATTGACCAGAAGGCAGTGTTGCAGACAACAGCGAACGATGAAGAGCGCAGAGAGAATATAAGGTGCTGAACCCCCCTCCGGGGAATCCGTAACGCTTAGCCTTCGCCTGATGAAAAGGTCCCCCATAAAGTAAGGGCGACGAGAAAAACAGGAGAAGAACGGCAATAATATATGAAGATACTTTGCTCTTTGAAATATGAAAAAAAGAGAAACAAGTGGCTAGATCAAACTACTTAGCAATATATATATTTTTAAAGCCTTGAAGGGAGCGAAAAGAACCAACAAGCAGTGTCTCATGACATGCATGATGAAAAGTTCACTAACATTGAAGAGACACCAAAAAAATAAATTGAGGAGCTTAAATATATATATATATTTCAGCGGAATGGTGAAGACTGCACACTCATTTCGAGCTGCAATCCCATTTGACAGAGAATGTACACCTCAAATGACCCAGCAGAAATTGAGAGTAAAGCTGAGGACATCATTGAGACTGGGCAATAGAGTCAAAGCCAACTGATGCCTAGTGATATATACGGATAGAGAAAGGAAGTGTGTAAACAGTTTGGCCCTTTTGCTTGAAATAATTCAATCTCTTTATAATTCCCAGCCCTTCATTTATTTACGAGTTAATGATACCAGCCATTCAAGTGAATCCAGAGACCAGGGAAATGACCTAGAAGGTCACTGAACAGGTCTAACCTCTCGTCAAAGAGGCCTCAGAGGTCTTTGCAGAACAAAGGAAACTACAAGGATACCTAATGGAAGTGTCTCTCATAAAACAGAACCAGAAGAAGGACTACAAGAGCTGACCAGATGGAACATCCACCCATGAAAGCTTCGTAGATCGTACTAACACTCATCATAACTACTGGAAACGAATATTTATATAAATACAAGTAAATGTTTGTAGATTTTTTGGATTATGTAGAAATCACAACAGCTTGACAGACCCGGACACAATTTTGCACACGGCCTCTGCCACCACAAAAATGTTGATAACTAACTCAAAATTAAACCCATACTCCGTGACAGACATACAAACACAAAAAATAAAAAATTAAAAATTTTCGTTTTTAGTCCACCTTTTCTTTAGAAACGTTATTGGAGTTTCTAGTAACTAGGGTGGAAAGCTCCAGTTTTTCTTCCAGGACTCCTGAGAAGTTGGAACTTAAAAGCCTCGAGAAATGAAATTTAGAAAATTCATTATTTAATAATAATAATAATAATAATAATGATAATAATAATATCCTTTATTTCGGTTCAGGGCCATATACAATGAACATACAAAATACACAGTAACATACACAATCTAGATATATGAGTCAACATGATAGGAAAAATTAGTAATCGGCACTTATCCACAAAATAGCTGAGGAAGCATAAAAGATAGTAATCATAATACTGGTAATATTAATAATATTGGTGAGAAAAAAATATGCATTGAGAGTTATAACAGTTAGTGCACAAATTATATAGCTTAAATTTCACTAGAGACCTTAAGTGGTTACAGTAGTCTGGTCCAGAGGGCTAAATACATAAATTGAATGTGTATATATATATATATATATATATATATATATATATATATATATATATATATATATATATATATAAAACTTTAACTTGATAGTAATCACAGAAATAATGAAAAAATAAAATATATCAGCAATAAATTATATAATGACAAATCTGGCAGATGACATCTTGCTAATACAGAGATTAAGTCCTTTAGGGGACAAAGGCCTCATTTTCCCATCTTTCCCACAATTTAGATCTTCTTGCTTCACTCCTTAGGATGCTTTGTATGAGCGAGTTGCCGCTGTTTCTCACTCGGGTTACCAGGCTGGACATTGTTCGCCTTACAATCTGAGTGGCGGAGTGGTAGCGTGGAGTGTTTGTGAGGCGTCTCAGAATGTCATTGTGCACATCAGTGATACGTCTCATGGTCTCTCGGGTATAGTTCGTCCAGAGGGAACACCCATAGATATTGGGCACCAATAATTATACAAATCATTATCATTACTTATAAATTACTATTATTAGTTGATTAATAATGTCAGGGAATGTTATAAAGGGATATGCGGATTCGGTTTTGCTAAATAAATCATTAAAAGTATTACTTGAGCACCTACAACTGGCTTTCAGACTACACTTGTCCACTAAACCAACACTATAGTCATATCCACTCAAAATTTTATCATCAGCCTCATGATAACTTTGGGAAACTCTTAAAATAAAGGTAAGCTGGAGTATCTGTGTATGCAATGTCTATATCTGTAAAATTTCACTTATTTTCACGATTTTACTTGGAATGCGAGAGTTTCGATTTGTTTCTAACATTATCAAACTCCTCCCACTGCAAATCCCGAGGCATCTGGAGGCCATAACACGTGAACATCCTCATTATTAATATTCATTAGGTTCTTTTTCGCTTTTACCTTAGGAAGTTGCTATCCCGACGGTTTTGGTGAAGTATTTCGTTATAAAGACGCATTTTATTACAAGCGGGTTTAAATGAGGTTTGGGATAAACGAAATATCACCTTGGACACTCTAGCGGTTGGCAGCTGAAATTAATTATCAAGGGCATTGCCAAAACAGTTCACTACATCCCAAATACCAAATACAGATAGAGGACACAAAGATACTCGACTCGACAAAAGCCACCAACGGGTTGTAATCTAATGAAACTATATTATTGATAAATGAAATTATATTAATGCATTTAACTTAAATGATAATTGGAGCCCATAAAAATGCCAGAGCGTAGGAAGTGAATACTATATTTGAGTGACCAGACTGTCTCTCTCTTCAGGTAGGGGATGAATGAGAAGAGTTACAGAAAAAGCGGTATTCATAACAAAAGGTCACAGGTCAACCGTTAAGTCACCCAGGTTGAAAATTTCTGGTTAATTTTCTCAATAACTAGTTGGAGGAAGATTTTATCTATTATATGACTTTTGAACCGACAATTGCTGCTGTAAATTATACATGACAGATTCCACTTTATTATGCGATCATGGTTATTTATGATGTTACAAATAGCTGATCTCTGTTTTCTATACTTAACTGAACGCTAATGTTATATTAATCTCCTGGGGGAGTGATTTACCTGTAAAACGGATGTAATATTGATCGCAAGCGAGGCAACGGATTTCATATACCCCTGTGTCTTTGGGGATTGGCCTTTGTTGGAGGTTAATCATGGATTTGGCTATGGTATTTGGGTAGGTAAAAGCAAAAGGGTTAGTTTCCGAGTATTTGTGTCAACGTCTTAATGCAGTCCAGGTGTGGAATTTTTATTTTTACGTTATTGTTGTGTGTCTCTTAGGTCTTGTTTTGAGGGGGACGGTAGAAAATTATGTTTGCTTTAGGAATCGCTTTTTCAATTATATATGGTCAGGGTACTTTAAAGATGATAGATGTTTACGGATTAATTCAATTTCCTTTTCCAAGAAATCCGGGGGAAAAATCCATAAAGCTTTTAAGAATAAATTGCTGGCTACACCAGTTTTGATTGAGGTGTCATGATGAGTAAAATAACGATGTATGAAAGTAAAATTTTTTGTTTTATGTACATGATAAATATGTATTCTGTCGTTTCTCTAATTATTAAAACCATGGTAAATATGTATTCTGTCGTTTCTCTAATTATTAAAACATCAAGAAAATAAATTTTGTTGTTTATTTCCCATTCAACTTTAAATTTTATGATGGGCACTAACCCATTTAATTCTGAAAGAATTTAGTTGAAATTGCCCACCTATTATCTCAAAATGTTAGGATATCATCTACATACGGAAGAAATTTACAGCCATTAACCAAAAACTACCTTAATTATATGGCCCTCACAAAACACACAAAGATAAACCTTGATTTTCATTCTACTCTATATTCCTAATTTTTTTTTTATAAAAATAAATACTCTTTCTTATCCATTTCGATTAACTTGGCATAATTAGAAAGCGATGTTTTCAAGAGATATATTGTTTTTATGTCAATTTCCACTCTATTTTGCTTAATATAATGTCTTCTTTTATTATTTAGTGGATTTTAGTTTCACTGGGTATCACTTTTGTTTACTCCTCTTTGATAAAGAAGGAACGGATAATTATTACAGTCTAATTTCATAAATCTAAACCAACCGTAGTTTGCAGCTTATAAGAAAAACTTTAAGGAGGTTCTATAAATTACATTAAAAGTTTTGGAAACACACTCCTCGAAGCCTGACACTAACGTATATTTATTGGTATATGTCCTGATCAAGAGCAAGCTCCTTTCTCCGCCAAACCCCCCCCCCCCCTCTCTCTCTCTCTCTCTCTCTCTCTCTCCTCTGCATGCACACTAATGCAGTTTTGCTAAGGACTTACCTGACATTCGCCATCTTCATATATTTCTATTGCAAAGTAGTTGTTTAAACAGGAAAGGGAAACATTCTGAAATGAAGATCTCATTACAACCTGCGAAATATAAAAAAAAATAACTTGTTATCGTCAGTATTATTCGTTCATAGAATAGGTTATTAACTGTAAACCTATATTGAAACTGTTGAAACATTTTTGCTGGAGCATTAAATCCGTTCTATTAAACTGTATTAGATTTACCATTAACTGTCGATTACATTTCTAAATGAATCAAATAATGTAAGTTTGAGATTTGTAAGCCTTTTGAATAACTCTATCGTAGTTTTAATATTTAGATGCCATTTTTGCCGATATATCTAAAGACGAAAGTGTATAAATAATCTGTCAGAAAACTTGAATGAAGAACGATCTTCTGTTAAATCCCTCCTTGAAATAATATATTACAGTTTGTTACCCATCCTAAGTATTGTTATTAGATGTAAACCCTTTTGAGTATATGTATATGTATATGTATATGTATATGTATATGTATGTATATGTATGTGTATGTATATATATATATATATATATATATATATATATATATATATATATATATATATAGTATGTATGTATGTATGTATATATATATATATATATATAATATATATATATATATATATATATGTATGTATGTATATATATATATATATATATATATATATATATATATATATATATATATATATATATATATATATATATATCTTATGTTCGTTTCTCACTCATTGTCTGACCACTTTTGCAAATTTCATTTTTCTAATATAAAATGTATTGTTTATCGAATTAACTTGCCTTTAACCAGTGTTTGGCCACACCAAACTTAATTAAATCCTTCATCTAGCCTTTGGGATTTTACAAATTTTGTGCTTTCCTAAACAAAATGTATTGTTTTCTGACTAATTTACCCATGACCACGTGTGGTGACTGCTTTTAATCTGTAATCTAGCTCATAGCGTTATTCGTTTTTTTTTTTTTTAAGTGAATTGCACCTTTCGTTACTCCTGTAAGGTCTGTTTGTATATGTTTACTTGTATTGTGTTCCTCATTGTTCTGATCAGTCTTGCCTTAAGTAAGAAGTTGTTAGGACCGAAAGATCTTGGCAGTTCTCGCTTTCTCACTATCCTCCGTGACATTACCTTTATATATATATATATATATATATATATATATATATATATATATATATATATATATATATATATATATATATATTTATATGATATGTATATATGTATATATATATATATATATATATATATATATATATATATATACATATATATATATATATGAAGTACAATTGGAGAGAAAGGTCTCAGGTACATAGAAATGATAGAAATTTCACCTTTTCAGTCTTTCGAAAATCAACTAACATTGCCTCTATTGTTCATTGCTACTTCAATCACCATCAAAATGTTAAATTCTCTGTTTATTCTGGGATGTTCTTAAGGGCTTTACGTGTCTGTAGCCCGCAGTTTATTAAAACTATTTATGATATTGCATTGAAACTTAAAATACCAAAGGAAAACATTTTATTCAACTAATGACAAACTTGAATTTAGTAAGCATAACATTCTAAAATTACCCTATGATGAAAGGTTTTTAGATATTCCTAGAATTTTAAAGCTATTTAACATAAATGTTGTTTTCAGTTTAAAAATAAAAAATTCTAAAGATCTTCCAGGCTGCATATATGAAATTCCTTGCAAAAAGTGTGATAAAGTCTGTTACGGACAAACCGGTAAATCTCTTTCAAAACGTCTCAAACAGCACCAATATTCTGTGAGAACTGGGCAAATATCGAATGCATTATTCGTACATATGAGAGATTTAGACCATCCTATTAACTGGAGTCAAGCAAGAGCCTTAATCCCATGTAATGACACAGTTAAAAGGAATATCATTGAATCTTGTTTCATCAAGTCAAATGATAGAAATGTTCTAAATTTAAGTCTTGGTTTATTTAAACTTGATACTTTCATTATGAAAAAAGTTGTAGATAAATATAAGCAACAAAATTAATATATTCAGTTTTTACATGTTTTCGACTGTAAAGGTAATTTGTAATATCCGATAATCCTGGATTATCTCTTTTAATTTTTACCCTTTTGATAATTAACCATCTGGAATTCTTGATCTTGTTTTGTACCTGAGACCTTTCTCTCCCATTGTACTTCATTAACTCCTTGACAATGTCTGAGTAAAGAGGAAAGCACTTGGATTTCTGACTATCATTTTCCTGTGGGATTCGCTTATTTATGAAGTCACGTGCATCTACAGTGATTTTTTAAGCATATGTATATGTGTGTGTGTTATATGAAATTGTGCATGCGTATAATTAAGCATGTTGATATTATACGCCTGAATAAATATTTGCATTTATGTACCAAATAATTATACAGTACCAAATGATATAAATAAATTTATAAATAGGTTCAGGTAACTGCTTATAAGATAATGCTGGGAAATGTATAATACTTGTCATAAGGATAAGGTTTAAAAAAAATCATGCTCCATAAATTTGTGTAAATAAACATGAAATTACTTGGTGAAATTTACTTAAAATTTTACACCTACTATATTCTCTTATAGGAACAGTACAAGAGCAAACAATTTTTTTTTACGTTCCCTCTTAAAAATGAATAATGAAATTGAAAGCTGTTTCCTAAAGCGCATCTCCGATTTTATGACTTCTTTTGCACTATTGTAAATCATTATATATCACCAAGCATCCAGTATTTTAAATCGGATAAACGTCAGCAAATACGGAGATTTTGGCATCTGTTTAGGTGATCTCAGCATAAATAGATGGATTTACATATTAAGAACAGTCTTGCACGAGTCTCATCGTGTAAAACATTTTTTCGTTCATGACTTTGCTTCTGTTTATGGGCTTTATAGTTTTTCTTTGAGAACAGTCGTTAGTTATATCTCAAGAGGAAACCTTATGAAATTGCTCAGTATATTACATTACCCCTTCAGCACTGGGACGTACACATGTATGTCTTTTATGGTACAGTAATAAAAGACCGGGACGTACGCGTGTACGTCTTTCATCCCTCCTCGAAAAGCAAAGCGTTTTCTTCAGCTTGGATGGTTTCCAGACACAGTATTGTGTACGAGAGGGGTGCTGAAGCTCCACCCACAATTCATTCTAACCAATGAGCGTCCGATGGACGTCGTGACGTCATTTTCATATGGGATATTAGGAGGGGTACTGGCCAACATATGCCAGTGCGCCTCAGGCTATTATCTGGGAAGGATGATGACGATTTTGGCCGTAAACCATGTAGATTTTAATTCTAAACCTTTTCCCCTTTTGATTGCAGTTATTTTATGTTTTTTTTTTTTTTTTTAGTATCATGTCAGATGGTAGTGTTTCAGAGTCAGGGTCTGAGTACCTGCCAAATCTATCAGATGATGATTATAGTGATAATTTCTTAGAGGTTGACAGTGACAAAGAGTGTTTGGAAGACATTGAACCTCTTGTCGATGAAGGCTGGCGGTTCATAACTGATCCATCATGTGACTTGCGCCCAGACCCAGCCCCCCCCGATTCACGGAAGGTGGTAATAGGATTCCTGCTTACACACCAGATTTCACCTGCTTACATGTTGCATTTTTTTTTCCTTTGTTGTGGTGATGTAATTGACAAATTGTGTGAATGGATGAATGCTCGGGTAGAGTAGTACTTTCATTCAACAGGAAAGCGTAAGTGAAAGGACTTCTATGGAGTAGCCATCTTGCTTGGTGAGACGTACCCGCGTGAAGTCACAATAATCAACAGATATCACAAGTTAACATACGACTAGAATTTGAGAAATATCTAGAAGTGTTCGTGAACTATCGGTGATAAGATTAGTGTGAAAATAGTAGATAAAGCGTCTTCTAAGTAGTTTATCAAGTGTAATACTATAAATCAGAACAAGATGGCAGTAAGTTCCAACTGCGGGAAAAGGTGGCGTAATTTGGCGTGTCTAGCAGATTCGCAATACGATGAGGTAGCAGGAAGGGAACTGGCATTTCTCATCTATGAAATCAGCAACAGTCCTAACCAAAAAGATACAAAAGCATTCATAGATATATTAGAAGGATATAATCCTTCAAACTGGAACAAATCTAATGAAAACATCTTGAAAATAATTGAAGAAGTTCCAAATAAAATCCAAGTGGTCAAGAGACTCATAAAGAAAATATACATAAACCAACATATTCCGACAAAGAAAATGAATAAGGTGAATCTTGTGAATATACTAATTGATGCATTAGGAAAAAGAATGCCAAAAGCATGCAAACTGTGTAAGGTTTGGTATAGCATAGTCAATCACAAAACCTAATCAGAAAATGTGCTGCATGCAACATTCCGACCCATCCACAGTGTGCTGAGGTAATACAAGATTTGAGAAAAGATACAAGAATTTTTTGTTCAACATGTCTATCATGGATAGACAATGTTATTAAATCAAGATTGAATGTAGCAAATAGTTGAGGATGAAGAAGAAAGAGGAAGAGGAAGAAGAAGAAGAAAAAGAAGAAGAGGAAAACGGAAGAGAAGTAAACAAAAATGAAATGGACAGAAAAAAAAATAAAAAGGAAAACAAAGAACAAGATCAAAAAGTTATGGATGCAGAGATACTCATTGATACTACATATGAGGCAATAAAGCATCATACTACGAAGAAATAAATTAAGATATGACAACAGAAAAGCAAATCCCGAAGAGGCTCTACCCAGATCTATACAATGACGGGAAAGAGGAAAAAATAGACAAGAAAAGACAAAATCTGCAACCTTTTGAAAAGAGGGAATTGCAGATTTGGAGAAAGATGTTACTACAAACATCCTAAGATATGTCAAAACTATGAATATATGGTAAATGTGCATACTTAGATGGATATGGGATGATTGCAGAGATCTGCATCCAAAAATATGTAAAAACCTAAAGAAGGAAAAGGATGTAAGTTCGACAAAAAATGCAAATATATGCACCCTGTAGCCATGAATCATAATCAAATAAATAACCAACCAAGTAATAAAATCCAAAATAAGAAAGAAACAAATAAAGAGAGAAATCAAGAATATCAGGTAAAAGAGAAAAGCAAACCACCAATGAGATATGCAGAGGTGTCAGCAAAGAATTTCAAAGCATCAGCTCCGAAATTCTACTCAAGAGATAATAACTGTATTTATTATGCAAGAGGATATTGCAGAAACGGAGAAAATTGTAGATTCAGACACAAAATGAATAATTATGATGAAGGAAGATCAAATATTATGGAAAAGTTGGATTTTTTAATGTCAGAATTTCTGGAAATGAAAAAAAGAACAACATACCAGAACAGGAAAGAGACATGGGAAAATCCTTATTACTATCAGTATTAAATGAAGGAGAAAACACGCAAACCATCATAGTGATGAATGCGCAGGGTTTAGTTACGAGTAACTCAAAAAGAAAAATAGAGTACTTAGAAGAACTAACCCAAAATGAAAAGAAAATAGATATAATGAATATAAGTGAAACCTGGTATTCCCAAGAGACTGGGAATGATGATCAAATAAAAGGGTTCCAAACTTATAGATCAGATAGAAAAAATAGGAATCAAGGGGGAACCGCAATATATGGGAAAGACAAAAAACAAGGAAAAATATATGAGAAATATAGTAACTCAGAATGTGAACTAATAGCGGTAGAATTTGAATCTGAAAAATTGATGAACATAGTAATATATAGACCTCCTAATACCAAAGAGTTTGACTTAATAATTGAAAAATTGGATGATATATGTAGAAATCACAAGGACTGGACTATTCTCCTATCTGGAGACTTCAACTTTCCTTTCGTAGAATGGAAAGAACGAATAGGAGATTGTGGTTGTACTTATACATATAAAAAAGAGAGTAATAGTAGTGCAGAAGATAAGAGGCAATTTGAAAAGCTATTAGATATGCTACTAGAATACAACATTCAACAAATAAATCACCTGCCAACAAGAAAGGAAAATACTTTAGACCTAGTATTTGTGAACGAGATGAATTATGTTAAAGAAATAATAGTTTATAATGCGAGTATTTCAGACCATAATGTCATAGAATTAACAGTTCATTCCAAAGCAAGTGAAAATAGAGATAAGCAAGAAATGAAAAAGTGGGAAGGATATGGAAAATACAACTTCTACAGTAAAAATATAAAATGGTCAGAAATTAATGAAGAATTAAACAAAGATTGGGATAACATTTTCGTAAGTGATGACATAAGGGTAAATACGGAGATATTATATAAAATATTGGAGATAATAGTGGAAAAATATATACCGAAGAAGAAAAGAAATAAAAACATCATTCATGCATACCAAGAGACAGAAGAATCTTGTTCCAGAAAATCAGAAAGTGGAAAAAAGGTCTTGCAAAAGAAAAAAATGCATGGAAAGTTATAGAACTAAAAAGTAAGATAGAAAATGCAGAAAAAAGATTGATATACAATCAAAAGAAAATGAAAAACGGGACTTGGAAGAAAAAACCCTATTAAATATCAAGCAAAACCCCAAACTATTATACTCATATGCGAAGAAGATGAATAAAAGAAGAATAGAAATAGGCCTCTGAGAATTGAAGGGAGATTAACGAATGAAGAAAAAAAGGAAATTTGCAACATACTGGCAGAACGATATAAGAGAGAATTCACCCTAGAATAGATAATGAAGATAATGATATAGAAGTAAGGGATGAAAATAGTGAATATTTAGCTGACATAGATATTAATGAAGCTGATATTGTGCAGGCTATTAATGAAATTAAAAATGGAGCTGCTGCAGGGCCTGATGGAATTCCTGCTATTTTGTTAAAGAAAGTAGTTCATTCTATCGCAAAGCCACTTGCAATATTATTAAGACAAAGTGTAGATACAGGCAAGATTATATGATGAGCACAAATTAGCGTATATTACCCCTACTTTCAAAAGTGGATCAAGGACTAGAGGCAAGTAATTATAGGCCTGTGAGTCTAACATCACATATAATGAAAGTGTATGAAAGGGTAATGAAGAAAAATATTATGAAACATTTAATAAAAAATAATTTGTTTAATAAAGGACAACATGGTTTCGTACCAGGAAAAAGTACACAAACCCAACTGTTAGTCCACCGTGAAAACATATTCAAAAATATGAAAAGCGGAAATGAAACAGATGTGGTTTATTTAGACTTTGCAAAAGCTTTTGATAAAGTAGACCATAATATATTAGCGAAGAAAATTAGAAAACACAATATCGTGGATAAAGTAGGAAGATGGTTAAAAGAATTTTTACACAACAGAAAACAGATAGTTATTGCAAACGACGAGAAATCGGATGAAGCCAAGCCAAGGTAATATCCGGTGTGCCGCAAGGTACGGTGTTAGCTGCAATACTGTTTGTTATTATGATTGAAGACATAGACAATAATGTTAAGGATTCGGTAGTGAGTAGTTTCGCAGATGACACAAGAATAAGTAGAGAAATTACTTGTGATGAAGATAGGAACGCTCTACAAAGAGACCTTAACAAAGTATATGATTGGGCAGAGGTAAATAGGATGGTATTTAACTCTGATAAATTTGAATCAATAAATTATGGAGACAGAGAAAGAAAGCTATATGCATATAAGGGACCTAATAATGAGACATCACAAATAAGGAAGCAGTTAAAGACCTTGGTGTGATGATGAATAGGAACATGTTATGCAATGATCAAATAGCAACTCTGTTGGCAAAATGTAAAGCAAAAATGGGAATGTTGTTACGGCACTTCAAAACAAGAAAAGCTGAACACATGATTATGCTTTATAAAACATATGTTCGTAGGTCCACTTGAATATTGCAATATGATATGGTACCCACACTATCAAAAGGATATTGCACAAATAGAGAGTGTACAAAGGTCCTTTACAGCTAGAATAGAAGAAGTTAAGGACCTAGACTACTGGGAAAGACTACAATTCTTAAAATTATATAGTCTGGAAAGGAGAAGAGAACGCTACATGATAATTCAGGCATGGAAACAGATAGAAGGAATAGCAGAAAATATCATGGAACTAAAAATATCAGAAAGAGCAAGCAGAGGTAGATTAATAGTGCCCAAAAATATATACCAGGAAAAATAAGGAAAGCACACAGGACATTAATCCACTACGCACCAGCATCGATAATGCAGCGTCTATTCAATGCGTTGCCAGCTCATCTGAGGAATATCAGGAGTGAGCGTAGATGTGTTTAAGAATAAGCTCGACAAATATCTAAACTGCATCCCAGACCATCCAAGATTGGAAGATGCAAAATATACCGGAAGATGTACTAGCAACTCTCTGGTATACATTAGAGGGTGCCTCACACTGAGGGACCTGGGGCAACCCGAACAAGATGTAAGGTCTGTAAGGTCTGTTACTCGTGATGAGATGTGTTTTTTATAGCTTGCTGATGATAATGGGGGTGAATAAACTGCCCCATATGTATATACGTATTGGTCACGAGATGCTGTGGCTTTTATTATCATTATTATTATTATTACTATTATTACTGTTTTATTATTTTATTATTATTATTACCAGTGCCATTAACATTCACTGATGTATACGCTGTTTCTGTATGAAACCTAGGAATAACTGTTTCAGTAAGAAAACTAGTACTGCTATTACCACTACTACTTTACTTTTTCTGCTACTTTATTTCTATTACTTTACTACTATTTCTACTACTTTATAACAGTTCCTACTTCTGCAATTACTTTTTCCACTAAATATTCCTATTTTTTCCGATATTCTTACTATATTTTTTGTAATATTTTGACAATGGGGTAAAAAATATTCATTGATATCCATACACACAATGTTTTCACATAAGAATGTAAAGGAAAAATATGAATAACATAAAATTTAGAGGGCGCCAGTAATGATTGATACTCGCGGTTGACAGGGGGTCTCATGCGGTATGCAAGCATTAGCAGCAATGCAGCAGGCCAGTGGCGAAGGGGTTAAAAGTTTTAGTAAAATACCCCCCATAGAGTGACACTGTATTTATAGGCATAGTTATGCTCTCCCTCCCATTCCTCTACACTCTTTGTCTGTGTCCGAAATCGACACTGAAAATGTTTTGCTTTGAAACGGGAAACCAGTGTTTGCTATCTGTTCAGTGGCAAATGAAACGTTTCAGTTCTCTCTCTTTGAGCTTGTGTTTGGCCATAGTGTGTGTGTGTGTGTGTGTGAGTCCCTTGATGTAGTAAGAGAACATTAAGAATGAAGAGACTCTAGAAGTCTACACTGTGTTGGGGATGCAGGAAAAGTTAGAGAAGCTTGGGTCTTTGCCTAAGAAAGCCTACTTAAAAGTTAAGCTGCAAAGAAGGCTAATTATGGTGCTGGGTCCAAGGTTCGTTTATTTATACCTAGGGATCAGGTGTTCAGGTTAATACCCTTTCCAGATAATGCTCTAAACGCTCAGATTTGGGGACCATGCAAGGTTCTGAAAACAATAATTTTAATTATTTGATTGAGACCCCGAATAAAAGAAGAAAATCTCGGATATGGCATGTTAATATGTAGAAACCATTTGTTAGTAGGATATTAAAGTATGATTCAGTAGAAGTAGTTCCAATTTCAATAGTTAATAAAGAATTAGAAGTATATCCAATTGTTAATGAAGAACTGCCTATTGCCCCTGATGGTTTGTTCAGTTACACCGATATTTTGAATAATGTTGTTATCAAATTTTAGAACTTGGACCTGGAAAGATTCGAGTCTTTCACTAACTTGATTAATACTTATAAAGATTTTATTCTACGATTCACATGGAAAAAATAAGTTTGCAAAACAGCATATTTACAGTAGATACCAAACCTATTAAACAATGGCCATAGGGGTTTAATCCTCTAAAAAGGATTATTGCTAAAATGATTGGATATATGCTTGGCTGTAATTCAACTGAACCAAGTTATAACCCCTGGAGTTGCCCTGTTGTAATAGTCAAGACAGTGGTCAACACCGCCTCGGTTTTGATTATAGGAAAGCTAATGCGTAGACGAAAAGACTCCTTTCCTCTGCCTGGGGCAGAAGACTGCGTAGAAAAATTAGCTTGTCCAGTTTACTATGAAATTTTGTCAAAGTAACTGTATATGCAGTCTTTCACTATGGTCAACAGAAATTTCAGCATTTGTAACTAGTGATAGCCTTTATGAATGCCCTTTGGAATGAAGAAAGGCTGAAGAACCATGTCACTCAGAATTATCTTTATAAGCAGGTTTTATAATTCATTCAGTGTTGTTGCGCTGTTATTTACCAGGGCCTAATTTGATACATGACTGCATTTTGCATTTCATCATCGCCTGCATGAGTTTTCTGCACCAGAGTGGATTTCATATACAGTCTGTTAGACTACCATTTCCCATGCACCTTTCGTGAAGCACTCCATAGGTGGATAAAGACCTCCAACACAACATCTGTTTAGGAAGTCTTAGAAGTTATTCAATTACATGACTTCCCGTCCTCTGCTTCCCCCAACCTTGCCACCCACTTGGTGGACAAGGCTCCTAAAACTATTTTGGAGTCCTGTAGATGGGCGGATGCCTATAACATCCCACCATCTGCTGCAGTTCTTTGAAGAAGAAAATTCGCTGCTCTTCCTTTCACTCCTGCTGCCACCTCTCAGTCTACCCAGCGCCCCAATAATCCTCCACAGAAACCTGTGTACGGGCGTTGCAGTAAATAAGGGCACACCATGGAGCAGTGCCTCTCAAAGGTTGATCCTCCTCAGCAAGCTGCCACTACTCCTCAGAATAGACTACCCCATCATCATAATAATAAAAATAACGGCCATTGGAACCTAAACAACATGCCCAGGCCTGATTTTAGCAAGAGTTTCTGTGAATCATACAAAGTGCAGGCACACTGCTGCTTGGGCGGATGCACCAAGAAAGCTCCTGTTTCTCCCATTGCTATGGCAATAATGAATCCTTCAGCTCTAGGCCCTCCTGCTCAGTGCCCCATATTTGCCACCTCCCAGAGGTCGATATCCTGCCCATCAGGCCGAGCTTTCAACGACACTGGTGTGCAGATATCCATCATTCGAGAGTACAAATCCCTTATGGAGCTGGGGTTGATAGGCACCAATTCATTACGATAGAGAGCCTCAACCATATCAAAATGTTCTTGCTTACCGTCTGGTTGAGAGTCACACGACCTCACCGCTCTCAGATATATACCATGGCAGTAGCAACCTATATTTTAGGAGATTATGATATCCTGCTATGACAAAATTTTAAGTCTCCTCCTACCTTTGTACCGTCTCAGGGCTCCCACCCTTACATAGCACCAGACCCGTTCCACGGGCCTCCAAGAACTACCCCTGCACGGCCGGTCCCACTTGCAGGTACCATGCAGTGCCAGGCTCCATCCCTCATGGACGTTGAGCCACGTTCAAATCTTCACTAAGCTAGGAATGGCATCGATGCTAGTGCCAAGGCCAGACTTGAGTCTCCCTCCCGGAGCTATAAGTCTCGGTTGCTTTCCCTCCACTGGCTTGGCCCCGCTACCCATGCTGGCAGTCGAGGAAGAGCCAATTCCAATACGAATCCTCCAGGACACCCATGATCATAGCGGATACCTCACCAATGGTGCGGCCTTGCAAACCGCCCTGTAGTCAGTCATCCCAACTTGTAACCCCATCCTGAATACCGTTACATTCTCCACTCTCCCTCCATCAGCAGGTAACCGGTCCCGGAGTATTGGCTCTGCCGAATTCTATTTGGCCAAAAGGACAAGTGCCAATGCCCTGGTTGTCACAGTAGCTAGAGCTGATCCCCCTCCAGCATCGTCAAAGGGCTTGAGTCTTTCAAGGCCACCCATGGCATCGTCAAACTGACCTCAGAGAGGTCGAAGAAAGAAAGATAAAGGGCATCGAGAGTCAATAGTCTTTCTATGCACTAGTGTCTGGCACAGTGCCATCATCTTATAGAGAATTCTGACCCTCTCTATCCAGAGGAGAGTACCAGATTCTGCTACATTTACGTCCTTCCTTCCCTTTTGTAACTTTCTATTTTTGTATTGTCTGTATATTCTCTTCCATAGTTTCCTTTCCTCTTCATCATTGCCTTCAGACATTTATTTCCATTGTATGCTCCGCTTAGGCAGAGCTCCATCTGCCAGCTATTCTGGCCTTATAAATTAGTACTTCGTTCGGAACTACTATCATAAAAGTGACAACCTCTTATAGACAATTCTGACCTTCTCCATCCAGAGGAGAGTGCCAGATTCTGCTACTTTTATTTCTTTCCTATCTTTGGTAACTTTCTATTTTTATACTATCTATGTCTTCTCTTCCATAGTTTCCTTTCCTCTTCATCATCGCCTTCAGGCATTTATTTCCATTGTATGCTCCGCTTAGGCAGAGCCCCATCTGCCAGTTATTCTGGTCTTATAAATTAGTACTTCATTCGGAACTACTATCATAAATGTGCCACAATTGGCACAGTACCCAATTCTAGGCACTCAGCATTCCCTGCGACTAGGAAAAATTTTATCCAGCAAAAATTGCTATAACATCAGATATATTTTAAAAACCTGGCTCGTTTATACATTGATATTATCTTTGATTTAATATTCCTCCTTAGTCTATAAACTTTTTTCTTTTTGTGTAATTATCAATGTTTGTGTCGAGACTTCCATTTTGTGTAGTTTTATTTCCTCTGCAGTGAATTACTTTATTAATTCTATCCCTGTTAATTTACACCAATGTTCCCTATGGTGAAATTCATACTGTTATGCGTCATCTTCATGGCATGAGACAAAGTTACTTAACGAAATCGTAGGGCTATTAACACCCCTATGAATGTGCCATATCGCCCCATCAGAGCAAACTAATAGTATGTGTTGCCTTAACAATAAGCTGACAGTATTGTACATGATGGAATTAAGTATACTATTAACCATACAGGTTAAGTTAATTTATATAATCATTGTTTGCTGTTCATTTTAACAGTCACTCCCAGTGTGACTTTATGTTTAGGAGTAATAAAATTTGACATTCTTTTTCGTTATCGCGCTTTAGCAAATTGTTAATTATTAGTCTCTTTAGTCACATCACACTTTATTCTTTGATATCATTGATTCATTACTTTTCATGATACAAGGAAGTATGGAAGGCTCAGTGATTTATATTTGTCATTTGTCTTTTCTGGCTTGTCTTGTCCATTCCAACCCGTCTAGGGTTGAAATTTCTTCTACAATGGGGAAGTGTTCAAGATTTAAAGCCAGAACCAAGGAAAAGTAATACCTCTTTATAAACAATTTCACATATTCTCGAGTTGCCCGTCTGAACTGCAAGCCTCTGTTCTCTAAATCATCTCTACTCCCATTGGCTGCCTAGAATTAATCTCCCAAGGTGTCCTGAATAGGGGAGGAGCACATCGATGCAGAGATTTTAAAAGGACTAGGTCACAGCAGCTCGATCTCAGAAATTCCAGAGAAGTCTCCGAATCCACAAGCCTCTCACCTGCAGAATACCACTAGGTTTGTGCTCGGGAGCCAACAAATTTATTATCAACTCAAAAATTCTCCTTCGGTTAGCATACATGAAAAACTATTAATCCTAGGTAGAGCAAATTGGATATTAAAGGACATTTGTAGCTTAATGCCCATATATGGTGATGTGATCAGACTCATAAATTGGCTACGTGTTACAAAAGCACTACACAGTTATTAAAGTCAAGGTGGGTTGCTGCCGACACCTAAAACAATGAATACCTGAGCGCGACAGGGATTTGTAGGTGAGAACCAATGTTAACTTATACCTCTTGTGGCAGCTGTGTGGTTAAAGAATCTTCACTGCACGTCCTGATTTCGTTCTTACATTCGTGCTCAGGAGCTGATGAAATGATTATAAAAAAAAAATTAAACTTCGGTTAACATATGAAAATGTATTAATTCCGAGGCTGAGCGAATTAGATATTAAAGGACATTTGTAGCTTAATGTGTATATATGAATCACAATAAGGTGAAGTGCTCATAAATTGGGTATGTGCGACAAAACCACTACACAGTTATTAAGGTGTAGGTAGGTGGATGCTGACTTCAAAAACAATGAATACCTGAGCATGGCAGGGATTTGTAGGTGATAGGCGACCTTAACTTATACCTCTCGTAGTATCTGTGTGGTTAAAGGTGCTTCGCTGTACGTCCTGATTTCTTGGTTCCTTGGTTTGGGCCTGTGAGCCAACGAAATTATTATCAACTAGAAAATTCCTCTTCGGTTAACATAATTGAAAATACAATGATTCCAAGGTAGAGTGAATTAGATATTAAAGGACATTTGTAGCTTAATGCATATATATATATATATATATATATATATATATATATGTGTGTGTATATATATATATATATATATATATATATATATATATATATATATATATATATATATATATATATATATATATATATGTATGCATTAAGCTACAAATGTCCTTTAATATCTAATTCACTCTACCTTGGAATCATTATATTTTCAATTATGTTAACCGAAGTCGTCTTTGGTTAACATAATTTTCTAGTTGATAATAATTTCGTTGGCTCACAGGCCCAAACCAAGGAACCAAGAAATCAGGACAGCGAAGAGCCTTTAACCACATAGCGACCATGAAGGCTTTGTAGAAAAGACTTATGCATATTGGAAATGGTTCGACCTCTAATAGTTTTTATTTTTATTTTGTGTGATGTTGAAATGCTCTGAAAACTTAGTGACTGGGTGTTGTTCTGTAGAACATGCACAATATGCAAAGATGCATGATTCTCAATATATATATATATATATATATATATATATATATATAATATATATTATAATATATTATTATTATATTATATATATATATATTATATATTTAAATATATTTAAATATATATAATATATAATATATCTATATATATATATAATATATATATATATATATATATATATTATATATATAATATATAATATTATAATATTTTAATAATTATATAAATATATAATATATATTTATATAATATATATATATATATATTGTATATATATATATATATATATATATATATATATATATATATATATATATATATATATATATATATGTGTGTGTGTGTGTGTGTGTGTGTGTGTGTGTCTGTTTGCTCTACATAAAAACACTCAGTCACTGAGTTTTCAGAGCATTTCAACTTCACAGATGAGCAAATAAAAAAAAAGCTATTAGAGATCGAACCCTTTCCAATATACATACATCTTTTCTACAAAGCCTTCATGCACCACCAATACAAGGAAGACGAAACAGCCATCAAGAAAATATTAGAGGAACATGTCTGCCCTATGGAGAAAGGGAAGAGAGTGTTCCTCATTATTTATTCCAAAATTGGAGTACGAAGGACCTCCTGATGGAGAACAACCACTCCCCACCTGTAGGAGATCCTCTACAGCAGTCCAGCGTTGTCTAACGATACATATGACCCGCCCAAGGATGCCCTGGGATTTACATCGGTATGACGACGATGCGCCTGTCTAAAAGGATCTCCTGCCACGCCCAGGAAGGCGCCTATCAGGCAGCACGCCCTTACAGTACACCAGCAGAACATCATGAGAGATGACATCATCAGGAATGTCAAAATCATCGGGAGAGCCCCTGATCCATGAAGTCTGCGCCTCCTAGAAGCGCGTTTTAGTCTTGAACAAAAGCCTCCCATCAACACCACTCAAGAAGCATTTCTGATACCAACGTGTGTGAGGGGGAACACACCCCTCCCTCCTAACGAAAGTACCAGTGTGCATGAGACGATCAACACCAGATGTGAAACACAATTATGAAAATAATACCAGAAGCGACGTCACTCAGGTAGAAGCCAATTAAGAGGCTCCTTGTGATATTCCCTGCCTGAGAAAATCCGTAAGTCTCGAGAACACTCGCCATATGAGTCACCTTCCCATGAACAAATGAAAACTCAACCAGCCCCACAGGTTCTCCAGACCGTACTCAAGAGCCTGCAACATCAGAATATAAGGAGAAGGACTCACCACTGGAATTCAGTCCCTCAGCAGTCATCGCTGGAAAATGTCCTGAAGATCTGGACGAAACGTCGTGTTGGGGAGAGAGAGAGAGAGAGAGAGAGAGAGAGAGAGAGAGAGAGAGAGAGAGAGAGAGAGAGAGAGAGAGAGAATTGTATAAACAATAATAAACACCAAAATGACTCATGTGAATTTTACCATGCCCTTTGGTGTGTTACTCGCCAGTCTAAGCAACAGAGAAAAGAAACCTGTCATCAGAAAAAATAGAGAAGACTCTTTACAAGATTAATAGTGCTGAAGCAGTAACCATTTCTAACAAATCCTATTATAATTACTATTCTTTTTTTATCTTTTTTTTTATTTTGGTTGGGTGGGGTTCCGAGTTGCATCCTACTGTCTTAGGAATCCATCAATGTTTTTACTATGTGCGCTGTTTCCAGGAGCACACTCTTAACGCATAATTTTTCCAGGTTCCTTCCTTTTCTGGGATCTCAGGATCATGCCTAGTGTCCCCATGATTATAAATACAATTTCCATTGGCATATCCTATATCCTTCAGGTCTTGATACTTATAAATTTTTTCTCTTTCCTTCTCATTTACTTTGTTGCCCAATGGCCCTGCGACATCAATAAGTGATACTTTATTTTTGGTTTTGTCAATCAATGTCACGTCTGGTCTACTTGCACGTATCATTTTATCTATTCTGATACCATATTCCCGGAGGATCTTTGCCTGATCATTTTCTATCACTTCCTCAGGTTGTTGCTCGTACCACTTATTACTATTACTGGAATGTAGCTTTCAATGGAAGACTTTTGATACTGAATCATATCTACTTTTTATACTGGTTCTGTGCAAGTGCCGGGCAATCACTAACTGTGTAGTTTATAGTCTCGTTTTTCTTATTGCACTTACTGTATTTGGGTGTGATGCTGTTTCCATAATATATTGTTCTTTGAATATATCTGGATCTTAGGACCTGATCTGGTGTCACTGTTAGCATTTCTTCTGTTTCCTACCTGAGTTCTTCCCTCTGTAGCCATTGCCATGTTCCATCGCTGGCCAGTTCTTTAGTCTATTTCATGTACTGTCTGTGCATTGGTTTGTTGTGCCATTCTTCCGTTCTGTTTGTCACTCTCCTGTCTCTGTATATCTCTGGGTCTTCATCTACTTTTATCAGTCCTTATTCCCATGCACTCCTGAGCCGATCGTCTTCACTGATTTTCATATATTGCCCAAGTGCTCTGATCGCGATGTTGACGCAGTCCTCTATGCCTAGTGTCCTCTCGCTCCTTCTTTTTGTGTTATGTATAGTCTGTCGATATTTGCTCTTGGGTTTGGTGCTGTGTGTACTGTCATGTTTTACCTAGTTTTCTGGTCTATGCTACAGAGTTCAGCCTTAGTTCACTCCACTACTCCTACGCTGTATCAGATTATTAGTACTGCCCATGAGTTTTATCAGTTTCATCATATTTTTGGTGTTGAGTTTTGACTTGAATTTTGCCTTAAGTTTCTGCATATATTATTTCCTGATTGTGTCCTTCATTGCTTGGCGTTTTATATCCTCTCCTTCTAATATTCCCTGGTATTTGTATCCTGTCTCATCTATATGTTTTTGATGTTTAAAAAATATCCACAATTATATATAAAAATATATTTGTATGTAAAAATAAAAAACAAAGACTTTCGAACACTTGAACGGTGTTCCTCATCATGGTGACACTGATGAGGAACACCGTTCAAGTGTTCGAAAGTCTTTGTTTTTTATTTTTACATACAAATATATATATATAATTGTGGATATTTTTTAAACAATTTGTTTTCACGGAATTGTGAATTTCTTAACAAATATATGTTTGATGTTATTCCCCTTTGGTAGCTTTATCCCTTCAGTCCTTCTCACTTGGCCTTTTTGTATGTTGACCAAGTCACAATTTTCTATTCTAAACCCCATACCGATGTCTCTAGATATAATCCTTACAGTCTGGATTAGGATAGCTATTTTTTATGCTTTTACCATACAGCTTGATTTCGTCCTTCTTGGGTTGTACTTTTGTCACGGGAATCATGGCTAGTATGGAGAGTAGTGAGGACAATCAGTCACCCTGGAAGATCCCTCTCCAGATCGTAACCTCTGCTGGTCTTATTCTAGAGCTTATAAGTATTGTATTCTAGTTACACATTGTATTTTTTAGGAAGCTGATGGTGTTTTCCTCTGCCTCATATATTTTCAGGCATTCTATTAGCCACGTGTGTGGTAACATATCGAAGGATTTCTTGTAGCCAATCCATGAAATGCTTAGGTTCGTTTTCTTTCCCTTACTGTTGTTCTTCATTACAATTTTGTCTATCAGAGCTACTCTTTTGTGGCTCTACACTTCCTTCTGCAGCCTTTCTGTTGGTGGGGGATCATCTAGATCAGGGCTCTCCAAACTATGGCCCGCGTGCCACATCCGGCCCGCCAAACAAATCCCTGTGTGTTGGCCTTGAAAAAATAATGATCGCACGACTGGCATCGCTATTATTATCAGAATGTGAATGGATTTGGAAATTGGGAATTTTTGCAGATATGAGTGGTCATATGAATCAATTGAATCTGAAGTTGCAAGGCAAAACAAATTTGATCAGTGACTACTTCGTTCATGTCAAGGCATTCAGAACTAAACTTGCACTACTTCTTCATTTGCAAATGAAATAATTTCAGATTTGAAAAAAAAGTTTCAGGAGCGATTTGCTGACCTTGATGCCAAAGCAAATGAAATCAGGCTCTTTCATAATCCATTTGACGGCAATGCTGAAAATCTTCCAACTCAATTTCAAATGGAAATTATTGATCTCCAGGCAGATGACAGACTGAAAGATAAGTATAGAGAAGGAAATCTGATTGAGTTTTATAAATGCCTGCAGCCAGATCAGTTTCCAAAATTGATAAAGTTTGCTTGTAGTTTTGTGTCCATTTTTGGTACAACATACTTGTGTGAACAAATATTTTCCAAAATGAAGTATGTGAAATCTAACTATCGAGCAAATTTGTCTGATGATCATTTGAAATAAATTCTTACAATTGGCTCATCTAATCTGGAACCTAATTTCAATGAAATTTTGAAGTCAAAACGTCAGCATCATTCGTCACACTAATTTGGTTGCATAAAACTAAAGGCAGGAATCTATTTAGTTTACCCTGATTTTTTCCAACAAGATGTTTTAATTTTTCCATGTTTAATATTTGAGGAAATTAAATTACAGGCACTGATTTTTTTTTCTTTTTTTTTTCCTTTGGCCCGCATAAATGTGGGATATATATAATGTGGCCCTTACATTAAAAAGTTTGGAGACCCCTGATCTACATAATCGCACAGCCATTCACTGATGATACCTGTTAGTAACTTCCACATTATTGGTAGGCAGGTGAAAGGCCAGAAAACTTACTTTTCATATTTCATGACAAAATATCGTAATACCATGGACTAAACCTATCAGAGTTTCATTAATGCTGAGGAAAAAATCTACATCTCTAGCAATAAATGAATTTGCAACCTGTAAAAATAGGTTACCTGTCCTTGAAGCACCGGATCTACCAAGTTGATCCACATGCAGCCTAGGAAATAGGTTAACTGTAGAAAATATTTTGGATAATAATCACCAATTACAATGTTACGCGCAAGTTTCATCAAACTCAGGCAAAATGAAGTGTTGTTTCTTGGCCTTCAAAAATCGGTAAAGGAAAAATAATTTGAAAATGATTTCCAGCTAAAATAGTTCATAAATGTAAAAAAAAAAAAATCAAAAGTAAATTAAAAACATAAAACTGTACGAAAACAAAATTTATTTCTGTCTCCGGAATTTTCAGTTTTATATTACAATGTCAATAGTCAAAAATAAGTATGAGTAAATTAAACTTCTCTCTCTCTCTCTCTCTCTCTCTCTCTCTCTCTCTCTCTCTCTCTCTCATGTCTTGTTGTTATGCGTGTTTAAAATATTACTCCTTCTTTGTAACTATATAACCATTATAAAAATAATGCATAAAAGTTAGTGGCGTCAGTCTTCTATATGTCCTATTTCCTTCTTTTATCATTTCTCCTCTTATTATTATTAATATTAGAAAAATATGAAAAGTTTGCCGCGTCACGGGTTAACAAAAGTGAAAATTGAACTCAAAACGAGAAAGATGGAATTGTTTTCTACAGCATATTTGCGTTACTGGAGTTTGACGTGTTAGTGAGATATTTGCTACCTGCGTTTCAAGCATTCTTGCACCCTAATTGAAAGCATTTTAATATATATATATATATATATATATATATATATATATATATATATATATATATATATATATATATATATATATATATATATATATATATATATATATATATATATATATATATCGCAGAAATAGCACGACTAGGGTATCTTCATGAACGAGTTCAGTCACTCGCACGGACAAGAAGCCCCCATTCATCACACATTTTCACACCCATAAAACGATTCATTATATTCTGAGACACTCTCACTCACGAAACTTTGTTTCCTACAATAACGTAACTTATATTCTTGAGATGGTCACTCTACATTGATAGTTTTGTTTAATTTCTTAGTAACATAGTAGTTTGTGGAATCTAAACATAGTGTTATTATTTATTATTTTAGTGTGGCTCCACAAAAGTGTTGGAGATATTGAAAAGCCTCTTTCTTTTTGAGTGAAACTACAGTTGGTTAGAGGTATTGTAATTTATAAATAT